>NC_054477.1:152565365-152872785 GCF_017639515.1 Carcharodon carcharias
TTTATCTATTGTGCAAAATAATGCCTCTGTGTGAGGTTTACTGACAGAAAGTGGAGAGATTTACAAGTGAATTTTGAGGAAATGTAGGTTTCTGCTGTTCTTAATTAAAAGGAACTTGCATTTATATAGTGCTTCTCATGTCCTCAGGATGTCCCAAGGAGCTTTGTAGCCAATGAGGTATTCTTGAAGTGTAATCACTGTTATAATGGAGGAAGTTAATTATTGGGGGAGATAGTGGTAATGCCATTGGCTCAGAGGTTCAGGTTAATGCTCCAAAGACGTGGGTTCAAAACCCACCATGGCAGCTGATGGAATTTAAACTTAATTAATAAATGTGGAATATCAAGCTAGTCTCAGTAATGGTGACCATAAAACTGTCATCAATTATTGTAAAAAATAACCCAGCTGGTTCACGAATGCCCTGTAGGGAGGGAAATCTGCCATCCTTACCTGGTCTGGCCTACCTGTGGCTCCAGACCCACAGCAATGTGGTTGGCACTTAACTGCCCCCTGAAATGGCCGATCAAGCCACTCAGTTCAAGGGCAATTAGGGATGGGCAACAGATGCTGGCCTTGCCAGTGACACCCACACCCCATGAAAGAATAAAAGAAAACCTCCCTGAAACTCCTTCCAGCAAGCCAAACACAAGATATGACATAGACGGTGCATTTGCAGTGACTTCAACAGATGGCTATTGTCAACAGCGTGGCCATTTTCTTTTTAACAGCACCTGTCTGCTGAGCCTAAGAAAACTGAATTAATTTTACAGGGGAAAAAAATGGACATCCCAGAGAAAGGTGGAAAAAAAAAGAAGCAAAATTTCAGGCCATGGAACAAGGCTTGGCACTTTCACACTTAATTCCCTGCCTTGCTGATGTTAATGAACCTGAAATCCTCACCGTAATTAGATGTGGGAATTGCTTGTATTTTCAAGCAGATGATGCTGTTATAATGAAGCAAGTGACAGGGAATTTAAGCCCGTCTACCGTACTCATTTTGTGTCAGTTTAAAAAGGCTGAGGAGAAGTTTTAAGAAAGCAATTTGGCTTTCCATAAAAGGAGCTCAGTTAAACCCTGTGAGAGGTGGCAGTGATTGAGCAAGTAACACATGGCACATCACAAGCAGGAATTAACTGTGAAACAAATGGCAGCCACTGTGGATGCTGGGAAATGATGGGGAAGTTGGGGGGGGGTTGGGTGGAGGGAGAGGAGACGATGCTGCAGGGAACGGTGTTAGTTGACGTGCTCATTCTGCCTGCCCTGTTGCCTGAGAAGGCCAAGGCTCCAGAGAAGGTTCCGGATTGAGTGCACAGCTGTAACTGCTGATGAGCTAATTGCTCCTTATCTCTCAGTCCCATTCATCTTCATTTTTTACCAATTACTGGGAATTATCAGTGTTCTCAGATGGATCTGAGAGTTAATCCTTTTGCCTTTTTGGTTCAACTCACAGTTTCCGTCAACTGATTTCTTAGCAGGCATATGGGGGTTAATAGACAGAGTGCAGCCCCACTTTACAGACTTGTACAACTCAATATTATAGCTTAATCTGACTTTCTGCATGCTTTACTTATATTTACTTAATTATTTTTAAGAGTGTTCAACTCCTTTTCTCTACCTAATGCTCTTGTGCAGTCTGCTTCTCTACAATGGATCTTGAAGTGACAGCTGCCGGGGCTTTAAGTGACGCCGCTCTGCTTTTTGTTTGCTCCAGCTGTACTGGGTGTTGGGAGTCAGGCAGAGGGTCACCTCCACCGCTTTGCCAAATGCACCTACCCCACATCCTCATGACGCTCCACCTGGTGGCCCGTTTGAGAACTGACAGAGCTCACCCACCTGAGGCAGGTGAATGATGAGCAACGTGTGGGCCTTGGAATTAACCTTTAAAAGTCAAGCCCTCAACTGGGTGAGTCAGAAGCCTGGCTGAGCTAATTATTTGTGGGGCCTGCATCCTTTCTGAGAGCCGGCAAAGATTTATTTCGCGCGGGAAAGGACATTTTTCCTCCATTTTATACAATGTCTCAATTAACTGGCTGGGAACTTTGAACATTTTCAAGGATGTAGGTTCTGATTTTTGGGTAGTTAGCTCCAAATTTACATGGTCGGAATCCAAAAGGGAGAAGGGGCTGATTTAATTATGAAGAAAATAAGGGTAATTATTAATATTTATGTGAATAAATAATTAGCGTAGAGTAGCATATATGAGAGGGCTTTGGTCTCATAACCAATTTAAGAGGGGGACATACATACCTTAACTGAATATTTTCCTCCTCACCCATTAACCCGATATTTTAAATGGATATTACCCGCCATGACTTTCAAAGAAAAGAGATACTTTGGGAACACATACCCTCCCTGAGCTCCTCAACTGCTAATTAAAGAGTGTCCTGTCTTTTTAATCATTAAGTCACACACACACACACACACACACACACACACACACACAAAATAGAATGCATCACACGACACAAGCAAAAGGACAAATATGCGTAAGAAGAATACCAACGGTCATCCACTTTCAGCTGCTAGTTCCATACATTTAAAAATGTGTTCAGTATCCTGCCTACAAGATGAGCAGAACCATTTTACTTGCAGGGAGGTAAGAGTCAGCATGAAGTCAATTAAATTTACCCAAAATGGGCAAACTCAGAATTCACCCAAATTGCTCCCACTTCAGATCAGAGTCTCACTTGTTGCTATTTCGAGGTCCACCCCTGCTTATTGTTCAAGAATAAAACTGTGATATCAATATATTTATAAGGAATGGAAAATTTTCACACTAAAACATGGAAAGTTTAGTCTCCTCTGCCCTGGCTTTTCCCCACCCGCAAATCGCCAAGCCCTCCTTGGGCATCTTATCTGAGTGATGAGGCAAGTTCCTTCAGTTCTAGCATTGTGCTCTTTCTCACCAGCCTGATGCTGCTGTTGCTTCTCATCTGTTTTGGGCAGATGACTGACTCTGTCTGTACAATTGGGGCCAGGAGATAACTCTGGTTGGATGTATTCTTGGAGGTTTCATTGCATGACCTTCTGCCTCTCGCCACCCCACCCCAGGTTCCCACCATTGGCCAGCCAACACACCCATGCTTGTATTGCCCCTCCTTCCCACAGCTAATTGGAAAGTGAACAGATCCTTCAAGATCTGATTGGAGGATTCTTGACTGTTAGTCAATGAGCCTCTATCCACCAGCCCGTGAAGGTTTGCAAATAAACACCACAGAACGAATCATTGCAACTCCTATTAGTTGTGAATCTTGGTGTCAAGCCACTGCTCCTGGTGTTGAGTAAAACACTCAGGAAAATGGGAGACTGCCGGTGTGGATTAATTGCAGAAATTAATGCATTAACGCTGTTGGACTGGGGTCTAAACAGTGAACCCTAAACAGTGAACCCTTACAGCTTGAGTCCAGTTAAAAATAGTAACTCGATGAAACAATCGACTGCAGTTCCCAACATCCCCAGTTTAATTCCAGTGAATGTTCCAGAGGAGGAGTTGGTAACTTTACCCATTGCCGCACAAATAAGGTCCTGGCATCTTTTATTGGGGCTTCTCCCCCTCTTTCCTGTCAGGAAGTGGCAGAAACAAATGTGATCATTGCCTGCCCACCAGCACCAGGTGAATTATGCCATTGGATACCCTGCCTGGGTTGACTCTCAAGGGTCTTGCGATTGGGAATGTCGGGGGGGTGGGGGTGGGGGGTGGGGGGGGTGGGGGGGAGCGCGTGCATCTGTCTGCTCACCCTCATCCCCTCTGGGTCCCCAACCCTCTGTTTCACCTCGGTTTCTGATGCTGCTCCCCACTCGGGCAATTGCGTTAAAATTGCAGAAGAAAAATACCACAGACGTTGAAAACCTGAAATAAAAAACGAAAATGCTGGCAGTAGTCAGCAGATTAGGCAATGTCTGTGGTGAGAGAAACAGAGTTAACTTTTCAGGTTGTGACCTTTCATCGGAACACGAGAAGGACAAGGGCAGCTCTGATGAAAGGTCACAGCCTGAAACATTAACTCTGTTTCTCTCGCCACAGATGTTCCCAAACCTGTTGAGTATTTCCAGAATTTTCTCAGAGGGTTAAAATTTGCAGTCATCTCCTGATTGATATCATCGGATCCAATGTGCATATGTAAAAACACCCTCCAGCTTCGGGCAGCAATCTTTTCTGTTTGAGGAAAATGCCAGGCCTGATTTCTTGTGAAGAGGAACTGTAATCAGACCAGGCTATTTACTTAAAGCTAGTTTATTTACAATATGTACGATATGTACAAAGTTGTTACTGAGAAGGCACATCTCCTCTAAGAGTTGCCTGTGGGATGTGCAGAGTCTCTGGCGGATGACTGACTGATGTCAGTGATACATCATAATCTGCATCTGTTGCCCTCAGTGAGGGTAGCTGATGGGTCTCAGTGGCAGACCACCCATTATATTTACCTTTGTGGAAGAAACAAATCAGCCAGTGGCTTTCAGTGCGGCTTTTGACCAGGTCACAGCTCAGTGGATATGATGTTCACTGTGACCAGGTTGCAGTGGATATGATGTTCACTGTGACTAGGTTGCAGTGGATATAATGTTCACTATGACCAGGTTGTAGCTCAGTGGATATGATGTTCACTGTGACCAGGATGTAGCACAGTGGATATGATGTTCACTGTGACCAGGATGCAGTGGATATGATGTTCACTGTGACCAGGATGCAGTGGATAAGATGTTCACTATGACCAGGTCACAGCACAGTGGATATGATGTTCACTGTGACCAGGCTGCAGCACATTGGATATGATGTTCACTGTGTCCAGGCTGCAGTGGATATGATGTTCACTGTGTCAAGGTCGCAGCACAGTGGATATGATGTTCACTGTGACCAGGTTGCAGCACAGTGAATATGATGTTCACTGTGACTGGGTCTCAGCTCAGTGGATATGATGTTCACTGTGACCAGGCTGCAGCACAGTGGATATGATGGTCACTGTGACCAGGCTGCAGTACAGTGGATATGATGTTCACTGTGACCAGGTCACAGCTCAGTGAATATGATGTTCACTGTGACCAGGTTGCAGTGGATATGATGTTCACTGTGACCAGGCTGCAGTACAGTGGATATGATGTTCACTGTGACTAGGTCACAGCTCAGTGAATATGATATTCACTGTGACCAGGTCACAGCTCAGTGAATATGATGTTCACTGTGACCAGGTCACAGCTCAGTGAATATGATGTTCACTGTGACCAGGTCACAGCTCAGTGAATATGATGTTCACTGTGTCCAGGTCACAGCTCAGTGGATATGATGTTCACTGTGACCAGGTTGCAGTGGATATGATGTTCACTGTGACCAGGTTGCAGTGGATATGATGTTCACTGTGACCAGGTTGCAGTGGATATGATGTTCACTGTGTCAAGGTCGCAGCACAGTGGATATGATGTTCACTGTGTCCAGTTGGCAGCACAGTGGATATGATGTTCACTGTGTCCAGGCTGCAGTGGATATGATGTTCACTGTGACCAGGCTGCAGTGGATATGATGTTCACTGTGACCAGGTCACAGCTCAGTGGATATGATGTTCACTGTGACCAGGTCACAGCTCAGTGGATATGATGTTCACTGTGTCCAGGTCACAGCTCAGTGGATATGATGTTCACTGTGACCAGGTCACAGCTCAGTGGATATGATGTTCACTGTGTCCAGGTCACAGCTCAGTGGATATGATGTTCACTGTGACCAGGTGGCAGCTCAGTGGATATGATGTTCACTGTGAGGCAAATCCAAGAAAAATGCCTCAAGCAGAAAATGACCCTTTACTTCATTTTCATTGACCTTGCGAAGGCCTTTGGCACAGTCAACAGGAAGGCTCTCCGACCAATCCTAGGAGCATGTGGTTGTCCAAAAAAAAAATTGTCAAGATCATACAGCTGTTCCATGATGGAATGACAGACCAGGTTCTTTTAAATAGCAAATCATCAGCTTCCTTTGCGACCTCGAACAGAGTGAAGCAGGGCTGCGTTCTAGCACCGCTCCTTTTTAGCCTGTTCTTCACCTGTGCCTTTAGCCATGCTATCAAGGATCTTGGGGAGGGATTCTGTCTCTGACATCATCTTGACGGTTCACTATTTGACCTACACATCTCAGTGCAAAATCCTTTTCACTAATGATTGTGCCTTAATAGCTCACAAAACGAGAAGTTTCCAGACCATGTCAATACATGATTTTCAGAGGCTTCAAAGCTGTTTGGATTGACCATCAGTCTTGGAAAGACGGAGGTACTACACCAGCCCTTGCCAAATTCCAGCATTGTTCAGCCAGACATCTCCATCGATGATATAAAGCTGAAGAATGTTGACGGCTCCAAAAACCTTGGAACCATAATCTCCCACAATGGTTTGCTTGATAATGAGATATCAGCAAGGCGAGGCAGGCACTCGGAAGGCTTCACATCAGAGTAATAAACCACCGTGGTATTATTTGCCCACAAAGATCAAGATGTACAATGCTCTTGTCATTACTTCCCGCCTCTATGGCTGTCAGTCCTGGACTTAATACCGCAAACGCATAAGGCAGTTGGAACAATTTCACATGCATAATCTTCACTCCATCCTCGACATCTGCTGGCAAGACCGGATCACAAACCCCAAAATCTTAGACCGAGCCCAGGCAACAAGCATTGAGGCAATGCTCCTGTGCCCAACTGCACTGGATAGGGCATGTAATCAGAATGGAGGACCATCGCAATCCGAGGCAGCTGCTGTATGGAGAGCTGGCATCTGGCAAAAGAAATCAAGGTCGGCCACACAAGTGCTACAAGGACTTGCTTTAGGGAGATCTGAAGTGGTCCGGCAGCAAACCTAATAAGCTGGAAGAATCAGTGTGAGAAGGAACTCGGCTGGAGAGCCTTGATCCATAGAGCTTCTGTCACCTTTGAAAAGGATCGGCGTCAACAACTTATTGCTGCCTGTGAACTACATCGTAGAGCAGCACCTATCCATGTCACAACATATGAGTTCCAATGCCCCAACTGTTTCCGACTCTGTGCTTCCAGCCTGGGACTACATAACCATCCACAGGTTCATCGTTGATGAATCTGCGCATGCGTCATCTTCTTCGAACTCGAAGGACAACCATCATCATCATCGTCTGTTAACCCTTTATACTACAATTTCCATCAATTGCCAGAGTCAGCTCCCAGTGCCATTAGGACAAGCCAGTAACCTGGTTTATTTTGACTGCCTAGCCTTCTGGCTTCCACAGGGTGGGCGAGCTTACAGTCACATCCCAAGTTTATATTGCAAGATTATCTTAAACTAGCTTGTGAACTGTAGGCTCCCAGAGGAGGAACCAAGCTAACTTTAAAGCAGCGTAGATAGTGTAAGTTGTCCAGTTAAGTGCATGACGGTTACTTTGAATTCAGTTATCAGTGTTGAAACACTAAAGCACGCCAAGTCGGTGAAAGATCATTTGAAGCAGCTAGGTTCTGTTCATCAAACTGAGTTATTGAAAATCATCACAGGAAGAGTAAACTTGTTAACATCCACACTTAGGAAATGACTGCAAAGAAGCAAAGAAGTACATTATTATAAAAAGTAACATGTAAAAGGATGGCTGGACATTTCTGGCTCTGTTGGCATTGGGCGTCATGGTGAGTGGGGGTGACAACATGGCGAGAAGGCCAACAATCAGTTTCTCGCTGTCGTGAAACGAGATTGCGATCGGCGGCTCCACCTGTCAACGACAGGCCGCGTTTCCCACCACCACGAAAACTTAACTTCAATACTTTAGCATCTCATTTTCAGCCTTGCTCACTGGAATCATTGGCATGACCCCAGTGCTGGATCATCCAGGCACGCTGGCATGCAGTAATGCTGATGCGTTTTAGAATGGTACATAAGCGACGTGCACCTGGTGAGCTGCGCTTCTCACGGGACTTCGAAGTTTGCTTGCCTACCTTGCTTCGGCAGCACTCACGGGCATCAGTCCCAGTGCAAGGGAGAGCCACGTCACCTTTAGAGGAGCTCTCGGGCAGGCCTCTACCTACCAGCCCAGCCACAAGGCAGGGGTGGCTTTTCAATGGCTGCAGGGCTAGGGCTTGCTTGGGGAAGGGAGAGGAGTGGCCTCAGGCAAGGGAAGAGGTTGCAGGGAGAGGGTTGCACTGGGGAAGAGGGGTATCCCAGGGTATGTGTGGGGGCACACGTTGATCTGTGCAAGTGGTCTTAAGATGGTGAGGGCTGAGGAGGCAGTCTCCAGAGGAGATGAGGCCAGATGGAGAGGTGAGGGTGTGTGTGAGAGAGAGTGAGTGGTGATGTCCCTTGACATGGCAGTGAGTAAGAAGCCAATGGATGTGTTTTGGGCTTGTGAGTGTATGATTTTAGAATAGTATAATTACCCTGGTGGTATGGATGAGATCATTCACCTATTTTCTGCGCTAGATGGCTGATGTCTTGTGTGCAGCATTGGTGCTGACCACTTTTGCCATCACCTCCCAAGCTGCAGTGGTGAGACTGATGGGCCTCATGCAGACAGACCGGGGGGGTAGCGGACACCATGTAGGGCCTCCACAGCATCCAGAAGGCATCCCAAGGATGCGTCACTGAATCGAGGGGGCTGCACTCTTCTTGACTCTTGGGGCCATGTCTTCACTGGAGTAATCCAAGGCTGCAAGCATTGAGAAGTGTGCATTCAGCTGCAGTTTAAATATGGCGACCTGCATGAAGAAGCGGTGAGGTAACCGCATGGTGGACAAATTGGAGCTCTCGCGCCAGCGAGACGGCCTGTTTCCTGCGGCTGTATAATTAATGAGGTGGAAATAGGAGGATAAGGCGTGAAAACCCGCCATTGCAGCCGTCAGGTAAACGACTCTTTTCCAGCCCGCTAACGCACTTTGTGCAAATCTGGGGCAATTCCGCCCAATGGCTTAATATTAGATTGTGACTCAATATTTTTGCTACTTGAGGAGTGATCTCTCTGGCAATCCCTCATGTCAAAGATGTTTCTTTACAGATGGCTGGGCTTAAGTGAGATGTCAGTGTTGGCTGTGGGTTTGCAAATAGCTTATCAACCCTACTTTAACCTTACAGGCTTTCACAGAGTGAGGACATTTAGTTGTTGACCGGTAGAGACGATGGTGTATTTTTGGCTCAAGCAGCCACTCTTATTTTCTGTCTCTCTTGCCGTTCTTTCTCACTGGCTGCTCTTGTTGATCGAATGGCATTGACACCATCTTTGATGAGGGATTGCCATTTTGGTCATCTGCTTCCGATATATTCATGTTAATAGAGCAGACCTTCATGGAGGCTTTGAGAATGTGTTTGAAATGTTTCCTCTGGCTCCTATGTGAATGGGAACCCTGGTGTTGCTTTGCACAAAGCGCTTATTTGGGCAGCCTTGAGTTGGGCATTCTGACAACCTCACCTACCTTCCTCGGCTGATGTAGATTAACATGGCTTCTGTACCAAATATATCAAATCCAGCTCAGATTCATGGTGAGGTGTTAGAAAATGTCCCTCATTTCCCACACCTTGGACACTATCAATCCATAAATGCTGACATTGATGAGGAGGTACAAAACCGAATCCAATGTGCTATCTCAGCCCATGGTAAATTATGTACTCAAGTTTTTGAGAATCTATTGGGTAACATTTTTCCCCACGATTCTCTTCAGTGCTGAAGCTTGGACAACTCACAGACATCATATCAAAGCCTAAGGACAATGTCATCAATGCTCTCTTCGATGGAACTTGTGAATCTAGTGGGAGGACGAAAGAACTAACATGAACATCCTCCAAGCCACAGATATGCCAAGCACAGAGAGCATAATAATCCCAGTGTGAATGTAAAACTGTATTATATCAGCCTTTAATGATTGAAGTAAGATCTTATGGAGACATAGGATAGTCCAGTCCCAATAGCAATTACTGACTGGGAAATGCTGTTTGTCTCTCATGTATTATTGAAAGCTTATCTCAAACTCAAACAAGAATGTATATTTTTGAGAGTATCATGTTTGAATGAGATTTGGAACTCATGCAAGGAGGTGATCTAAGATTTGAGAAATCATCTAGAGTGATAACATTTAAAAAGATCCAAAAATGACATTGACCCTGCCAGGCATGTCCCTCTCACCTTTCTTGCATTCAACCTACCTGACGTTCTGAAAGAATCCTTACATTTAATCTCACCATATATAGTTCTATCTTAATAGTCTCAGACCTGACCTATATTTCCTTGCCTGCAAACATTCCAATTAAGCTTTTAAATGCATTTTTTGCAATGTAAAATGGAATGTATACATTTATAATAGGAGTTCCTATGTCAACAGTTGGCTGCCATAGTGTAGATGGCAGCTACTCTGATTGGCTCCTGCAGAAAAGCCTAATTTACAACAACCTTAAGGCCTTTATTTTCAGGCGCATGCCATTGGTGCGCTTCTCGGTTCACATTGATTGTCAGCATGAGACTGTTGTTTTGGAAAGGGGGCATCACTGCCTGTACTAGAAATAGGAGAGTAACTTACTGGTCAGATTTACAGGGCCCCATCATGCAAAACAGCGATTGCTTTTACTCATATGTACGATGACACAAAAGATCCACGAGTCTTATGAAAAAAATCATCAATGCTAAAGCCTTCTGACTGTGTTTCTATTTATCATAAGCCCCTTGTTGATGGTTTCAGAATCCAATACAATGCTTTGGTATTGCTGTGAGATATTAGAATAGAGAAGCTGGGATTGTTCTCCTTAGAGCAGGGAAGGTTAAGGGGAGATTTATTTAGAAGTATTCAAAATATTGAATGTTTTGATAGAGTAAATAAGGAGAAACTGTTTCCACTGGCAGTGGGGTCAATAACTAGAGAATACAGATTTAAGGTATTTAACAGAAGAGCCAGAGGCGACATGAGAAAAATTTTTTTAATGCAGTGAATTGTTGTGATCTGAAATACACTGCCTGTAAGGGCAGGAGAAGCAGATTCAATAATAACTTTCAAAGGGGAATTGGATCTTGAAGGGGAAAGTTTTCCAGGGCTATGGGGGAAAGAGGGAGGGCAATAGGAGTAATTCCCCCCTAAGAGCCAGTACAGTCACAATGGGTCAAATGCTGCCTTCTGTGCTGTATCATTCTACAATTAGAGTTAATGTTACACCGCGTTTACCAGCTACCAATCCCAGGTCCCATTAGAGATTGTGCCTCTTTAACAAAGGACGGGTCTGTCATTTAATGGATCTGTGGCATATTGTCGGGCGTTCATTGCTGTTCGTTTTATTCCTGTGTCCCAGCAGAATCAGCAAAGACTGTTGATTTTTTTTTTAAAAAAGGATCCCTGCTGTTGAAAGGTAATGAGGTTAGTAACAGTTTTATTGCCAGCCAAATAACATCCCTTTTAAATGTCTTTTCTGTTGAACCGAAAGATTGCAGGTACAAAGAGAAAGACTTTCGTTATTTTTTTAATCAATTCTCCTTCAGAAATTATATATTATTATTTAATGCCTCTGCAGCAGGCCTGAAAGAACATTATAAAGAATGGATTGAAAGTGAAGTGCCTCCTCCTTGCAGATACGGATCTGTTTGGTCACAGGCAGTAACAGCTGTCATCTCAGCCACACTGCTGTGATTTAATTAGGCTGTTTATGTCCTTTCTAATAATAATCCTGTCTCTGTGAAAGGGCAAATGTGGCAAGGATTTTTTTTTCCATTGCTGTTGCATATTGAGGAATCTGGCCTACATCTGATACACAGAGGAAAGGCCATAATGCAGAATGGAATCACTATTCCAGTCACTTCAAATGGCTGATGGATTGCATGGAGGAAGAGGGTGCTTATTTCCTAAGGGGTTATGCAGAGGCCAGGGAGCGTGAACCAGATTGAGTTGTAAGAACGAGAAGTGCTAATAGATACCTATATTCTGTGAAATGCTTTTAATTAATACAGTTTAACCATCTTTAAGCTTCTCACAATAATACAATAAAGTGAAGCCAGTTTAACTGTGTTTTACTTTACATAAGTGCATTGGCTCAAATCTTGCTGGAAAAGTAATGGTGAGTTCATGGCACACGCTATTATTAATGTGCAAATCGGCCAGAAAATTCAGGCGCAGGCAGCATTATGTCGTGAGTCGCGAATCTTCAGAGCTTGATTTGCATTGTTCCATTTTGTTTTGTACAGACAATATCTTGTCCTGAGCAGTCTGGTTGGTTTTAAGAACTTGCTGTATTAAACTTGAACTAAACCGGCTGCAGAACAATAAGGCATGTACTTAATACTGTCAGTAATTTCTTTCCACTCGTGATAATTGTTACTGCAATGCCAATCAACTTCTTTGGATCAGAAAGAGAACAAGTTAAACTGTTATGTTTTATTCCTGCAGGTAATAAATTCTTAAGATATTTAAAAGTTTTTAAAGTTTAATTTTTTTTTCTTACTTTTCTTTTCTGTTTCCTTCTCTCTCACTTACTCCACCTTCCCTTTCCCTCTTTATTTCTCTTTCGGGAAAATCATACCTGATTTTACTCTAATTCACCCTATTTCTGTCTCTTTCCTCTTTTCCAACAAGTTAAATTTCCAGCTAGATTTTGGCCCATACTTCCATTTAAAAAATACACCATCTGCACTTTATTGTATTCCTTTCTCACTCCTTAAATCTCCTTGATTAAAGAAATAGGCTGTTGGTGCTGTCCTTCTCTAAGATCCCCAATGCCCCATTATCAGCTCGCGCTTCCAGTGAGTTATGGGGTGAAGGAATTGAGTTGAAGGGTGAAGGAAATTGTCTAACAGTGCACATTGTACATTGCCTCATTCCAGCAAGATTTGGGCTAGTCGAGATGTGCATACCTTACTATTAAAAACCTTGCATACAAGTATGCCTTTCCTGCAAGTGTCATATTTATTTCCTGCAGCAGGTTTTCCTTCTCACTATTTCTGTTCACCTTTCATGCCTGTAAAACCTGCTGATCACACTTAAAAACAATAGCTATTTATTCTATTTATCTGCCTTTAGGTCTTCAGAGCTCTGTCCTCGAGGGGTGGTGTTGTTACCCACTGAGCCATATTACACGGTGTGGCCTCTGACTTACTCTCTTTTTCCCACTGCCACTTCTCACAACCCACTCTGAGCACCAATGCCTTTACCAACACCCTTCGCAGACAATCCCCAAACTCAACGGTTGCTTCCTCCCTCTTTGACATCCATCCCTGTTGCCCTCTTGACCTGTCTCAGCTGTGATTACTTCCTTAAGATTTACTTTATTCAGACGTTCTGTTCGGTGCTGTTTAATGGAAGAGCTTGATGAGAGTTTTATCTCTTGGAAAATCTATGTATTCTTGTGCATGCTCTCTGTTGGCCAGGGGGTGTTTGAACAAACCATGTCCTTTCATGGTCTTTCTAAGCTGCCACTTAAACTTCAAATGTTGCTTTAAAAAAGAAAGGCTTGCATTTATGAAGTGCCTTTCATCACCTCAGACATCGAAAGTGCCTTATAGCCAATGCAGTACTTCTGAAGTGTAGTCATTGTAATGCAGGGAACACAGTGGACAATTTGTGCACAGCAAGCTCCCACAAACAGCAATGCAATGCATGGCTATTAATTTGTCTTTGTGATCCTGAGTGAGGGATCAATGTTGGCCAGGACACAAAGGGGAATTGCCCTTCTCTTCCCAAAAGTAGTGCTGTCAGATCTTTTACATCCACCTAAGAGCTAGGGCAGATACTTGGTTTAAATTAAGGCAGAGGTGGATAGATTCTTGGTAAGCAGGGGGGTGATAGGTTATCGGGGGTATGTGAGATGCAGATTTGAGGCTACTGTCAGATCGGCCATGATCTTATTAAATGACAGAAAAGGCACGAGGGGCCGAATGGCCTACTCTTCCTGCTTGTTCGTATGTTAAATGTTATCTGAAAGACAGCATATGTGACAGTGCAGCATCCCCTCAGTACTGCACTGAAAATGCCCACCTTTTGCGCTCAAGCCCCTGAAGTGGGACTTGGACCGACAGCTTTCCGACACAGAGGCAAAAGTACTACCAACTGAGTCACGGCTGACACCAATATTGTTAGTGCCTTTATCATCAACTGAGAAAGATTGACTAACATCTGTGGTCTTCCTTCCATTCTCAGTAGGTTAAGATTGAAATATTGGGACACTTTGAGACTTGGCTAGAGAGATGAAATTCTGACACACTGAGGCAGAGCAGCAGGAACAATTGTAACGTTTTGGGGTTGGCCTGCCTGTGCTGCCTGAGCAGGTTTTTCTGCAAAGCTGTACCACAGCCAAGTGGAGCCCCCCACGCAAAAGCTCAGAATGAAACTTTGCGATTGTGTGGAATAACAATGATTAGGCTCTTTTTTTTCCTACTGTTCTCTATTGTCACACCTTCCTATTCCTAATGCCTCCTCCAGCCCTATGTGACCTCTGCACTCTTCTAATTCTGGCTTCTTGTTCATCCTCATTTCCCTTCCCCTCCACCATTGGCAGCCAGAGCATTGGCTGGATTTTCTGGTCCTGCCCAACATGGGATTGGAAATTCCTTCCCGAGGTCAATGGAACTTTTTGCTGGTCTGTCAAATTTTCCATCCCACCTGCGATGATTGCCACGGCAGGTGGGACTGGAAAATCCCAGCCTTGAATTCTCTTGGCTGTAACTTTTGAGATTCCTTCACTATCTCTCTCTCTTCATTTAAGACGGTCCTTAAATTCTACCTCCTTGACAAACTGTTGGTCATCTATCCTAATATCTCCTTATGCAGATTGCCATCAAAGTGTGCATGAACACACTTCCCTTGGGATATTTTACCATCTTAAACGAACCATGTGGGCTGGATTTTATGTAGCTCTCTGGGAGGAGCTGGGATGTGGTGGTGGGGGGGATCGGGGGAGGGGTGGGGAAATGACAAGCTAAGGCGGGGCAGTGGAGTGCACATGGTCTTCCAACCGTTATGGCATTGTACCAGCACTAGGGAAGCCAGAAAAGGCCCTCCCACTTAGAAGTCAATTGAGCCACTTAAGTGGTTACTTAAGGGCCTAATACTGCTGCCACTGGCATCTTAACAGCGATGAGTGAGCCTTCTGCCATGTGGGGAAACTGCCCCGTGAACACAAGTGGCCTCGGATTGGAGGGGTCCCTCATAATTTGGCCCACGAAGGGGTACCTTGGCGGAAATGGCCTCCCCCTGTGGTGACACCCCCAACCATCCCCACCCATGACCCTTAGCAAATAGTACCCTTCGTGGGGCCTGCCTGATTTGTGACCAGAGACCCCACTCGCCTAGTTAAGATGCTGGCATCCATTTCTGCTTCCTTTCACCTGGGTGAGGTACCAGCAATGGGCATTGCTCTCAGTGGCGCTGCTGAGATTGATGAGCCGCCTTTTGAAAGGATGGGTGCCCCAAAGGCAACTTTGTTGCCAGACATGTCTTAAATGCAACCCGGGGCTCCACCTAATAGCCAAGGTGGAGTTTCCCCAGCTTCCCTGCCCATTGTCGGGTCCATCGCTGCCCGGACTAAATATAGCCCAATAAATGGAAGTTGCTGTTCTTGTAATAGGGGTTCTCCTTAAACATGAGATAGTGACTTTCAAACGGACAGGTATGAGACCTGGACCTCTTGTGCTACTCCTAATAAATACAGGAGAGTTAGTAGAAATGGTCAGTTTTGGACGAACAGATCTATCTAAAACTGCCCTGGTTTTCAGATACTGCCTAATGTGGTAGCGAGTTCCAGTATTTTTGGCTTTTGGCCTGGAGATTGTGGTCAATGAAAAAGTAAAGGCGCTCGTCACTGACCTCAAAGTAAGCCTCGCTGTGAGATCTACTGATGTCTCTTATGAGAGTTTCACCTCTATCGCCCTGCAGTGACACTGCAATGGTTTGAAACATTATAAACTGCAGTTCCATGCTGGGAATTCCTAATGATGGCATAAAACTGTCTAAGCAGCCAATCACATTAAAGGATTTTAACAGACAGACAGGAAAGAAAAAAGCAGTAAAAGAAAATCACTTTTAATTTTTTTTTTACATAGAACAAGTTCAAGATTGAGACATACACATGGGGTGAAGTTAGAAGCTAGAACATCATGAGAAATCTTCTAAAAAATGATTTTAAAAGTTTTCAGAAACTAATTAATCAGAATGGAAATATTTAACAACCTTGCACAAATGTAAGAATATTTTCTCACAGCAGTTCTGTTGTTCAGCAGTAGTTTTTACTCATATCACAAAGCCCAGTTACACCTGATTGAACAAGGTGGAACTTTTCTACAGGGTCTCCAACGGCGATGTGGGAGTGGGAAAGTTGACGTTCTCACTAACTTCAATGATTGCCAGCTCTGGGACGGGGTTTACATCTCAGCCTGTGCCAGAGCCCCCGAGTGACAAACTGCAACTTCAGGATTTCCACACTAATTTGCGGATGCTCGACCTCCCAAAGTTGCCGTCAGTTTCAGAAGGACAACGACGGTAAAGCCAAACAGTTCATAATCAACCACCACCCACCCCTGCAAAGTTCAGGCTGATGTTCAACATGCATTTGGGGAGACAGACCATGGAAGGAAGAATCCCATTAGTCCAATCCCCTACTCCTTTTCTCACAGTCCTGTGATTTCCTGAACTTTTCAAGTATATATCCATTTCTCTCTAGAAAGTCACTATTGTATCTGTTTCCAACACCCTCTCAGGTAAAGAATCCCAAATCATAACCACTCACTGTGTGGAAAAAAAAAATCCTCTCTCTCCTCTTTTTTTGCCAATTACCTTAAATCTTTGTCCTCTGGTTACCGACCCTGCTGCAAGTGGGAACTGTGCCCTCTTATTTACTCTATTAAAACACTTAGAAACATAGAAACTAGGAGCAGGAGTAGGCCATTCAGCCCTTCGAGCCTGCTCCACCATTCATTATGATCATGGCTGATCATCCAACTCAATAGCCTGCTCCCACTTTCTCCCCATAACCTTTGATCCCTTTCGCCCCAAGAGCTATATCTAACTCTTCCTTGAAAGCATACAATGTTTTGGTCTCAACTACTTTCTGTGGTAACGAATTTCACAGGCTCACCACTCTCTGGGTGAAGAAATTTCTCCTCTTCTCAGTCCTAAATGGTCTACCCCATATCCTCAGACTGTGACCCCCAGTTCTGGATTCCCCCACCATCGGGAACATCCTTCCTGTCTAATCCTGTTAGAATTTTATAGGTTTCTATGAGATCCCCCCTCATTCTTCTGAACTCCAGTGAATATAATCCTAATCGACTCAATCTGTCCTAATATGTCAGTCCCGCCATCCCAGAAATCAGTCTGGTAAACCTTCACTGCACTCCCTCTATAGCAAGAACATCCTTCCTCAGATAAGGAGACCAAAACTGCACAAAATATTCCAGGTGTGGTCTCGCCAAGGCCCTGTACAATTGCAGCAAGACATCCCTGTTCCTGCACTCGAATCCTCTGGCTATGAAGGCTAACATATTATTTGCCTTCTTTACCTGCATGCTTACCTTAAGTGCACCCAGGTCTCGTTGCACATTCCCCTCTCTCAATTTATGGCCATTCTGAACACCACTAATAAATCTCACCTTAAATTTAACTTTATAAAGTAACTAAGCCAAGACTTATAAAAGATTATTAAAAAAACAGCTATAAAGGAAAACAAATAGGAGATTAAGGTTTACTTATTTCACTCCGAGTAAAGAGATGTGTTACTGTTTACATGCAAAATCCAGTCTTAGCTTAAACCTGATCGGGAACGCATTAGATAAAAATGTTTAGTGCAGTTTCTGCCATCAGTGTTTGTATAAGGTGCAGCACAAAGCACAAGACAGAGAGCTCAAGGACATTTCTGCTTCAGATTCCCATGACACTTTCAGCTGTATTGTGAATGTTATCAGGAAGCACTTCATGTCCCGCAGTACATATGGGAAAGCTGTAAACAGCTGTCAGAAAGCGGGCTTCTCTGCTGTGCCCATTTAAAGCCAGAAATATCTCGAAGCCTGCCCTATTTATCAGTGGTGTCCCCTAAAATGCTACAACGCACTTGCAAACTAATGGGCATTTCAAAGAATGGGTCACTTTGCACCGGATCAGTAGGCTTTTGCTGTATTTGCACCGGTATAACAGAAATAAGAGTCACATGCACAAAAACACTTGCGATTACCACTCGGCACAAGTGCCCAGGTTGCAGCATAGACGCTTGCTTTTTCAAAGAGAAAATGCTAATATTTTGAATCACTGCAGAGGCAAGTATGCAAATGTCAAATAAAATGTTTATTCCAGATCAGATTGTAGCATCTTCCAACAGACACAGTGCTGTATTAATTTGATCTGCAGAGGACAAGAATATTGCATTTGCAAGAAAGGGTGGCACTTGAATCTTTGCACCAATATAACAAGAGTTGCTGTCAAGTTTATAGATACCTAGCCTGAATACCTCAGAGAACGTTTCTAACCTAATATCCTATCTTTGTTCTATAAAAACATTACAGAAATTTAACTCCCATCCATTGTCTTCAAACTCTAATTCAACCTGATTTTGCATCTGCCAAGGGCATTCATCTTTGTTTTACAAGGTAATATAATGTGTTATGGTAAATTATGCTATCTTAAGTTTTAATTAGGTTACACATATTCAATATAATGGCATGTTTGTTGTTCCAAGGTAACCAGAACATCTAATGTGATCAGCAAACATGCCTTGTTTAATTCTACAATTTTCCTGATACCTTTTGATAAGAATAGTATAAGATATATTTTGATCAAGACAAGAAAAATGCATTTCCCAAAATTAATGCTACATTGAGTTAAAAGGGATTCAGGTTAAAAAAAAGGAAAAGTGATTCTTTTTCTCGGTACATTGATAACGTGACTCTTTTTCTCGGTACATTGATAACTGTAACAGTGCCCTCGTCGGCACCTGGAAAAATGTATCAATTTTACTTCCAATTCCCATCCCTCTCTCACCTTCACACGGTCCATCTCCGACACTTCCCTTCGCCTCCTTGACCTCTCTGTCTCCATTTCTGGTGATAGGCTGTCTCCCAATATTCATTAAAAGCCCATCGGCTCCCACAGTTACCTTGACTACAGCTCCTCATACTCAGTTTCCTGTAAGGACTCAATCCCATTCTCTCAGTTCCTCCACCTCCGTCACATCTGTTCTGATCATGCCACCTTCCAAAATGCTTCTGACATGTCTTCCTTTTTCCTTAACTGAGTGCTCCCCCCACACGGTGGTTGACAGGGTCCTCAACCGTGTCCAACCCATCTCCCACACCTCTGCTCTCACCCCTTTGTCTCCCTCCCAGAACCATGATAGGTTCCCCCTTGTCCTCACTTTTCACCCCACCAGCCTCCTCATTCGAAGGATTATCTTCTGCAATTTCCGCCAACTCCAGCATGATGCCACCACCAAATGCATCTTCCCCTCAACTGTCCCCTGTCAGCATTCCGTAGGGACCCTTCCCTCCGTGACACCATGGTCCACTCCTCCATCACCCACAACTCCTCACCCCCTTCACACAGCATCTCCCCATGCAATCGCAGAAGGTGTAACACCTGCCCCTTTACCTCCTCCCTCTTCACCGCCCAAGGCTCCAAGCACTCCTTGCAGGTGAAGCATCTCCTTCAATTTGGTCTATTGTATTCGCTACTCCCAATGTGGTGTCCTCTACACTGGGGAGACTAAATGCAGACTACGTGACCACTTTGCGGAACACCTTCACTCAGTCCGCAAGCATGACCCAGACCTTCTTGCCGCTTGCCATTTCAACACACCATCCTGGTCTCACACCCACATGTCCATCCTTGGCCTGGGGCAATGTTGCAGTGAAGCCCAACGCAAACCGAGGGAATGGCACTTCATCTTCTGATTAGGCACTTTACAGCCTTCTGGACTTAACATTGAGTTCAACAACTTCAGATCATGAACTCTCTCCTCCATTTCTACTCCTTTTTTAATCCAATTATTATTATTACTATTTTAATTTTAATTTTTATTTCTATTATTTATTTTCATTTTTTATTTATTAATTTTTATTTATTTATCCATTTTTAAAATCCTTTTCCCCCCATCCGACACCTCCGCACCCCACAGGGCCATCTGTCACTTGTTTCTATGTCGTGCTTTCACAGAGCACCTTTGTTCTGCTATTAACACATTCTGCCACTATCAGCACCTTCTTTACTTTTTACCACTACCATTAACTCTCCCTTTGTCCTGTATCCAGGACATCTTTGTCAATCTTTCCTTAGCTCCCGCTTATCCCAGACCTTCTATCCAGCTTCACCTGCTCCCCCTCTCTTAAACAGTATAAAATCCATCACATTTCTATTTCTCTTTAACTCTGAAGAAGTCACACAGACTTGAAATGTTAACTCTGTTTCTCGCTCCACAGATGCTGCCTGACCTGCTGAGTTTTTCCAGCATTTTCTGTTTTTATTTCAGATTTCCAGCATCTGCAATGTTTTGCCTTCATATTATGGAAAAGTTACTCCCTGCTTGACCACTGAGGTCCAGAATATTTTGAACGTTGGGTTTGTCCATTGGAATTATCTCTGATTCTTTCAGCAATGTATGTGCAGGAGTTCCTCAGTCAAAGCATAAAACCTGAATGGAAAGAGTTAAACCCAGTTTTATAATGAAAAGTCCAAATTTGGCAAGGTTCAGAGCACTTTATATTTTATTACGTTGCTTGCTTTCAGAATAATGGCATTATGCTATGCAATCCACTGTGTAAGCTTAACAGTACCCCCTGATCTTTCCCAAAATAAGTGACTTTATTTTCTTTATCTATTTTATACTTGCATTGGTTTATTTGTTCTTCTGTGGCACTAGAATGTTCTCAGGCTACTTTCATGGTTGTTCAATGATATTCCGACATGATATTCATGTCGGTTTAAGGACAAGGGTTCCCCTGACCTCTCGAAGTCCAGAGACAAGGATATCCAGGATTGCCATTAGTCTACCAGTTTCTGCTAGTCTAGTGGTAACAATACCTCTAACTCATGTCAGCCTAATGGCAGGCTATCTTATACACATGCTGATCTAGCGGCAGCAATTCCTCTAACTTTTGTCAATTTAGTGGCGGAGATATCTTTAAGTCTCGTCCATCTAGTCATAGGGATACCTCTGAATGCTGTTAAACCGCTGGTAGGTGTACCTCCAACACTTATCAGCCTAGTGATAGGGATACATCCAAAACCTGTAGACTGACAAAAGTTAGAGGTAGACTTAGTAATGTAATGTGTCTGGAAGATGGGGGCAATCAGGTATCCAGGATGTGCCAATGGTGGCACAGGCACTTACTGGACCCATGCAGACATCATGTCCACTTACTTCAGAAACTGTGGTAAAGCCGCTGCTAATGTGGTGCTGAGGTTATGGGGTGCAGTGGTGCAATCCAAGGATGCTTCTGGGATCACTGCCCTCATGCTTTCACGGCCAAAGTGAAATTGCAGCATGCAGCAATAGATATGTTTTGTCACCCTCTCAAGGAAGCAGCAGCTTTTATTTAAGTACCAGAAAAATGATGGCTTTGTACTTGAGATCTATGGAGTTTTTTTCATTAGAAGCTTTTCATGTAAAACACCGACAACAACTTATATCATCCAGGTCAGCCTTATTAGGGATATCAATCCTGAACAAGTAGAAAATTAAGTATTATAATGAAGTTAAAAAAATGACTGCCTCATATGAGGCAATAAATCAAAGGTTCATAAATGACTCAAACTTTGTTCATCAACATTACAAAGCATCATTCAGTACCTGCATTATATTTCACTCTCAGTGTGTTATCCTGTAAATAATGCCCAGCCATTGGGATACAACATACATTTTCATATCAACATCCTGTATAAATGGAACAGGTGGTGCTGCGGGACATTTTTATGAGATATGATTGGTGCTTAAAATTTCCTATTCTAGTGCTTTGATAGCAAGTAAGAACTTTAAATGGTAAACACTCAGAGTGAGATTACTCAATACGCCAATTTAGCTTTCACAAAGCAGTGTGCAGAAAATGAAATAGAAGAACATCACTTTCTATTGCTCAACTTTATTTGCAACACTGCAAAGTCATACATCATTTTGTGAATGTTTCCAGGTCAGCTATGGCCCTACAGTTTCTGACAGCACCTGGATGATAAATGTTCTGACCAGGTCTGCAGTAAAATAGTATCGTAATGTCTGCAGGTATTGAAAGCTCTTATTAGCTGCCTAATCTTTTTCAGGAGATCTCCTATTTATTTTGTAAAATGGAACATGTATTAACATTTCAGTTCTCAAGACCCTGATACAATCAACATACATCAAGGCAGCATTCAACCAAGTGTGTTACCAAGGAGTTTGAGCAAAATTGAAGTCAGTGAGTATCAGTGGAAAGCACCCCACTGGCTAGAGACAGATCTGGCATTAAGGAAGATGGTTGTGGTTGTTGGAGGCCAACCTCAGGCCCAGGACATTACTGCAGGTGTTCCTCAGGGCTGTGTCCTGAGCCCAACTGTCCTAAACTACTTCCTGGCATCATAAACCGTGAAATGCAACTGTGAACTGATGATTGCACACTGTTCTCCATTCATAGGTTGTCAGATAATGAAGCAGTCTATAGCTACATGCATCAAAATCAGACTTAGGATGATAAACGGCGAGGAACATTCATGCTACACAAGTGCCAGATAATGACCATGTCCAACAAGTGCCTATCCACCTCCACATGACATTCAATGACAGTACCATCACCAAGTCCCCCAGCATCAACAGCCTGGTGTCACCATTGATCAGAAACTCAATTGGAGCAGGCGTATAAGTTCTGTGACAACCTCCTATCAGCTGCAGTAGAGTATCGTATGGTGAATGGCCCAGCCTTTGATACCCCAAAGCCTTTTCACTACCTATAAGGTATGTCAGCAATGTGATGAAATTTTCTCCTCTTGCCTGGATGGGTGGAGCTATAAGAAACCTCGAGAAGCTCAGCACCATCCAGAACAAAACAATCAGTTTGATTGGAACCTCATCCATTAGCTAAAATGTTCACACCTTCCACCAATCATGGCTGCAGTGTGTACTATCACAGACTTTGTTTGCCATCTGTGGTAGGGACCTGTGGGTGGTGTCTTTTAGAATGAGAGGCCTGGTGCGCAGCAGGTCTTGCACTGTTTTGGTGGGGCATTGCCTGGTTTCAATGGTCAGGCGAGCCCTTATAATTGAGGACAGCACACTACTGTAACATTTCGTCTGCCTTCACAGCCATCAGCCGATTGGCCTCTGAAGAATTTTGTTGCGGGAGGACTAATTGAATGGTGGCCCCTGTTTGTTATGCCACAAGTTTTTGCAAGATATATTTATGGGGGTTTTGAACATTCTACCTCACCCCAACGTAAACACCCTGTGACTGTGGTCCATAATTGCTTATTCATCAGCAGAGATCCTGCTTTTTTGCAGTTAGCCTCCATATCTGGAGGTTGTCTGGCTATCTGCCTCCTGTCAATGCTGTTGGTAGCTGCAGCTCACCCCAACATAGAATATATATCCAGCTCAGGTACAGGCCTTTCAGCCCAACCAGCCCATGCTAATGTTTATGCTTCATTTAGGCCTTCAGGATGCACTACAGCAAGGCTTCTTCAGTAGCACTTCCCAAATCCACACATCCATCACCTTGAATAGTGAGGGCAGAAGGTATGTGGAAACACACCACCTCCAGTTTCCTCAAGTTCTGTCGAAGGGTCATGAGGACTCGAAACGTCAACTCTTTTCTTCTCCGCCGATGCTGCCAGACCTGCTGAGTTTTTCCAGGTCATTCTGTTTTTGTTTTGGATTTCCAGCATCCGCAGTTTTTTTGTTTTTACCTCCAGTTTCCTCTCCATGTGACAGACCATTCAAGAAGACAACTGATCACCACCACCTCAGGTCAATTAGGGATGTGTAATAAATACCAGCCTTGCCAATGATGCCTATATCCCAAGAATTAATTTCAATAAAACACTTTCTACCTTCATCCTATTCAAGTTTTCAAGCACTGTTCATTAAGTAGTTGTATCTGGCTTTAGTCAAATGCAATGCTGTATTTCACACTTTAAAAGAAAGACATACATTTCTATAGGCCCTTTCATAATCTCAGGACGTCAGAAAGTGCTTTACTGCCATCAAAGTATTTTGAAGTGTAGTAACGTAGAAATCTTGTACACCCTTTCTCCAAAGTGTTACAATCCCAGCTGGTGTTAATACTGAACAATTCAGATCCTAGAGTGAAACCTGGCTTGATAGATCCTAACATGTTTTTTTAGAAACTATGGAGTAAGTTACTGAACAAATTCACAGGAGTCAGCAGATGAGATTTTAACACAAAGCATAAAACATTTATTAAACAAGAAAAATGGACTATACTACACCTGGCAAAAAAGTTGGAAAGATCTCAATACAAACACAAGAAAATGATTCAAATATTCACTATTCCTTCACCCTCGTGATATCTTTACAGGCACATACAAATTCGGTAAGATAAACCAATTCACCAGATCTATTTTATACTCTAATATTCAGGGCGAGTGTGCAGTACAATATGAAACAAGCGGCAAAATGTGGACAGACACTGCACACTCCAAAGTAAATGACAGATGTGGCCCAAGCAGATTCTACAGAGAGAACTCCTCCCCTACCCCCCACCCCATCCACCCCACCACCACCCCCCACCCCCCCTGCCCCGCCTCCATTGTGTGGGGGTGTGCATGAGCAGGTACTGCCATTTTACAGGGGTGGGCCAATTAAGGCCCGCCCAGTGTGATCTGTGCCCGGAAACGCTGAGCGCTTCCTGTGCGGGTGTGGCGGAGGATGGGGGTGGTTCCCTGAGTTGGGAGTGCGCTCTTTTACACATATGAGATGCCTCAGGGAGACAAATTTTAAGTTTTAAAAATTTTAATAAAATAGAAATTAAGACTTGTCCCCTCCTGTGATTCTCAATAAATTGAGATTCTCAATAAATAATGAGCAATTGGGCAAGGTGTTTGAGGGCAAGTGTCATTAATGGAACTGTACCCAAGCAAGCAGTCAATGGTGAAAACTAGTGTGCCTGTATTTCATTTCCTAAGCTTGATCTGTGAGCCAGTCATGAATCTTGCCCTTCTTTTACAACCTTTTCCCAAAGGCATTAATCATTGTATTTATGGAAAGAGTGTTCCATTTGCTGATTATCCATGCATTCTCTCAAAACTTGACATTTTAAGTGTTGAAAGTAATGCTACCCACTATAGCCGGTCATACAAATAAATCACAAGGGGACTACTCCATGTTGCAACATTATCGGACCCTAAGCTCTTCATTTGAGCACAGGTGAAATACTGCAAAACAAAAAAGTACAGTTTCTGGTGTTGAAGAACAATATAGAATATTTAACTGACCAGCATTGTGCATGTCAGTGACAGGCCACAAATCATTAAAAAAAAATCATTGATTATGAGAAGCAGAAAACGTTCTAAATGCACTGTTGGCTCCTCAGCATTTGTAATGCTAGGTTAATGCTTTGAATGTCGTCCCTCACCAGACCGGATTACAAGCGACCATTTTCAATGCAACTACACTCCTACTTTAATATTCAAAAACCACAATGACTGACGACACAATTTCTGCTTACTCATAAGAGTGAGTACAATACAGTACTTAGCCTTAGCACTGTTAATGCCCTGAGGAAGATAATGAGGCCCAGTGGCATCTAAGGCTTTCAATCAACCTCTATTGGTGATTTATAAACACTCCTTGTTTATAAAAGGCTATATGCAGAATCTAATTCTGCATGTGGATGTAGGTTAATGAAAGCTAGTATAGAAATTGGTCCTATAGAAAGTGAGCCTGGGGGATTAATAATGGAAACTACGAAGATGGCAGGTGAATTGAACAGGTGCTTTGCATTGCTCTTCACTATAAAGGGTATGAGTAACATCCCAGAAATAGCTGTAAATCAGGAAGTGGAAGGGAGGGAGGAATTCTGGAAAATTCCAATCATCAGGGAAGTGATTCTGAGCAAATTGTTGGGGCTGAGGGCTGACAAGTCCTTGGGTCCTATTGGACTTCATCCTAGGGTCTTAAAAGAAGTGGCTACTGAGATAGTTGATGCGTTGGCTTTAATTTTCCAAAATTCCTAGATTCAAGGAAGGTTCCATTAGATTGGAAAATAGCAAATGTTACTTCTTTATTCAAAAAGGGAGGGAGACAGAAAGCAGGAAACTACAGGCCAGTTAACTTAACATCTGTCATAGGGAAAATGTTAGAAGCTATTATTAAATATGTTATGGCAGGGCACATGGAAAAATTTAGGGTAATCAGGCAGAGTCATCATGGTTTTGTGGAAGGGAAATCATGTTTAATCAATTTATTGGAGTCCTTTGAAGAAGTAAAGAACGCTGTGGAAAAGGGGGAACCAGGGGATATACTGTATTTGGATTTCCATAAGGCATTTGAGAAGGGGTAATATATTAGCATGGATAAAAGATTGGCTAGCTAACAAGAAACAGAAGGTAGGCATAAATGGGTCTCTTCCTGGTTGGCAATGTAACAAGTGGGGTGCCACAGGAATCAGCGCTGGGGCCTCAACTTTTTACAATTTATATGAATGACCTGGGTGCAGGGACCGAAGGTGTGGCTGCTAAATTTGCTGATGACACAAAGCTAGCTGGATAGTAAGATGTGAAGAGAACACAAGGAGGCTACAA
This sequence comes from Carcharodon carcharias, assembly GCF_017639515.1. Classification (NCBI taxonomy): domain Eukaryota; kingdom Metazoa; phylum Chordata; class Chondrichthyes; order Lamniformes; family Lamnidae; genus Carcharodon; species Carcharodon carcharias. The sequence goes on from NC_054477.1 coordinate 152,592,020, forward strand.
AGGGATACAGATAGGTTAATTGAGCAGGCAAAGACCTGGCAAATGGAGTAAAATATGGGAAAGTGTGAAATTGTCCATTTTGGCAGGAAAAATAAAAAGGAAGCACATTATATAAATGGTGAGAGATTGCAGAGCTCTGAGATGCAGAGGGATCTGGGTGTCCTAGTGCATGAATTGCAAAAAGGCTATGTATTTAAGCAGGAAAAACAAGTAATTAAGAAAGCTAATAGAATTTATTGCGAGGGGAATTGAATACAAAAGTAGGGAGGTTATGCTTCAGTTATACAGGGCATTGGTGAGACCACATCTGAAGTACTGTATACAATATTGGTCTTTTTATTTAAGGAAAGATGTAAATGCATTGGAAGCAGTTCAGAGAAAGATTACTCGAATAATACCTGGAATGGGCGGGTTGTCTTATGAGGAAAGGTTGGACAGGCTGGGCTTGTATCCACTGAAATTTAGAAGAGTAAGAGGTCACTTGATTGATACCTTTAAGACCCTGAGGGGTCTTAACAGGGTTGAAGTGGTGAGGATGTTTCCTCTTGTGGGAGAATCTAGTTCTAGGCGCCACTGTTTGAAAATAAGGGGTCGCCCATTTAGGACAGAGATGAGGAGAAACTTTTTCTCTCAGAAGCTAGTGAGTTTTTGGAACACTCTTCCTCAAAGAGCAGTGGAAGCAGAGTCTCTGAATATTTTTAAGGCAGAGGTAGATAGACTCTTGATTAGCAAGAGGGTGAAAAGTTATTGAGGGTAGGCGGGAATGTGGAGTTGAGGTTACAATCAGATCAACCATGATCTCATTGAATGGCGGAGCAGGCTCGAGGGGCCGAGTGGCCTACTGCTGCTCCCAATTCATACGTTCATAAATATTGGCCGAGAGGGTGGGACCTGTCGGGGCGGAACTTGGCCTGCCAACAAAAAGCCCATCGACTTTTGGTGGGAATTTCCGGTCCCACCTCGGCCATTAAGTCTGCTTAGAAACTTTTCATCATCCTTGGAGTCCAGTTCATTTGTAGCTTCGGAGTTTGGCAAATAAGGTAACTGATAACTGAAACTTCACCGTGTTGAATAATGCAGCTTTAATCTTTGGCTGTACTGTAGGTTATTATAATTTTTTTTAAAAATCTGGCAAGAAAAATTATAGCACATTCTTTTACAGTTCGCGACTCATTGTATAAATAGTAACAATTTGTGCCACTTTGCATAAATGACCAAGTGTAGAACTCCCAAGCGAAATATGATATCTATTAATCATAATGTTTGACTGGTGCTGCAATGCCGCAGCAATGCACCTATCTTAGGCACTGTTCTCCTGTTCTGATCCAGGACCAATGGAGTTTACGGAATCACACTGGATGTAATTTTAGATGTTTTGTGTTGATTTGCTGAGTTTAAGGTAGTTAGTCTGCCACTTAAGGCGGAATTCTATGGTCCCGCCAAATTCAATGGACTTCCGAACAGATCATTGTGTTTTATGGCCCCAGCCCCGTCACGATGGGGCTGTAAAATTCCGCCCATAGTCTGTAGAGGGCACACTCCTAGATAATGTGCACCATCTTTCAACGAGTGCACAAGGAGTTTGTACTGAGGCCCCAGCGGTGGAGGTTAGGTACACAGGGGCCCTGGCCCATCCTGAATCTGTTTGGCAAGGACCACTCTCGCCATGGTAGGTCAAAGCCTGCCATACAACAGATGGGGTTTATCACAATGAACTTGCTAATGACTTCCCATGTTGCCCATTCCTTGATCCAAAGTATGCCTCCTGCCAGGTCTTGCTCAGGAAGGGTGATCCGTATGGGACGCTGAGATGGAAAGTAGGCAGTAGGTGGGTTGAACAGGTCGTCATGGAGTGAGCTTCAGCCCAGATGGTTTCAACCAGCTTGTGGGTTTTTGTCAGAAGCTGGTTGAAACCATCTGGGCTGCAACTCACTTACCTTGATCTCCATGGTGACCTGTCTCACAATCAACCTCTCCCTTAAAATTGAAACTTTACAAGAGTTTCTTAGTCAAAATTCTAAGTTTAGTAAAGCGCCAAGACTTCTCTGCTCGTATTAATGGAGTTCTTTTGCACTATCAATGACCCTTTTGAATATTTAACATTAACGCAAATAACAACTAACAGAATTTGACTTGAAAAATAAAATAATGATGAATTTATCTTAACACATGGCAAAGGAACATTAACGTTTAATCTACCTTTGAAAGGAGATTTGCGATTAAATATTTCTGTTACATTTTGAATTTGCCACTTTGGCCGTGAAAAAGTGGCCCATAAATATGTAACCCTCCCCAGGGCCTTACGGCAAGGAGCATATCATGATTTTGTGCCCAGTGTTGCTAAACTTCAAGTGATGGGAAACACATTGTATAAGCTTATTTCTTTATTTACACCTTCATATTTTATTCCAGCCTTACTAGAACGGATGTATTGTTCACTTGATGCCATTTTTGGTGGGAAATTTTGGAAATGCTATTTAGTTGCACATGACCAGCAGACTGATTCCCTGTTTAATTTTCCTTTCCACTTGTCAAAGTCATTGATGAGCAAATTCAGGCCCATAATGTCACACACATGGAAATTGGACATGATGGGATGGAGTGGATATAATTCCTCCTGTTAATAATTTTAGCAGGGAGAAAAACAAGTTTGGAAAATAAAGTCTTTTGCCAAAATTCTCAACACAAGGATTTCATCTTCAATGTTTTCCCAACAGTATGCAATTCTCTCAGTGTCATCTTTTACTGAAAAGAACAAATGCATCTCAAGACTAATTGATTGTTTTTGAACATTTAAACCTGTCAAAGCTGAAGAAGTATTTTCTTCAGAACATCCACGATGTTCTCACTTTCTTGTGTTCTCTTTGCTGTGTGTCACGCTGAACTGTGTCCTTTCATAACTGAATTGACACCAGCACAGACTCTCGGCAAAACAAAGACAAAACACAAAGATCATAGATTTGAAAAGGAAGAGTATCTTCAGTGAGCCTTGTTAAAACAGGCATGTAAAGCTGAGGTGTTTAGTGGCAAAGCAGAATCACACTCGGGAGGCAGCTGCATCTTCTAGGTGCTTTTTAGTTATGACTATTGTTATGATCCCAGTGGAGACGAACAAACTAAACAAAAACAAATTTACCAAAGAGAAAACCAAGGGGCACTATTTCACTTTTTATAACTTTTACCTTAACAATCAAACCAACATTTGCATAAATTGAATATGAATTAACTGGCAAATTGCAGTCAATATAAACTATAAATTATATATTAAGTAGGAGATACAACTAAGATAGATCTCACAAAAGTGCTGGGCAGTCCACTTAGCATATATAACATTAATGTCAGCCACAATATCTTTCAAAGCACTGAATCTCCTCAGGCAGAATTCCAGCTCCTTTTCTTCGAGGATTTAGCATCTGATCCTGAGCTGAGAGCAGCACCCAAACAATGCTAGGATCGCAGGCACGGTCTTCATTAAAATGGTGCATGTCTGAAGAGCCTCCTTAACTCTGCTCATGACATTCTTGATGGCATGCATCTCCCCTGTGCACTGTATGGCTGGTGCTGGTCAGTCAATTCCTTTAAAATAACTGAAGCAGAGGCAGTAACTTTATTTTCCTTTATACCTGCTCCCAGTAACAGCCCTTGTGTTCCTCCAGCCTGCCTGCTCTGTACCACTGGGTCTCAGCTCGGGTGGCTCTGTGTCTTTTTTTCTGGTTTCAATCAGTTTCGGTTTCCCCCAGGAACCTGCAGTTTCTGTTTCTATTTCTGTTTCCATTTTAGTTTCCCTAGAAAACTGAAGGTTCAGTTTCCCTTTCAGTTAGTGTCTGATCCAAAATCTACAAGCTTTGAAACCATGGATCCCATCGCACTACGTTTAGAAAAATGTGGAAAATCTGTAGAATACTTTTCACTTTGAATGAATGTACTTCTTGTCCTTAATATCCACATATATATAAAAGTAGCTCAGTATCACCAAAAGGATGGGGCACAAAGTTATGGGATCATGCTTGCAGCTAGGGATTTTCATACACGGAACTCCTATTGTCATCTGGAACATTAATGGTAGGGAAATGCTAACAGACTTGCCAGCAGTATTTGAGGATCTGCAGCCTGCATATTTTACTGTGACTGTTTACAGAGGAGACCTGGAGAAGGCTACCTGAATCCCTTCTTTGATTAAAATGGTGTGGCAGGCAGGGTGATCTAAAAACAGAAAATAAAGAAACTAAGTTAAAGGATAAAGGTGGAAGAAGGCAACCTGCGAGGAAGAAATCTGCTTTTCTAGAGCTATAGTTGAATTTAAGTTTACAGAGTTCAAGGGCTGTGACTAGGATTAGTGTGACAAGCAGCTGTTTCTATGAGCCCACACGCATTTGCCATATTGTTATGTGTGTGCATGTGTTTTTATTGTCTAGTGTAACAATTTTTTTTTTTTTGTTTTTAATGCACCACTCATGATCAATTTTCAATGCTTTAGTGCAATGTAGTCACTGCCTGGCCAGAATCTGTGAATTGATCATTTGGTTTTGCTGCTTGTTCTCAGATCTTAAAATCGTAAATCATCTTCAGATCAATACAACAGCAGCCTTGGTCTATGTTATTGTGAAAACATCATCCATAACGGAATTGGAAAATTCTTACTATTAAAGATCTTTGTGTTCTTCATTCAAAACATTTCAGCCTGAGGTCTCTATGTAGAAGCTCTCGAAGAACTAGAAAATAACACCCTGTATATAGAAAAGCAGCTCATGTCTCCTTACATGAAAATCAACAGTCGGCCTGAGAAGGAGTGATTATGAGATATGACCAAAAATTTGGCCAAAGACTGGGGAGTCTAAGTAGGAGCTTGAAAGAGGAGAACAGGCAAATGGAGTGAATTCAAGAGAATAGGACTGGGCTGACTGAAGACACTGCCAGCACTAATGGGGCAAAGGGCAGGAGAGATACACAGTGTGACTGGAGACATTGAAAGGCTGGAGGAAGTTTCAGAGTTAGTAAGAGCCAAGTCCATGAAAGGCTTTAATTACCATGATGAGAATGTTAACTTCCAAGTGTTGATCAAGACTGGGAACCAATGTAAGTCAGGAAAGATTGGAATGATAGCTGAGCAGGACTAAGCATTGTGCTCAAGGGGTTTAGAGAGGAATGGGGTATTGGAGATAAAATGGTAGATAGTGAGGAAAGAGGAGTCTAGGCTTGTTTTTTGAGGAGGAGGCATGATGGTGGCCACCAAGGGCAGCCGACAATGACCATGGAGAGGGAGCTGTTTACAATATCATCTAAAACCAGGAAGGGTAGTTTGTGGTCAAGACTGTAATGGAAATGTGACTGAGTGATGAGGAAATAGGTTTCATGGATAAGATTAGTTTAGGAAGGCTGGGGAAACTGTTAAGAGACAAGGGATCAGGGCTGAACTACGGATAGACCATTAGTCGTCATCGGGTTTTGAGGAATGATGGATTATATCTGAATTACATTTGTTAATCTGGTATATGTTGATCCTACAGGAATGTTGTGCTTCATTATGAGGTTATCAGGCTCCATTGAACTCAATGAATAATATTGGGCGGGTGCAAAATTAGAAATGCACCCAATCCCCTTGGTTTCCCACCCAATCCCCTAGGTTTCCCACTCAACCAGTTAGTGTTAAAATTACCACCATTGTTTAAATTAGATGCATTAAGGAAGAACAGAGCTACATGTATGATTATGGCAGTGCAGATTTAGGTTAGATGCCAGAATGATTGGCTTCATGGGCAAAGGGAAGAGGGAAGCAGTAGAGGGAGTTGAATGGATGATTTCTATATTGAAGATGAAGGCATCCATTAGCTCCTTTCACTTAATACAAATGAGGGTAAAGGGGGAAGGGATGAAGGCTTTATGGAGTCAGTTGGTAGCAGTGAAAAGGAGTCTGGCCTTATCTTTGCTCTCTAGGATGATGTTAGAATAGTGAGCCAGTTTTGCAGATGTGGTAGAGTCTTGACAGAGCTTGATATGGTAAAATAGATATGGTGATGGGTGGTGAAGCCAGTTACGTGTCATGTTTGTGTCCCTTGGATTTGAGGGAATGAAGGTGGACATTCATAGTCAGTCAAAGGAAAATTTAGACCAATGTTGTGAACCTAATGAAGCTTTGACAATTCCACTAGTCACCGTTGAATTTTGAGGAATGATGGAATATAGCTGAATTACATCTGTTTATCTGGAATATGTTAATTCTACAGGCAAGTGTGCTTCATTATGAGGTTATCAGGTTGAATTTGTCCAGTAGTCACAATTGAGGAAGAATTGGCTCGATCACTGTTGATGAAAAGAGATCCTGGTATTCATATAGCACCTTGGCATGTTCCTCCAAGTGCTAAAAAATGTATTATGATTGAAAAGTTGTCACTATTACATTGGCAAACAAAGCAGCTATTCTGCACACAACATAATAGTGAGCCGAATGACGTGTTGGCCAGTTTTTGTATTGCATTGTTTGAGAGAAGAATGCTGATGAGAACATCAGGAATATTTCCTGCTGTTCTTCAAATAGTATTCTTTTTAACACTTAGCAGGCAGTATAACGGACCAACGGGATCTTGGCTGAATATCTCATTTAACAATACAGCATTCTCTCTTTACCATCCTAGCCTGTATTACGCACCCAAGTCCTGATGTGAGGATCAAGCACCCAAGCTCCTAAAGCAGACGCTACTGTCCTACTAACTGAGTGTCAGAGAGGTGGACATCAGCTAATAATCACTATCCAATAACCCCTTTTGCAAACATATGTACGCGTGTGTGTCTGTATGGGCAGAATTTTACGCCAGAGGGATTTTATGGAGCTCTGAACAACTTGCCCCATTGTAAGGCCCTGTCCCCGCTCCCTCCCCCGCCGTGACAGGGCCATAAAATTCCGCCCTATGTGCATGTTTCTGTGTGTGTGTGTGTCTGTGTGTGAGTCGGTCTGTGTGTGTGAAGTGAGGGATTGGTTTAGTGTATCCCCTTGTCAACATTGTCCTTGTATACAAGACTTTGGGTAGGCCTGACTCAGATTACCATGTCCAGTGTAGGTCTCCTCATGCTGGGAAACGTATAGACTTTGTACACCCCAAAGGAGGCCCACTAGAATGATACTCAGTTTGAAATACCTTAAGTATCCATATAGAATTAATTAGCTGGGCCTATTAACTTCTGAGGTACATAGATTCTGATGCTGTCTGAATAAATGTGACTGTGGCCCAGATTTCCATCCCTTGGCAGATGCACAGAGTCAGGAAATTCCCCAGCTCTGTGACCCTGACCTTTAAAAATGTCCGTCCACAGTTTGGATTTTCGGACGGTGAGACAAGGGCTGAAGTAGCAGCCGGGGCAGGCGACCCTGGAATGAGTGTGGAGGCTGCTGGGTGTTGAGGTGGGCTGGGTGGATGGCCTGTCCCTATTCACTGGCACAGTGTTAAATAAATTTAAATGTAGATTAAAACAAAAAACATCTCTCGAACCCTCACTTCTCAGCCCCCTCACCAACCCCACAAACTCCCTATGTCCTACTCATGCTAACCTATGCCAACCCATGTCCTTCTACCTACCCCTCAAATGGCCCATCATACCCCCTATGCAACCCATGCCCCCACCCACTACCCTTTACCCTTACCCACTCCATTGCCAACTCACCTCGTACCCTTGGACATTTCCTTGATATCTTTGACACTTCCTTGACAACTTTGACACCTCCTTGACAGTTCCCTGACAGTGGGACAGTTCCATGAGAGTTCTTTGACAGCTTAAAAATTTCTTGACAGCTGGAAAGATCTATGACAGATTAATATGTCCAACATGTCTCTGCACAAAAAGTGCATAATCGTGTTAAATTTTAACAATCCCAAAGTGTGCTTTACCTCTCCAAGAGGTGCCCAGGGACACTATCCAAAGGGCTATCCAAATGACTCCACCAAGTTCAGACCTCCTATGAAGAAGAGTCATATGGACTTGAAACGTTAACTCTGTTTCTCTCTCCACAGATGCTGCCAGACCTGCTGAGTTTTCCCGGCATTTTTTGTTTTTATTTCAGATTTCCAGCATCTGCAGTATTTTGCTTTCACTAGGCCTCCTCTTACCTGTTCTAGTCAGCAGACTCAGGGTTTCACATTCCTGGCCTGCCAAAATCCTATTTAGTAGAGGCGGCTGGTGATTTCAATGGCCAGCTGCCTTCACGAATTGTGCATGTGTGAACCCCAGCCTGACTCCAGTCCCGCCCCAATGAAGGTGGAAAATGCCAGGTTCAGGGGCAAGACTTGGAATTGTTTGCCATTCCTGGGATTTTCTCCATAATGGAGAGGCTCCGTTGTGGCAAAAATTTGGGCCTATGTTTGTATTGACAGGCTGGGGGGAATTTTGCCCAACTTTCTAGCTGGGTGGACAACTGGGATCAAGTGGAATGCTGATTTTACACCCCATGCCCCCCCCCTGCCCCTCCCCTAAGCCCCACAATTTTAACCCATCCTGCCAGTCAGGAAGCTGATAGGATTGGGTGCAATGTTGGTTTGTACACCCTGTCTGATTTTATTCTCCATTGAAGTCAATGAATAATATAGGGTGGGTGTAAAATTAGCATTCCACCCAATCCCCTGGGTTTCCCACTCAACCAGTTGGTGTTAACATTTCCCCAATTGTTTCAATTTGATATATTAAGGCAGACCAGAGTTATGTGTTTAATTATGTCAGTGCGGATTTGGGTTTGATGCCAGGAAGATTTTTTTGTCTGAGAGGATAGTAAAGCTAGGGGCAAGTTGCCAGATATTACAGTGGGCGCTAATTTGGTGCATTCCTTCAGAAGGGGTTGCAATCACTTCCTGGCTGGGATGGAGATTATGGCATACCAAAGATATGTGGAATACTAAGTAATATAAATATGATCCAATTGATCTCCTGGAGCAGCTTTGATTGCAGAAGATGACTTGGGAGGAATATTCCACATTTTTTCCCCATGGTAGCATCGTGGTAATATAACCAGACTAGTAATCCAAAGGCTCAGGCTGATGGTCTGAAGACACAGGTTCAAATCCCATCACGGCCATTCATGAATAAGTCTGGAATATAAAACCAATCTCAGCAATGGTGACCATGACAGCTATCATCAATTGTAATGTCTTTTAGGGAAGGAATCTGCTGTCCTTACCTTGTCTGGCCTACATGTGACTCCAGACCTACAGTGATGTTGTTGAATCTTAACTGCTCTCTGAAAAGGCCTAGTAAGCCACTCATTTCAAGAATAACTAAGGATGGCCATCCAATGCTGGCCTTGCCAGTGATGCCCACCTTCCATGAAAGAATAAAGAAAGATTAATTTGCCTTGGAGATTTCATCTTTTTTGTTTGCTTCTCCTAGATTACATTGGCAGCAAAAGAATTGTTGTGAATCATGATACTTAAGGCATCACAACTTTGTGGAGTGGATTAAATTGACCAGTTGGTCTTTGTCTGCCCTTCATTTGTTGTCTGCCTGTCTGTCTGCTGAAAATCATTTCAATGAATAACAATCATTAAACTACCGTTTAACTACTTCAGGATCATCCTGAACAGCAAAGATAACCCTTGATTTCTCTTCTCCACTCCTAACTTTCCTTCTCACTTTCAAAATCGACAACATGATTCTTCATCTCAACTTTTGAGTTTAATTCTATGAAGAACTTGCTTGAGGTTCCTCAAGCCCATTTCACGTAAGATCATTGTTATTGTTTTCAAATCCCTCCATGACCTTGCCCCTGTGTGTGGTAGTTCCTCCAGCCCTACAACTCGCCAAGATCTTTCCAATTCTTCCAATTCTGGCCTCTTACGTATCCTGATTTTCTTCATTCCACCATTGGCAGCCGTGCCTTCAGCTACCTAAGCCTTCAGCTCTAGAATTTCCTTCCTAAACCTTTCTGCCTCTTTTCCTTTCTCATTCTTCAAGATCTGCTTAAAACCTACCTCCTTGACCAAGCTTGTGTTGACTTGTCCTTTTATCTCCTTCTGTGTCTCGGTATGAAATGTTGTTTGATAATCGCTCCTGTGAAGCACCTTGGGACGTTTTAATCTGTTATGATATTTTGTAAATGTAAGTTGTTATTGCAGTGATCAACTATTCATTTGCAGGGTACAGCTGCCATCTTAGTTTGCCAAGATATACTTCATAACAATTGATCACAATTTTCTAAGGAAACTTTGAAAAAAAAGCTTCAGCATGTTAAAAAAAATAGTCAGATCTAATTTCTGATATAGTGCAGCCTTTTACAGTCAGATAATGTGATCAGTTACAGTATAAAATTATCCCTTGAAGATTTCTGGTTATTAATGTGCAGTTCTATCAATTCAAATCAAGTGCTTCCTGAGTAAAATTATTTGCCTCTTAGGAATAATCTGATTTTGTCATCAAAACTGACCCCATTAGATCAAAAACTTACAATAATTTAAAATATAGTTTATAAATGGCTATTGCAACTAAGTACAATGCAAAGGCAGTGTTAGTGGTTGTCTTTATGCTTAACATCTAATGAGTACGTCACTTGTGCCGAAGATCAGTTTTTAATTTTGACAATTGTCACAGGGTCATTGAGGGCCAGGATGTCAGAGACAAATGAAGATATGGCCCCTTTAAGAACTTCCCCTTTAAGAGCTTTCCCTTTAAAGATAATTGCAGCTCTATTGTGAGTGCCTAGCATCGGAGAAGGCTTCCCCAGCCAGGTGAGCATAAAAGGGAGTTTCTGTTTGTAAAGAAATGGGGGGCTGGAATTTCAGGCCCCACTGGGGCCAGGATCGAAGCTAAAAATAGCCTTTCATGTTGGCGTACTAATTCCCTGAATCCATCCTACCTCTGGACTGTTTTTGTTGTGGGTGGGGAGGTTGGCAGTGCTATTTGCCCACGTTTGGTGGATAGTCCCACCTCATCAAGAGCTTCATTGTGACCACTGAGATGAGGTTGACTGCAGGTAGTAGGGTTTGATTTAGGTACCTGGAGGTAGCTACTCAGAGACAAGCTGGGGGACCAGTACTCCAGGGAGGCCCGCCTGGTTAGAGGAAAAGCCAGAGGCTAGTTCTGTAGAGGAGTGTTCCCTGACCTTCAAAGTGGTGGCCTGGCTGCAAAATCCATCTTCCAATTTAATTTTTAAAAATGTAAGAGAGAGGGTACCTCCACTTTGAAGTGCCCTCTACCTTACTTGTCTTCTTTGGAGCCTGCTGCTCCTTTCAAGGTGGAAAGCTTTGACCTGCAAGCTTCAAGAGCCTGCTCTCCTTAATTGGACACAGAGCCTGCCTCCACACCCCTGTGAAAATCCCAATGTGTGACTGTTTCCCTAGGGGCAGATTCAGCACCTAGAAACAGTTTCAACTTCTTCCAAACCCCCAGGGCTCTGAGGTTATGGGAAACGGTTAGCGTTTAAATCCTGTGTCACTTTGTCAGAATTTCAGAAGACAAGCATTTGTTCATTCTGATTGGAAGATGCATGCCAGTAAAACTTTGTGCCTCAAGTTAAGTGCAGCAAGCTCCCTTTGATAGTTCTCTGACCTGAAAACATTTGTATGATTGAGAGCTGAAGGTTAATGTGGTAAAACAGCTGATGAATACCAATTGTGTTTTGAAACACTCCAGTCATTTTTTTAAAACTCATCAAACTTATTAACACTGCTGCAATTGTGAATCAATCTAATCATGTGGAAGGTAGGATTGGAAGATTACAGAATTATTTTCCATCAGTTGACCTATGACTTTAGTTATGATAGGCTTGTGGCCTGCTGCACTTTCAGCTGATCATTGTTTTCACGTGTCATAAGATGTAGATCCAGGCCTGTATTCCAGATATAGGCTTTCCTGAAACTATTTTCAAGGTTGGTATGCATGGCACAGACTCTCATTCAGGTTTTGCTTCATTTTTGTTTTCAAGTGGTTGCCATTTTGTCACGGTGATCTTTTGCAAAATGGGATTATTTTCTGGGGCAAGTTCCATTTCTGAATGACTGTAATCAATGTCTGTAAATGTTGCACCTCATGAATTTAGTGTTGATTACAGCTGAATATATTTGGCATTGATTGAAACATCCAATGATAGCTTCTCTGATTTTTAAAAAATTCATTCATGGGATGTGGGGGTCGCTGCAAGGCCAGCATTTATTGTCCATCCCTAATGCCCTTGAAGGTGCTGGTGAGCTGCCTTCTCAAATTGTTGCAGTCCATGTGGTGTTGGAATACTCAGTGCTGTTAGGGAGGGAGTTCCAGGATTTTGACCCAGCGACAGTGAAGGAACAGCGATATATTTCCAAGTCAGGACGGTGAGTGGCTTGGAGGGGAACTTCCAGGTGGTGGTGATCCCATGTGTCTACTGCCCTTGTCTTTCAAGATGGTAGCAGTCATAGGTTTGAAAGATGCTGTCTGGAAGGCTTGGTGAGTTCCTACAGAGCATCTTGAACATGGTACACACTACTGCCACTGTGCGTCAGTAGTGGCGTAACGGTTTGTGGATAGGTTGCCAATCAAGTGAGCTGCTTCGTCCTGGATGGTGTTGAGCTTCTTGAGTGTTGTTGGGGCTGCATTCATCCACGCAAGTGGAGAGTATTCCATCACAGTCCTGACTTGTGACAGCTCAGTGTGTGGCTGAATAGTGCAACTGAACAGCAGAACCATTCAGCTCAATTAAGCTCCAGCTCCGATCCAGATTTCCTGTGTTAATCGACCTCTGCTGGTGAGGTGGCAAAGGTCTTACATTTTACCTCTGCACACTTTGAAAGGAAGCAGAACATTAGTCAGAGTTTCTGCACCTGATCGCTATGTCTGAGCCGGCTGATATTCATGAGAGCGGATTTTGATTGAAGTTGTGCTACTTGCACTGAATTTCTGCAAGGTTACTCCCAGTCAGCCATCTTAAGGTAGGCAGGAAGGAGATTGGAGGACTTCACATAAATGGGATTTTTGCTGAAATTACAATGGTCAGTTGGGAGAATGTGCTAGGAAGTTCACAGCATCAAACCTCTCTACTGGGAATATCTTTCAACTGTAATGTCAGTGCTCTTCTGTGTTGCTACAATTCTGGCCTCTTGTGCATTCCCAATTTTCTTTGCTCCACCATTGTCACATTGCCTTCAGTCATCTAGGCCCTAAACTCCCAAACTAAATCTCTCCACCTTTCTATCTCCCTCTCTTCCTTAAGTCACCCCTTAAAACTACCTCTTTGACCAAGCTTTTAGTCACCTGTCCGAATATCTCCTTGCATGGCTGAGTGTCAAGTTGCATCTGCAAAAACGTTTTTCTGAAGCATTTTAAAGTTAAAGGTGCCATATAAACGAAGTTGTTGTTGCTAGGGGCTGAAACTTCCAAACCGGAGGGAGAAATATATAACCATACAGTATTTGTGAAGATAATCATCTGGATTTTGTATTAAAAGTAATGGTGACGCTATTGGCACTCCACGGGCTGTGGTGTTATAAAACTTTGCTGATAGGCTTAGCATTGAAATAAAAGCAACAGCTGAAGTAAGGGGAGCTATTAGTTATCCACTAAATGCATTCAAAAGTTCAGGTTTGGAAAGGTGCATTTAGGATTAAGTGAATTTTTAATTGCATGGTAAGTGATTATTTCTTCCAAACAACCTCTCAGGCCCTGAAAATTTAATTTTACAAACATGGGTCACTCTCCTTCAGAAGTTAATTGTTATTTGAGACTTTTTAATTTGAAATTTTGTCAGTTTTCCCTCTCTCATCTCTACTTCTTAATTCTCTCTCAGCATAATCTAAAGCTAACTTCTGCTTCCTTATTTATGTTTCCTTATTTAAACACTGCTTGGTTGAGTGAGGATTCTGATTGAAGAACCTTACTCTTTTTCTTGTCCTGCTCACAGATGCCCTGTAGAAGGCAAAACGTTGGACCAGCTGCCAGATTAGAGCAAGCACAAGTCTCCACTCAAAGCCCCAAAAAAAACATTTTGGGCAGCTGCCAATGAGCTGAACAATGAGTGGTGTTCCTTCGCTGCTGACCGCGAAATCTGGTCCATTGTATTTTGTGGCTGAGTGGACATTCTACTCTTTTTCAACACTGGTATCTAAGCTAACTGCGCTATGCAACTAGTGATTTGTTCACTTTAACATTATGTTTGCTACTACACAGATATACAAGTGTAGATTTCATGGAACCCCGGGGTTGCCGACAGGGTCTGGCTCATTGTGATCAAGGAGTGGGGTGTCAGACTCTGACCTTCATGCCCAATCTGCAGAGCTCCCAATTTTCTGATTATTAACTATTGACTGGACAAATGGATGTCCCACAAATTTGAAGAACTGTTCTTCAAGCCTGATTATCCAATGCAGGTGGATTTGTTCAAATTTACCCTATAAAATTAATCCTCTTCTGGTTTCATCGTGTCTCAGTTAGAAGCTGCAACCTAATTAGGAGATTTTTGGAAACTACTTGCCTCAGCTTTTTGATTCCACAACATCCTCATTCATAAACTCTTCATTAGGGTTACATTATCAGTGGACATGTTTGCCGACAATCTTATTGGATAATTGTTGTAGATCTAATGCACTTTCTATTGTCAGACCTGAAGAATGAATATCTAGCTTGTTTTCATTTATTAATGACTGACTAATTGACTAAGATAATAGTGAGACTAAAAAACTGCAAATGAATGGAGTTTAATGTAGTGCTGGTTGTCAGGAAGATATAATAATTTTCATAATGTTATTGGAATTTATTGTAAAATACAGTAATAATGGAGTGTGTGTTTATATAGCTGGTCTGAAGGCTTTGCTGTAACAGAAGATAAGCTAGGTTTGAAATGTTAAGTTGGTAAACATAGGTGTAAAGGGAATATTTGCATTTTTAAATAAACCAGACTGGATTGATTTCAGAGGAGGGTTGAAATGTTTCACCTAGCCAGGAGCTGTTAAGAAACAGTGTGTTTATTTTTCCCAAAGATTACTGGTAAACATGGTAATATGAGAGTTTTTTTTATTATTAGAGGTAAAGTCCAAAGACATAGTGAAACAATGGGAATTTGCATTCAAAGAGGAAAATATGTTTAATGGAGAGAAGGCAGTATGTAAGGGAGGGCATTCTAAGATCTAACAAATGTGAAAAACCTCCAACATCTAAGTCTCAAGCTGCTGTTCATAAAGAACTGAAGTTAAGAAAACTCACTTTGCATTTGACAGTTTCAGGGTATTGTGTGTTACTTTGCCTGGGTCTTTTTAAAATTACTGTTGCCTTCACAAAAGGATAACTATGAGTTAGATTAGCTATGGGATTTAGAAGTTATTGTAATAATAATTTGTAGATCTATGTATGTACTTAAAATCATTTCTTCTATTAAAAAGGGCTTAATTTAGTTTTGTAAAAAAATGACTCAGAAGTCTTATTACTACTGAATTCAAGGCATGCATCTCAAAATATATACAAATTGCAAAACAGTTGTAGCAACTGTTTCAAGTTTCCCTCTAGGACTTAAGCAGCTCAGCATTTACCATTGGCTGTGCCATAACACCGGTTATGGTTAGGTTTGCTTCATAGAATAGGTGTGACCTCATTTGCAATGCAAAGAAGCAAATGTGACAACGGAGTGAAAACTCATAATTAATTAAACATCATATTCGTTGATTAATGGTGTCAACTAAAGCAACAAACTATTTTTAAAATTTAATGGCATAATGCAAGATAGCCATATAATTACTGTGAAGGACTTGAGCATATTTATTTTGGAATAAATGTCCGTTACAGTGATGGTACTTTTTATAACTGCTCGAAGAGTATATTTTATGGTCCTAGTGCTGGGGTAGTAGAACAGAAATGCTATAAATTTTCCTTTTGTGAGGATTAGGATGGGCTGCTCCAGCAGCCTCTGATCTTTCAGGGTCTGCTTTGATCAACCCTTTCCAACTCTTACACAAGACTGAAATGAGGAGCTTTTGCAAGGGGAGACGGGCAAGGAATAATGCTAAAGGTATTCCTGGTAGGACTGCAGGCCAGATGAAAGGTATGTTACTGTATAGGAAGGCAAAATCTTTTGTCACATGGGAGTATTTTTCTTTTGGTTTTTCAAAAAATAATGCAAGGGAAAACAATTGCCTCAAAAAACCTTTGGATGAAATTTGTACGAATACATTAAATGTAATTCTCATTTCAGTGAAAAATTGTCAAGCCAGATCTATCCATATTCCTGTAGTACACATATGTTCAAGCTGTAACTTACAACTGAATGCTTTGGTATACTGATACCTTCAAAAAGGTTTCTTACACCAAACCCACCAGCATGACATATAGTCCTTAACTGACTTATAGGGTGGACTGAGATTGGGCACATGCATTCCTTCAACCCAAGAAATGTTCTCTGCTTACTGGACAAACCTAACGCTTAATATAATGAAAGACACACAAAGTGAAAGTGGGCTCAAACATTAAAAGCCTTTTGCTGCTTGAAGAAAGTCAACACGGAGAACACTGCATATTATAAGCACCAGAAGAAAGTCGGAGATTGATCACCCAATCTCCAGTTGGTCCTATCCCACTCATACGTCTGGCTCCACATCTCATGCATACCCAACTTGGCATATAACCAACCAGGCAAACACTACTTACAGCATCTTACTCTGTGAAAAGCCTCTTCAGAACCCAGAATTTCCTTTTGCTGTCACTGTAGACCTGAAGGAGCAGCCTGTCAGCACTGCCCATGTCTCTAGGGGGTTGGTAAAAAGTACCTCAGAATCTGGCATAGTGGTATTGTCACTGGTAATCTAGACACCCTGGGTAATGCTCTGGGGACCTTGGTTCAAATCCCACTATGGCAGATGGGGGGAATTTGAGTTCTGTAAAAATCTGGAATTTAAAGTCCAATAATGACCATTGTTGATTAATGTAAAAAGCCATCTGGCTCACTAATGGAACCAGAAGGATGGAAATCTGCCATCCCCACCTGGTCTGGCCTACATGTGACTCCAGATCCAAAGTAATGTAGTTGCCTTTGAAATGGTCTAGCAAGCCACTCAGTTGTATCAAATTGCTACAAAGTCAATAAAAAGTAATGAAACTGGCCAGACCACCCAGCATCGACCTAGGCACTGGAAATGACAATGCAAACCCAGCCCTTTTGATCCTGTAAAGTCCTCCTTATTAACATCTGGGGTCCTGTGCCAAAGTTGGGAGTGCTGTCTCTCAGATTAGTCAAGCAACAGCCTGACATGTCATACTCACAGAATCATTCCTCAAGTATCATGTCCCAGACACCAGCATCACCATCCCTGGGTATGTCCTGTCCCACTGGCAGGACAGACCTAGCAGAGCTGCTGGAACGGTGGTTTACAGTCTGGAGGGAGTTGCCCTGGGAGTCCTCAGCATCAACTCTGGACCCCATGAAGCCTCATAGCATCAGGTCAAACATGGGCAAGGAAACCTGTTGATTACCACATTCCCTCAGCTGATGAATCAATACTCTTTCACGATGAAAACCACTTGGAAGAAGCACTGAGGGTGGCAAGGGTGCAGAATGTACTCTGGGTGGGGGACTTCAATGTCTATCACTAAGAGTGGCTTTGTAGCACCACCACAGACCAAGCTGGCTAGGAAGAAGAAGCACACTAAAGGGACGATTAGGCAACCATGGCTGACGAGGGAAGTCAGGGGCAGCATAAAAGCTAAAGAGAAAGCATACAATGTGGTGAAGAACAGTGGGAATCCAGGGGATTGGGAAGCCTACAAAGACCAACAGAGGACAACTAAAAAAGAAATAAGGAGGGAGAAGATTAAATATGAGGGTAAACTAGCCAGTAATATAAAAGAAGATTGCAAGAGTGTTTTTTTAGATATATAAAGGGTAAAAGTGAAAATTGGGCCACTGGAAAATGACGCTGGAGAAGTAGTAGTGGGGCACAAAGAAATAGAGGAGGAACTAAATAGGTACTTTGCGTCAGTCTTCACAGTGGAAGACATGAGTGACATCCCCAAAGTTCAAGAGAGTCGGGGGTAGAGGTAAGTATGATGGCTATTACCAAAGAGAACGTGCTAGGAAAACTGAAAGATCTGAAGGTGGATAAATCACCTGGACCAGATGGATTACACCCCAGAGTTCTGAAGGAGATAGCTGAAGAGATAGTGGAGGCGTTAGTGGTGATCTTTCAGGAATCACTGGAGTCAGAGAGGGTCCCAGAGGACTGGAAAATCGCTAATGTAACCCCCCTGTTTAAGAAGGGAGTGAGGCAAAAGATGGGAAATTACAGGCCGATTAGCCTGACCTCGGTCGTTGGTAAGACTTTAGCATCCATTATTAAGGATGATTTTTCAGAATACTTGGAAGTGCATTGTAAAATCGGGCAAAGCCAGCATGGTTTCATCAAGGGGAGGTCATGCCAGACAAATCTGTTAGAATTCTTTGAGGAGGTAATGAGTAGGTTAGACAAAGGAGAGCCCATGGATGTTATCTACTTGGACTTCCAGAAGGCCTTTGACAAGGTGCCGCACAGGAGGCTGCTCAGTAAGATAAGAGCCCATGGTGTTAGAGGCAAGGTACTAGCATGGATAGAAGATTGACTGTCTGGCTGGAGGCAGAGAGTGGGGATAAGGGTGTCCTTCTCAGGATGGCAGCCAGTGACTAGTGGAGTTCCGCAGGGGTCAGTGTTGGGACCATAACTTTTCACTTTATACATTAATGATCTAAATAAAGGAACTGAGGGCATCCTGGCTAATTTTGCAGAAGATACAAAGATAGGTGGAGGGACAGATAGTATTGAGGAGGCGGGGAGGCTGCAGAAGGATTTGGACAGGTTAGGAGAATGGGCAAAGAAGTGGTAGATGGAATACAACGTGGGCAAGTGTGAGGTCATGCACTTTGGTAGGAAGAATAGAGGCATAGACTATTTTCTAAATGGGAAGAGAATTCAGAAATCTGGAGTGCAAAGGGACTTGGGAGTCCTAGTCCAGGATTCTCTTAAGGTTAACTTGCAGGTTGAGTCGGTAGTTAGGAAGGCAAATGCAATGTTGGCATTTATTTCGAGAGGACTAGAATATAAAAGCAGGCATGTGCTGCTGAGGCTTTATAAGGCTCTGGTCAGACCACATTTAGAATATTGTGAGCAATTTTGGGCCCCGTAACTCAGGAAGGATGCTGGCCCTGGAGAGGGTCCAGAGGAGGTTCACGAGAATGATCCCAGGAATGAAAGGCTTAACATATGAGGAACATTTGAGGACTCTGGGTCTATACTCAATGGAGTTTAGAAGGATGAGGGAGGATCTGATTGAAACTTACAGAATACTGAAAGCCTGGATTGAGTGGACGTGGGGAAGATGTTTCCATTAGTAGCAGAGACTAGGACCCGAGGGCACAGCCTCAGAGTAAAAGGAAGACCTTTTAGAACAGAGATGAGGAGAAACTTCTTTAGCCAGAGAGTGGTGAATCTATGGAATTTATTGCCACAGAAGGCTGTGGAGGCCAGGTCATTGAGTGTATTTAAGACCGAGACAGATAGGTTCTTGATTGGTAAGGGGATCAAAGAGAATGGGGTTGAGAAACTTATCAGCCATGATTGAATGGCAGAGCAGACTTGATGGGCCGAAGGGCCTAATTTCTGCTCCTTTGTCTTATGGTTTTATGGTCTTATGACTGAGTCCCAAAGGACAGAGTTGCTAGAGTGGGTCTGCAACAGTTGGTGAGGGAACCAACAAGAGGGAAAGACGTACTTGACCTCATCCTCAGCAACCTGCCTGCCATAGATGCACCTGTCCATGACAGTACTGGCAAGAGTCACCATTGCACAGTCGTTATGGAGACAAAGTCCATCTTCACATTGAGGATGTGACCATGTTGTGTGGCACTACCACCGTGCTAAATGGAATAGATTTTGAGCAGACCTAGCAAATCAAGACTAGGCTTCCATGAGGCGCTGGGGGCTATCAGCAGCAGTAGAATTGTACTCAAACACAATCTGTAAGCTCATGGCCCAGCATATCCCCTACACTACCATTAGCACCAAGGTAAGGGAGCAGCCCTGGTTCAATGATGACTGCAGGAGGGCGTGCAAGGAGCAGCACAAGGTATACCAAAAAATCAGGGGTGAACCTGGTGAAGCTACAAAACAGGACTACCAGTGTGCCAAACAGCATAAGCAACAATTGATAGACAGAGCTAAGTAATTCCACAGCCAATGGATCGGATCTAAGCCCTGCAGTCCAGCCACATCCAGCTGTGAATAGTGGTGGACAATTAAACAACTCGCTGGAGGAGGAGGCTCCATAAACATCCCCATCCTCCATGATGGAGGAGTGCAGCACATCAGTGTAAAAGATCACACTAAAGCATTGGCAATAACCTTCAGCCAGAAGTGCTGAGTAGATGATCCATCTCGGCGTCCTCCAGAGGTCCCCAGCATCACACATGTCAGTCTTCAGCCAATTTGATTCACCCCATATGATATCAAGAAACAGCTGAAGGCACTGGATACTGCAAAGACTATGGGCCCTATAATATTCCGATAATAGAACTGAAGACTTGTGCTCCAGAACTTGCCATGCCCCTAGCCAAGTTGTTCTACTTCAGCTACAACACAGGCATCTACCCGGCAATGTGGAACATTGCCCAGGTATGTCCTGTACACAAAGCAGGATAAATCCAACCTGGCCAATTACTGCCCCATCAGTCTACTCTCGATCATCAGTAAAGTGATTGAAGGGGTCATCAATAGTGCCATCAAGTGGTGCTTGCTTAGCAATAACCTACTCACCGACACCCAGTTTAGGTTCCGCCGGGCTCACTCAGTTTCTGACCTCATTACAGCCTTAGTTCAAACGTGGGAAAAAAGCTGAACTGCAGAAGTGAACTGAGAGTGACTGCCCCTGACATCAAGGTAGCATTTGACCGAGTGTGGCATCAAGGAGTCTTAAGAAAAATTGAGTCAACAGGAAGCAGGGGGGAAACTCTCCGCTGGTTGCAGTTATACCTAGCACAAAGGAAGATGGTTGTGGTTGTTGGAGGTAAATCATCTGAGTTCCAGGACGTCACTGCAGGAGTTCCTTAGGGTAGTGTCCTGGGCCCAACCATCTTCAGCTGCTTCATCAGTGACCTTCCCTCCATCATAAGGTCAGGAGTGGGGATGTTCACTGATGATTGCACAATGTTCAGCACCATTTGCAACTCCTCAGATACTGAAGCAGTCCATGTCCAAATGCAGCAAGACCTGGATAATATCCAAGCAGGAGCTGAAAAGTGGCAAGTAACATTTGCACCACACCAGTGCCAGGCAATGCCATCTCCAACAAGTGAGAATCTAACCATCGCCCCTTGACATTCAATGGCATTACCATCGCTGAATTCCCTGCTATCAACATCCTGGGGGTTACCAATGACCAGAAACTGGACTGGACTAGCCATATAAATAGTGTGGCTACAAGAGCAGGTCAGAGGTTTGGAATCCTGCATCGAGTAATTCACCTCCTGACTCCACAAAGCCTGTCCACCATCTACAAGGCACAAGTCAGAAGTGTGACAGAATAATTTCTGCTTGCCTGGATGAGCTCCAGCAACGCTCAAGAAGCTTGATACCATCCAAGACAAAGCAGCCCAATTTATTGGCAACCCTTCCACAAACATGCACTCCGTCCACCACCGACGCACAGTGGCAGCAGTATGTTCCATCTACAAGATGCACTGCAGAAACTCACCAAGGTTCCTTAGGCAGCAGCTTCCAAGCCCATGACTGCTACCATCTAGAAGGACAAGGGCAGCAGATACATGGGAACTCCACCGCCCAAAAGTTCCCCTCCAAGCCACTCACTTGGAAATATATTGCCACTCCTTCATTGTTGCTAAGTCAAAATCCTGGAACTCCCTCCCTCGTAGCACTTTGAGTGCACCTTCACCACATGGACTGGAGCAGTTCAAGAAGGCAGCTTACCTTCCCAAGGGCAATAAATTCTGGTGATGCTTACACACCGTGAAAGAATAAATTTTAAAAAAGTCTTGTTCCAGGATCTCGAGCTAAGAGAAATTGAGGTGTTATGAAGAGGTTTACTTCAATGTAAATTGATAGTTACAACCATTACCCCATTCAATCATGGAACAAATAACATTTCTTTTTTTTGTCATTCTACCCCAGACAGTATCAATAGTTACTGCTCAGATGTAAAAGCAATCAAGTTTGATCCAGGGCTTGTTAAGTAAATCTGTTTTTAGCCAGATTATTTTGAAATGGTGAAATCAAAAAAGAACTTCATCCCGTATCTATAAATAAAGATGATGGCTGTTTCCTCCAGTGCTGTCGTTGATGAATTTGACTGATTTATTTACAATACCATGACCCCCATGACTAGACCTAGATCAGCAAAAGACAGTGACAAATAGGGACCTTGATTCTTGCAGTATGAAAATTGAGCTCTGTATAGGTCAATGAAGAGGGAAATTGTCTTTTTAATCAATCACACCAAACTGTAACTGTTGCGTTCCATTGATTGTTGAATCTAGTAATTCGTTGTCTGTCTGTCTGCCTGTGTCTCTCTATCTCTCTCTCTATCTTTAGCTGTCATGCCTTTTAAGTGATGAAGAAAGATGCAGGTAATAAACTTTGAACCCTGACCTTTCACTTGGGTCTAAAAACCCCATACAGTGATGATCTCCCATTCACCCTATCAAACATCTTGCTGATCTGGAATTAGTTAAATATGGTTCTTCTCATTTTATAAATGACAAACAATGGGAGTCATTTTAACTTTGAGTGACTGACTCCCATGAATGTGAACAGTGGGAGAGATGTGTACTGAGCAGCCGGTCCAGTTTAACTTGTTTTGTACTAATGGCTGATGTTAAATGACCCCTCATGTGATGAAACTGCCCCAAATGTGTCACAATAAGGCAGCAATCTTGCTCTGGGAGGATGGAAGGATTGAATATAGGGAACGTGAACAAGATAAGTTACAACCAGGGGCAGCAGAGGAGACGATTTCTATTCTATTTGACCTGTGTGATTCCCAGGGTCAATGGGAAAAAATTGGCTTTTTTTTTTGTTGCCTATAAATTCCATAAAAATAGACTATTTTCTTTATCTCTGTGGAATCTACCTAATCCCAAGCTTTAAAATGAAATTTAAAAGCAAAGGGATTGCATGAAGTGGGCTTTTGGAGACAGATTACAAAATTGAGCCAGGAATACTGCACTGTAAATGATTGCTAAATAAAAAAGGCTCTCTTACCATGAGCTTTGCATGTTTATGGATGCTCAGTTATTGTGTTTTTCTTCATAAACTGCTAGAGGCTTTATTCAATGTAAGGTTTGAAGTTTATTACTTAATTATTTTACTTTATTGCCTCATTGTTATATCTAATATATTTGGCTTTATTAGCACAAGATGTATCACAGAAAAAAATTGAATTAAAATGTTACATGAATAAATACATTTTAAAATGTTTTATATTCAAACAGATTAACCTGCATGAGGCATAGAAACAGCAGTAGGTCATTCAGCCCCTCCATCCTATTCTGCCATTCAATTAAGTGTGACTGATCTGTATCTTAACACTTTTTACCCAGCTTGGTCCTGTAACCCTTAATATGCTTGTCTAATGAAAAACTATCTTTCTCAGTTGACCCTTGGCCTCACCATTTTAGGAGAGAGTTCCAAATTTCTAAGGATGAGGATGATTTGTTAGATTTTTTGCAGAACGGTATTTTACGTACCGTTTGTTTATTTGCTACAACATTTGGATTAATATGAAGCTGAGCTAGTCATGAACTGATGGAAAGTGGGTCAATTTAATGTCTTGTTGATATCTAATAAAAGTCCCAAATGCCTGCATTATCACCTCCTTGAGCCTTTGTAAAGGAAAATGTATGCTTATCTGATCCTTTTTGACAATGAATTTGGATGTGAACTCCTCCAGGCTTATCGCAGATTTCATAAAAATTCCCGTAAGATTTTGCTGACATTTTTGACTGATTTCTTATGTCTGGTAATAACCTGCCTCACTGCCTCAGTTCTATTACTGATAGAAAGTGGCTAATGTTAAGGCTACCATCATCTCTCACCTTAATGATCAAGCTTCGTACCAAATATGTCAGTGAAAGAACTTAGCTGTTGCATGTGGATGTTAAAGGATCCATATTTAAAAAAAGTAAGCTATCATTTGATGCACAGTTAAACCTGTATTTAACAATCACTTTCAGGCTTCAAACAAGCTAACTATATTCCAACAGTATGACAGCATTTAAACATTGCTCTTTTATTAATGCCATTGTGAGGACTTCATCATCTAATGCTGTCCCAAAGTGATAAACCATACCTCTGCAACTAAGGCACTTCACAGCAGTATTATAGTTCTAGACTAAAATGTCCTATTCCCAACTTGACCATGCGAGCACTGTGAAGCATTGACCTTGCCTCTAAACTTGTTGCTTCATTCAGGCCTAGGTAACACTGATAGCTGTTATAAGACAGCTGCTTAATCTTGGTGCTGGTCCTGTTTAATTGAACTCTTTCGAGTACAAACCTGTTTCCATCTGTTTCAGATGAAGTCACATTGTTCCATAGTTGGCCATTGTGAGATTTGAACTCTTGATCTGTTTCAGATGAAGTTACATTGTTCCATAGTTTGCCATTGTGAGATTTGAACTCTTGATCTTAGGGTTACAAACCCAGTACCATAACCACTTGGCTATTTAGGCCAAGCAAAATTAAGCAATACTCCTGCTCCTAAGTCCTATGGACAGAATTTTATGGCCCCATCTGTTTCAGATGAAGTTACATTGTTCTATAGTTTGCCATTGTGAGATTTGAACTCTTGATGTTGAGCGAGCGTCCCAACGTCATCTCATCTGTTTCAGATGAAGTTACATTGTTTCATAGTTTGCCATTGTGAGATTTGAACTCTTGACCTTGGGGTTACAAGCCCAGTACCATAACCACTTGGCTACTTAGGCCAAGCCCGATATCACCATGTTCAATGTAACTCTTTCGAGTACAAACCCGTTTCCATCTGTTTCAGATGAAGTTACATTGTTTCATAGTTTGCCATTGTGAGATTTGAACTCTTGATACTCTTTTGAGTAAACCTGTTTCCATCTGTTTCAGATGAAGTTACATTGTTTCATAGTTTGCCATTGTGAGATTTGAACTCTTGATCTTGGGGTTACAAACCCAGTACCATAACCACTTGGCTATTTAAGCCAAGCTAAAGACGGGGTAAGTGCCACCTGATCCCACTGTCGGAGGAATCATTGTTTTAAAGTTTGCCATTGTGAGATTTGAACTCTTGATCTTAGGGTTACAAACCCAGTACCATAACCACTTGGCTAGTTAGGCCAAGCTTCCTGTTTAATTGAAGGAGACATTGGTTGATTCAGGAGATAATTGGCTGCTGAATCAGGTTGACCACATGGACAGGCCAAAGCTGCAATCATTACACCTTGATTGTTGAGTCAAACAAAGGCAATGTTTAAATTGCATAAAGTCCTCTGGAAGACATCAATGGGATCATCGACAGTCCACAGAATATTTAGAATAGAAAACGCAGTTAGCATCAATAATAAACAGACTCTCATCATCAAACACATAACAATTGGACACTACAATATGTTCCTTCACTTTCGCACTCCTGTGTGTCAGCCATGCCTTAGGAGCACTCTCACTTTTGAGTCACAAGATCCTGGTTCAAGTCCTACTCCAGTCTTGAGCACAAAGATCAAGGCTGCACTGCAGTACCGAGGGAGTGCTGCACTGTTGGAGGTGCCATCTTTTGGATGAAACATTAAACCGAGGTCCTATCTGTCAGCGTACATAAGGAGATATTAAGATAGGTGACCAAAAGCTTAGTCAAAAATATAAGTTTCAAGGAGCACCTTAAAGCTTTTACACTAGGTATTACAACGTTTTATTTTTCCACTGTGTGAAAAAGCTTAGCTGCCTTTAGATTTTTAACAGCTTCTTAATAATTAACGCAATGTTACTTATGCATTCCTATTTACGTTGTGTGTCATTATTTTCACCTGTTGTATAAAAGGATGCACAGTGGGTGTTCATTGGAATTAGAGTATTTATAGTCTGATTGTGAGTCACAGATTATAACATTTTGTTTAGCTTCCGAATAAATTGCTTCTCTCAGCAGTCTCGACTGTATGGATTCTATTTATGAGCTGTGGCTGCAATGCTCTGAATTAATATGCAGTATTATGCTAGGAAGTTTACTGTTATTCTATAATTGATGTTGACTGCAGAATTGTTAATATTGTGATTCTACTACCAAACAATCTGACAATTAAAATGTATAATAATTTATATCATATTGATAGTTGGTCTCTCATGGCATCATTCACAGAGAAAATAAAATAAAACTTGTCCTCTCATTCTGGAATTGCTTGCTTCATACTATTTGATTCATTGTCTGACTTTGTCCTTTTATTTGTCTTTTACACTTTTTGTTTCTTTCTTTCTCCTGTGTATTGTATATTTTGGATCTGTGCAGAGCTTAGACTAGTTCCTATGTGTGTAGTAGGTTTTAAAATGTCTGTTCCATGCTTACAGTTCTTGCTTACAGCTCTTTCTACAGCTTTGTTTACTTTTTTCTGAGTCCACACCCAAGCTTAACTAATTGAGCACAGTTAGCATCAATAGTAAACAGACTCATAATCAAATACAGAACAATTGAACACTGCAATATCGTTCTTCACTTTCCCACCCCTGTGTGTCAGCCATGCCTCAGTTGGTAGCACTTTCACTTCTGAGACACAAGTTCCTGGGTTCAAGCCCAGGTCTTGAACACAAAAATCAAGGCTGACACATCACTGCAGTGCTGCAGTTTTGGAGGTGTCATCTTTTGGATGAAACATTAAACTGAGGTCCTATCTGCTAGTGCATACAAGAAGATATTAAGACAGGTAGCCAAAAGCTTAGTCAAAAATGTAAGTTTAAAGGTGGAGAGATAAATGTTTGTCCTGTGGGTTTAAAAGCCATCAGAAGGTCATGGTTGATTAACTTTTCATTATGATCCAGCTATTATTTATTAAGAAATCAGCCTTAAAGGTATATTTATCAAGTGAAGTTTGGTTTAAACAGAAGGTTTTCATCCAAATGTAATTGACATGTAGACTTAGTTAAAATGGCCCTTCTAGAAGAAGTCAAGAATCATAACAATTTTTGGAAGAAGGAGCCTGTTCAGACCTCATACACACATTTCATGTTTGGTCTTCAGCTGATACTGTCAATGGTAATCCCGTCCTCCTTCTCTGCTCTTGTATCATTTTCTCATAATCTTCCCTTTGCAAACCGTTACATTCATGCAGGTTAGAAAAAGCCTTTTTTCCCAATATTTTTTCATGTAACCTCAAACTAGCAGGAAAAGTGTAAAAACCCAACAATTTAATTGGATTTGGGTTAGATGTAATTTACCCAATTAAATGTCCATTATGACAAATCTAGATTTTAAAAAAGAATGAGACAGATTTTTGATTGACAAGGGAGTCAAGGTTGTGGCGTGGGTGTGCTGGTGGTGAAAGCGCAGCTAAGTCCACAATCAGATCAACCATGCAACCTTGATCTTATTGAATGGCGGAGCAGGTTTGATGACCCGAATTGCCTAATTCTGCTCCTAGATCTTATGATCTCATATATTTAATACTTAGGACTCCCTTTTCCACATGGTTTTATCTTGTTACTCATTTATTCCTTCAGTTACAGGAAAACTTTGAGTTGAACATTACATTGCATGCCTAATAGCAAATGGTTCAAAAGAAAATCTTTTGTTATTTTTAATTGAGCTATTGACCCATCGGGGACAATTTTCTCCCCGCCGGGCGAGCCGGTCGGGAGTGGGTGAGGGCGGACGCAGAACCGAACACCGCCTGCGATCGGCTGTGCGCTGCCATTTTACGTGGGTGGGCCGATTAAGGCCCACCCCAGCATGACGCCCACCCGGAAACGCTCAGCGCTACCTGTGCGGGCAGGGGGAGGAGGGAGAGTCTGGGCCTGCACTCTTTCACATGCATGTGCGTGCAAGAGCGCAGAAACCTCCCTGAGGCAGCTCTGTGCCTCAGGGAGATAAATTTCATTATGAAAAATTGAAAAAGAGGATTTAAAAAATTATTCAGACATGTCCCCTCATGTGACAGTGTCACATAACCTGGGACATGTTTATGAATTTTGATAATTTTTATTTCATTAATAAATCCTGGATGAAACCTCATCCCGCCTGTGGATGAGGTTCTACGAAAAATGCGAAGGCCGCCTGGGCTCTTCGCCTGCCCCCCAACCTTAAGGTTGGACGGGCAGCCCTGACAAGTACTTTAATTCGTTCATTAATGACCTTAACAGACCTCTGACACGTCGGGCGCGCAGCCGACTCCGGTGCACACCCACCGAACTGAAGATCGGAATGGTGGGCGGTGATGTTGGGACGCACGCCCAATGTCACCGTGTGTCATTTTATGCGTCGGTGTGCGGGGCCCGCCCACATTCGCCGAACAGAAGGTTCTGCCCATTATGTTTTAAACAGATTAATGACACAATTAAAATAGCGGGATAGAGGAATTTGACAAAAATGTGCAAATGCATTCAGTATTAAATCTGCAGAATGCAATCTCCTCGAGAAAGGATAGATTGATTTCTCAACACTACTCTTGTAGAACTGGAGTTCATGGTAATCACCCATAGGCAATTCTACAGAATTGAACCATTTTATTCTCAGTTGCCTCATGTCTCCTTCTTGACAGGCTGACAAGTGCTAACATTGGTCTTTTCCATGAAGTTGAATTGTGGTACTTCATAGGAAGTCATGAAATACTGTTAACATTCCCCTGAGTGAGGATGATCCAGTTACTCAAAAGTGACATAGTCACAAGTGAACTCCTGTATAAAGTGGAGACTTCTGAGTGGGGATAACCTGGGAATTTTATGATTTTTGCAGATTTCCTTCCTCTCTCCTGTAAAATATCGTTCATGTAAAATGGTGTTGCATGTGCTTGCTTTATTACGAGAGCTACTTTCAGTGTGTGAAAATGACCTGTACTGTGAGCATACTGATGTGAATTGTATCATGGAGAGTGCTTTTTTCTCTTGGAAAATCATGGATATTGTCATAGAAATTACACTTTGTGTGATCAAAAGGCAAGTGCTGTCACAGGCGGCTAAAGGGAAAATGAGAATGGATGAGAGCTTGAGTGAATTATAGTTTTCTCACAACTTCAGATCATGCAAAACTATAGCAACGTAGTCTATTCCTAACACTCAGGTACATTTTCAATGAAAACAACTGTTTCTGTGATTAAAACAAGTTTTGAATGTCATGACTTTTTTCAATACGTACCTTTGGAAATATGGCAGTAGGTTTGCCCTTTTCAGGCAGCTGCTAATTCTATCACAATGCCCAGCTTATTTTGAGGGGCGGGTTTTTAACATAGGAATGGCAGAAAATGAGAACTCCGAGGCAACCTGCTGACCACGGGGCCTGGAAAAGGTAGGCCCGAGAGCTGGAGAGAGTCCATTCCTTCAGCTGGCCGGTGGGAGGCAATGGTTGCTGAGTAGGGTTGCCTGCATTCCAGGATTGGCCTGGAGTTCTCAGGAATTGAAAGTTAATCTCCAGGATGCTGCTGTGTGCAATCATGGAAAAAAGATCAATGGAACATTAAAAAATTAAGTTTCCTAAAATTTTCTTTGAACATTTCTCTTCACCAGACTTAAAAATATTGAAAATAGGTGAAATAAAAAGGCTGTGTGTTTGACAGACAAACATCATCCAATTGGGTAATTTGCTTTCCAATTGGCATAGGAAGGTAGTACATCACAAGTATGGATGTGTTGGGCAATGAATGATCGTGGGTGCAAATCATTTAATGATACCTCCAGGAATACATTTAATCACAGTTGGCAACCCTAGTGTTAAGGGTCTCCTGCTATGGTTGTAACCCGGTTTCTTTTTGTGGAACCAAAGCACGAAACTTTGAGTCTCTTCTGTGCCGGACCTTTAGCTGGGACTGTGTGGAGCGTATGTGTCCTGAGATGACATTCGAGGTTCCATTTACATCATAGGACCCCGATTTGAATGGTAAAGGGGCTACTGCCTGACACAGGCAGACTGTCTGGTCACCCAGCAGTAGGTCCTTGGGAAAATAACCTGCAACCTCCTTCTGCAGGAATGGTCACACCCCATCATTTTGGGGACATCATTATCCTCTTTCTGTCAGAACCAAAGTCTTCTCCCATAATTTCACTTCAACTGTGTGGATGTTACAGAGAACTTGTTCTGCGGAAGAGGATAAAAACAATTTCTGAATAAGAACAAGTTTAATACATGCCCAGGCCACTTACTGGTGAGTTTAGTTAGCGCAGTGGTGATAGTGCTAAAAGGATGGAACATTTGTCTACTTTTGTGTGTAGGCAGTGCCAGTATCAATCACCAGAGTGAGCATTATCAGAAATAGATTGAAGGACCTTTCACTCTGCCTAAATAATGCATGTATACCAGCCAATCTAACACACATTTCTGTCACTGGAGCTTCCCTGCTCCCACATGGTCTAGCCTGAGTTCATCAGTAAATTGACAATTCTGCCTCATTGTACCACCCTTCTCAATTGTCTAATGCCTTACAGGCTGTTTAAGGATGTTCTTCGGCATCAATGTGTTTGCAAATGGAACATTTAAGAGCCATCAACCTTCTCAGCCTTGTTTGCATGCTTGGCAATTATAACATATATCATCTTTTGCAGATTCTCTGACACGCAATGAGAGATGGCAAAAAGGTTGAGATTAAACACTTTGCTTTGGTGCTGGCACAGGCTGATGAATAATTAGCATTTGATGTTTTTGTAAAGCTAAAATGTTGGCCCAGTGCAGCATAGAATCATATTAAGTATAGTCAATCTGTTTGGAACGATTTCCTTCAACACTGATATTGAAGTACTGTTGAACTATACCAGTATTCTTAAGCAACAATGAATGATGAGGCATGAAGAATTAGTTTCTTTTTAACCGAGGCAATGATTAGTTTGGCACAAAAAGATTCTCAAGCACAAACAAATTGCTGCCTAGCTTAAAAAAATGCAAATGTACAGACGCTTTATCATTCATTATTGCCATTAGATTAGTAAGTTGGAAAGAATATCATTACAAAAACATAATGTAAGGAATAATGATTTACATAGTCACCCTACTTTCAGGAAATAATAATTAGAAATCAAGGAAACCAGGATTCTTCTTAAGTTTATATCCCAGAAGGAAAAGACAGTTCAGACCAGTACTCCTAGTTCTCAGTTTTTACTGGTATTCCATTTTAAGGTATACAAACCCAGTATTCTTATTTCCTAGCTTTTACTGTTTTTTATCGTTCTGGGATATAAGGGCTTTTATAACACTGTTTGTTGATGCATAGTCATCTATTGTTCCAACACTGGTCCTTCACCTCCAGTTTTGATAACTTAGTTGCATTGTGGCATACTTTGCAAATTCTGTGATAAACATATTGTCAACAGGGACATTGGTGCATGTTGGTGTGGTGTAAATAGTCTATCACTATTTTTCATCAACCTCACTAATGGTTTCCAATTTTTTTGCTCATAAATACATTTTCAGTGCATTCCAGATGACCACATATTATTGCTTGGTGGGTAATTGGCCCTGGTCTAAGGAAAGGAAAATCAGCTCAGTTCAAACCTTTCTTTTCTCCCGATTAAATTTTTGTGCTGATTAAGTTAAATGCTGGGCTTCAAACTCTTTTAAATCCAAGCACTCAAAGTGAGCGTGTCAATCAGCCAAGTCACACATAGCACAGCCAGATACTGAATAAAGCACCCCTCCATCATTTTCACATGGTCCATCTCTGACACTTCCCTTCCCTTCCTTGACCTCTCTGTCTCAATTTCTGGTGATAGACTGTCCACCAATATCCATTCCAAGCCTACCGACTCCCACAGCTACCTCGACTACAGCTCCTCACACCCCGCTTCCTGTAAGGACTCCATCCCATTCTCTCAGTTCCTTCGCCTCCGTCGCATCTGTTCTGATGATGCCACTTTCAAAAATAGTTCCTCTGACATGTCTTCCTTCTTCCTTAACCGAGGTTTTCCACCTTTTAGCCTGTTTTGATTACTTCATCCCACCCGCACTAGGGCTATTTGTACCTTGCTTGTCCTGCTTTCTACCCTTAATTAGCACATTCCTTAGATAATATCACCACCTTCAACACCTCTTTGTCCTTTTGTCTGTGACATCTTTTGGCTATCTCCACCTATCACAGGCATTTATCCAGCTGTACTTGTCCCACCCTCCCTTAAACCAGCTTATATTTCACCTCTCTTCTATTTTTACTTAGTTCTGTTGAAGAGTCATAAGGACTCCGCAGATGCTGCCAGACCTGCTGAGTTTTTCCAGGTATTTTTATTTTTATTTTTGTACTAAGTAAAGCTCCTTCTGTCTGCCCACTCCTAAACTTAAAAGAGCTACAGCATCAGAATGACATTCTTTTTTTCATTTGCACAAGCATTTGCTATCCTCTCAAATAAGATAGATAATGAGTTGCCATTTAGGGGGATAGTCCTTATGTAATAGGTTCATGTTTGCTAACAACTGGTGCTGAGATTTTCTAAACTCATTTAAGGTAGGATCCTGACAACCAGTAGAAAGAGGAGATTTCATATCCTTTACTTTTGCTGGATTTGAAGTCAAATTCTAAAGGTGAAAAGTTGATCCCCTACTCCTACACCAATTTCCCCAAAGTTCTCACTTCTTGCTCATGTGTAATGATCAGTATTATGAAGTATCTGTGCATTCAGGTGAGATTAGGAGCACTGTCAGCAGTTGTGGTCTCAGCTAAATAGCTGCAGCATTTGCTGTTCTGGCTCCCACTTGAAGAATGCCCATTTGAGCTCGGTATTGGGAATCCTCATTACGTCTGCTGCAAATACCTTCCTGGTTCATGATGACAACACCTCCAGTAAGTGGGTCCCACATCCCTTTGTATGCCAGAGCAAATTCACACTGCCCAGTAATCTACCTGTACAACAGTAACAACAGTGTGATCCAAGTTGACATTTTCACACATGGCCCATGTATCTCTCCTATCAAAGGTGGGACTTGAACATACCTGTTGAGATCAGGCCAGATTCAGAAATGCCCCCAGCACATGGTTTAGATACAGTAATAATCGGGGCATGACAACTGCTGTTCTTTTCCCCCGAATAAAATTTATTTGAATTTGGGGGAATTTATCTCTGAAGCTTACGTTATTGAAATAGTTTCGATAATACTGGGGGAAGGATGGCTGTCAGGATGATGTTGAGCTGGAAGGACTTTTTCAGACGCAATCTTGTGGTTGGTTTTCCTGGTGGCTGAGCTTGTGAATCCATCATCTGATGTAGCCTCAAAGGCCAGGAAGCTTCCAGCTTCAACGATCTATGTTTACTGAGCTAATCATTTCCATTATAGGCTTCAACAACTGAACTCAGAGCACCCAGGTGAGAGTTGGTGGTAGGATGGGGATCAGTCAGTTAGGGTTCCTATCTTATTATCCAGTGAATTCTATCAGATGATGAATGTCAGCTTAGGCTGTGAACAAGGACCGTTTAGACGTCAACTCTTTTCTTCTCCGCCGATGCTGCCAGACCTGCTGAGTTTTTCCAGGTAATTCTGTTTTTGTTTTGGATTTCCAGCATCCGCAGTTTTTTTGTTTTTATCTCCGTTTAGACTCTCGGCTGACGATGGCAGGTGAAACACTGAATGGCCATCCCCTCTAATTGTATCTCCGCTCACATGAGGAGGAAGAAACTGGGGGGTGGGGGGGGGGAAATAATTGTTTTTTTTTCAAATTACACACTCCTTATATTTATCAGAATTAGCTTTCAGCAAGCACAGTCTGATTACTTTGCTTCTGATTAATTAAAATTTCAGTCAATAACTGCACAATCAATCATCAGTTAATCAACTCATCATTATATCCAAGGTGTAATGGACTCCTTGCAGCACAGGTTTAATTTGTAACACATCAGTAAATTTACAATCCTCTGTGATGTGGAGTCAACCAGTTTATACCTCACTCTGAATCTTAAACAAAAGTAAGTCCAATAATTGAATCCATGTAAATACCCTACTTAACAGTTAACTAAGTGACTAGTATTTGTTTAACTAAGTTTGATTGATCCCAAACCATTGCAGCTTTATGCCTTCTTGCATTCAATTAAATCCCATTACCATTTCCTTAACATCACCAAACTCTTGAACTGTGCACATACATATTTCAAATGCAATGTAATCAACATGTGTATGTACTCACAGGATTTGCATTTTCAGCAAACATCCTTTTTATACAGCTCATTACTCATGCTTTTGTAATTCATCTAATGGAGCTTTAGGCTTGTTGCCTGAAAAGCTGATTCCTTTTTTGTGGAATCTCAGCCACACTGGGCAGCATGGTAATGCCGTTCCTGGAACAGGAAGCAGGCACTTCTGCTCTTTTGCTTTTTGCAAATTACAATGAAAATTTAATGTGCCAGTGGCACACACAGGAGACACGTGATCACACGGTGGGGGAAGGTTTTCAGTTGTGAAACCTGCCATCACCTGACAAAAAGCAGCCGGTACAGGCGGACTATGAAAGAGCCTCCTGAGCAAACACAGGGAGGCTCTTCATCATGGCCACAATGTCCCTGCCCAGCTCCATTG
Source organism: Carcharodon carcharias (assembly GCF_017639515.1). Classification (NCBI taxonomy): domain Eukaryota; kingdom Metazoa; phylum Chordata; class Chondrichthyes; order Lamniformes; family Lamnidae; genus Carcharodon; species Carcharodon carcharias. Next base: position 152,626,634 of record NC_054477.1, read on the forward strand.
CCATTAACACAAGCACAAAGGACATGGGTGCTTTTCAAAATTAAATCTCACTTCTAAATATTTCATATTACATTTGTTTCACTTTATTTATGGGTGCATCATTGCTATTTGTTGAAACTAGACTAGTGAGAGGGCTAAATGTGCTCAAGGTTGGCACTTATTGGTTAAAGGGGATTTAGGGACATTTCCTTTATTGCAGAAGAAACAATGTGTTTTTTGTTCACTCTTAATTAATTGTTCATGTTAGTGTTGTACTCGCCACTCTGTGGGACACAGTTGAACTTGCAGGCTCAGCTGGCCCTCCCTTCTATGTACTGTAAAGGACCTTGTCCAAGATCATTCTATGCAGGGATAATTGAAATATTGTAGGTGAGCGCAGAGCCCTGTAAGTTCGCTGCCAACCAGCACCCTGAGATGGACCCACATATGGACCCTACTAACACTGCCCTTTAGGCCCCTCATTTCCTTATCTTGACTAACTATTCCCAGGTCACCAGGCCCCATCCATTTCACTCCCCCATGTCCCCGATGCCACCACACCCACACCACTGACTCACCCTAGCCAGCCCCGAGCCCCCATGCAAGCTGCCATCCCCTGCTCCCCTCCCTTGTATTGAAGAGTTTGACAAGGAAAACTATTGATCTCAGACACGACTGCACAAAGCCAACTGTTGCATGCCACTTCTAAAAGAGTGTGGACCAGGTGACATGAGATTCTCATGCATCTCTGACTTTATGATGAAGGCATGTTGTAATGACAAAAAGCTTTAATATAATAAACATTCATGATGTGCAGATGTATCATAAGTAGGAATCTGCCACAGGAAGGCATGAGCCCTGACCTGCCCAAGACCTGCTGCTGACTTAATCTGTAAATCCAAACCCACCATCAAGAAAGTCACCTCTCCGACCATATTTCCTGCTCTTGCTGGCCCCATAAAATTCACCTCCCACCTTCCCACCCTCACCGTTAGCCATAAAATACAGTATTGGAGTAGAGTTTCCACTTGTTATATCGATACAATCCGAACAGAATTGGCTAACAATTGCAAAAAATCTGAATGCTTAACTTAGGTGAGTTGCGCCTAAAAGCAATTTTATTCCTGGTGTCCACTATCATTTACACTGGTTTAAGATTCCATTTTACTGGATCAGCTCCCAAGGCCAAATCTGGTTTGGGAAGACTCTACAAATTGCACTCAGTATCCAAGGCATTAAGGCACGAGTTGACAGGTTTTAAAATCTAATTGTTGTATGTTCAGTAGGTCTCGCTAAGAGGTTCTGAATCTTGTATGATTGAACATTGTGTTTATTGATAACACATAACTATGTACATATATACAGGGTATAGCCCAAGCTGTGAGCCAACTCCATGCTTGCTTCTACACAGGTCCCTGTCCAGCCCACTCTAGTCTCAGGTCATGTGTGTCTTTGCATCACTCTGTGGGCAGTAATGTTCCCCAGTCCCACATTAAGCCTTGCTATGCCAGATATACTACAATTATCAAAGAATAATTCATTTATTTAGAAACCGACTGGTGCACACCAAGGAAGCTATTAAACCAATCAGCAAAAGTTTTTTAAAGACACTTTCACCGGTTTTAAATTGGGTTGCTCACAGGTAGACGATTGGGCACTACTTAAAAAATGTTCATTTCTTGCTGATGAACCCATTTTCAGTTGTTAATAAAATTGCAGTAGGTTACTACTTTTTCACCCATGTCAGGCGGGCTTGGCAGGGGCAGGCGGGGGCTGTCGGGGTCAGAAGGTGATTTCACGCTGGCGGGCTAATTATGGCCTGCCCAGCGTGAAACATGAGCGGCGGCGCTCAGCGCTGCCTGTGTGGGGGCTGGAAGGAGGGCGAGTGGGAAACTTTGTGCATGCGCGCGAGTGGTTGCTTCATAATCTCCCTGAGGCACTGAGCTGCTTCAGGGAGATGAGTTATATAAAAAATAATAAAGGAAATAAAAATGTAATGAAACGTATCCCCTCATGTGACTCTTGCATGAGCAGTGACATGTTATTAATTAAGTTTTTAAATTTTTATTTTATTTATATTTGCTTCAGGAAACCTTATCCCGCCCGTGGGGTTTGTAAGGCTGGACGGGCAGTGGAAAATTCAACTTAATTGATAATTTAATGGCCTTAACCGGCCTCTAAATTGTTGGCGGGCACGCTGCTGACTCCGGTGCGCGTCCGCCAAATGAAATATCGCAAAATTGCACATTGATGGCAGGACCCTCGCCCGACGTCAATGCGCATCATTGTACGCTCGAGTGGGTCAGGTGTGCACCCGCCCGCCAATCTAAAAATCTTACCCTTAGATACACAAGCAGTACATTTTCATGGAAGGAGACAAAAAGGTACAATTATATTCAATTAGATTTCCCGATTGCTAATTCTTGGAAGATTTTAGTTTTGTGCCTATGCAAATGAATTTTAGTAGAAATTTGAAGTTTGACTTTAATCAGTGTAATTTGGGTGCGATTTTCTGATTGTGCCCAGAGTGGGAAGCTCTACCCTATTATCTTAACACAGATTAAAGCAATCATCAACTGAAGATAAACCAGCTAGCAAAATAAACTGTTCCTTTAAAATGTGTCAATTTAGAAAAAGGAAATCTTGACAGCCAGTATTTTGAAGGTGAGGATTGCATAGAGTCACTTCCATTAATAAAATATTTTCACAGAGAATTAAAAGGACCCCAAGTAGGAAGCCAAGCGTTTGTGTTCTTTCATTTTTGTACAATTAATTTTCACAAATGAAATACCAATTAGATTAAAGTTTAATGAAATACAGTTAAGCAGAAGAGGGAGATGAACCTGCTTATTTCGACTCCCTTTGTAATCAAATGTTTGTAGAGCTTTTACAATGCCCCTGACAGTATCCATGTTTGTAAGACTTTGATTGGAATGTACACAGAGGCATCTGGTTGCATTTAGTTTTTACTGTCGTACTTGTTTGATTTGCACGAAGCAGAGCGAGAGATTTAGGTCTTGTTCTGTGGGCAAAGGGAACGCAAGTCTTGTGAAAGATATCCAGCAATCAAGCGACACTGTACTGCATGTTTAAAATACTGCTAGAGGGGAAAGAAAGTTGAATTTTAATAAAGTATAGTGAACAACATTGAGGAGTTGAAGAGTGATTTAACTTCCGCTGACGAGATATTTTGCACCTGAATTGTGTGAGCAAGTGATTTGCATTAATGAGATGAAATACACTCAAATGACACAAATTTGTGCATAACCCAAAAGTAAAGCAGCCTAATCCAATGACCCTTAAAGTAATGGCATTATTGCTGATGCTTCAATGAATAAAAATGGCAAACTATGAAACAATGTAACTTCATCTGAAACAGATGGAAACGGGCTTGTACTCAAAAGAGTTACATTAGCCAAGTGGTTATGGTACTGGGTTTGTAACCCCAAGATCAAGAGTTCAAATCTTACAATGACAAATTATGAAACGATGTAACTTCATCTGAAACAGATGGAAACGGGTTTGTACTCGAAAGAGTTACATCGTTATGATGTGCAGCTCCTGTTTATAGAAGAGATGGGCCTCGGTGGCTCCTTGCAGGCGTTGCCTGTCTTTGGCTTGGCCTAAATAGCCAGGTGGTTATGGTACTGGGTTTGTAACCCCATGATCAAGAGTTCAAATCTCACAATGGCAAACTATGAAACAATGTAACTTCATCTGAAACAGATGGAAACAGGTTTACTCAAAAGAGTATCAAGAGTTCAATGAATAAAATACCAACTCCATCATTTAAACCATTTAAAGTAGGTTTAGAAATCACACAAGCTTCAGCTGGCCAAAATCTCCTTTTTGGTTTGTAGCCGAGACATGCTCTAGTTAATTATGGGCTAAAAAATACAATATTCACCAATACATGTAGGAGCTGCCTCCTTGGCAGTGTATTACGGAGCACTAGGACATATATTCTTCATTCTACAGCTCATTGGGTGTGACTTTTGCAGGAGCTTCTCTATGTTCATTACCCCCCCATATCCATACATTCCTTATCATTACCACAGCCCTTCAGTTATTATGGAATCTTAAAGTCGAATGAATCATGTGTCCTGATCTCTATGGCTGAGATAGCTGTAGTGACACCAATCTACAAATATTTAATGTACTCTTTCTGCAGCAGTCGAGTGTATGATCTTTGATCTGATTAATCAAATCAATATTAATCCAATCGATAGCAATCATTTATTAATCAGATCAATACTAATCAGATATCATCAATAATAATCAAATATTAATCTGATATTGGATATTAATATTGGATCAATATTTGATCTGACATCTGATTAATATTGATCTGATTAATAAATTATCGCTATCAATTGAATTCATATTCAGTTAATATCAATGTGATTAATATCTGCATTATTCAGCCAAGAGAAGTAGATCCAAATGGTTCTTCATGTTTTCAGTTGTTGAGTGAATGCAGTGGTACCACATTGACCTAGTTTCACACCCATTTTTCTTTCTTTATGCCAATAGAAAAAAGAAAAAAAATTGGCAAAACTGAAAAAAAAATAAATGCCAAGACATACATAAAGCCTGGTAAAAATGGCATGTTATAGTTAGTGGGAGATCTGGTTTCTCTGATTACCAACCAGGTAGAAAGCTTGAAAATTATCCCCATTATCTTGTATACAAAATTGCTTGGCTAATTAGTTGTTTATTTATTAACTTCAGTGGTGTCCAATGTTTATTTCAATGTCTGATATATTTAACAATTTTCTTTAAACTTACATTTCAAATATCTTTTATTGTAGCTTGTTTATTGAACTATTAAAAAGTAGGAAGAAAATTGTTCTTTAACTTTTTGTATAGGAGTAGTAAAGAAATTCTTTCTATCAGAATTGTTTGCAAACGACTTATTTTCTTGTTCTTTGTCGTCTGGTTGCACAATTGCTTCTCCAAGAAGGTCATTCCATCAGTTGTAAATAGAAATATTGGTCTTGACTGTCCACTTTGTGTTATTTCGGCATCAGCAGTAACCTGTTTCACTCATGCTCAAACAAAGTTGATCAGAAAATCTAGACTATGTTGAAACTGCTGCTCTTTACTATTGCATTTTATTACAACTTCATAAAATGGCTCCTGAGATTCTCTTGTCTTCTCTTTTCTCCCATTTTGTCTATGACGGCTGACTTTGTTTGATGGGTTCAGATGATGCATGGTGCCAGGGAGTAACTGAATTAAACCCCAGATTTGAGTTAACCTTGAATTGAGGACTCTCTTGCTTTGGATGTTCATGAAACAAAACTAGAGTCCAGCAAGCCAAGATCCACTCTTAGACGTCTTGAGGAATTCTTATTCAAATTAGTTGAATAGATAAAAGGATACAAGAGCATTTTTTTCTGCATTAAGCACTTACTTTAAACAAGTTAATACTATGACTGAACTAATTATTAAAAACCTGCAAAAGGAAAATATAGTACAATCTATATTGCAATGCCCACTGAATCAGTCACCTATTCAACATGTCCACCCGTTATGTTTATCGTCATTGTAAAAATATTTTAAAGGTGTCAACTTTGACCTCTGAGTCAGAAGGCCCTGGACTCAAGTCCTACTCCAGAGAATTTAGGTTGATCATCCAGGGTATTAACAAGTGAATGCTGCACTGTGGGAAGTGTTCTGCTTAGTCATGCTAGGTTCTCAGTGATTTAATTAGTGGTCCTTAAAGGGACTACTGAAGAAAGCTCAGATAAAGGAAAAAAGATAAAGTTATATATTACCTGTCATGACCCCTGGATGTCTCAAAGCACCTTACAGCCAATTAAGTACTTTTAAAACATTGTCACTGTTGTAATGCAGGAAACATGGCAGCCAATTTACACACAGTAAGCTCCCACAACCAGCAATGCAATAATGAACAAGTAAGCTGTTTTTGGGATGTTAAGGGATGCTGGCTAGGACACCAGGGAGAACACAATTGCTCTTCTTTGAAGTAGGTCCATGTGATCTTTTACATCCACCTGAGAGGGCATATAGGGCCCCAGATTAATGTCTCACCCAAAAGATAGCATCTCCAACAGAGCAGCATCCCTCAGTAATGCACTGGGAGTGCCAACCTAGGTATTTGTGCTGTAGCGCTGGAGTGAGACTTGAACCCAGAACTTTCAGATTCAGAGGTGAAAATGCTACCAACTGGGCCACTGCTGGCATGCAAAAGCCTAATAGTTATAAGTTTTATAATTGTGGGCCTAGGAAAGGCTAGAGTTAAAGGAGGTGCATTGTCCCCCTCATCCCCCCCAAAAAAAATTCCTCCTTCCCTAATGCAACCTCCTAGCTTACTCCACTGGTAGGGCTGGTAGAATTGCTGCCTTACCCCACCAGAGAGTTGCTGTGATGTTGGGCACTTGTTTGGTCCTACTGCCTCACTGAGGGCAAAAGGAAGAATATTTCTTCTGCTTATAGCAAACAGCAAAAAGTCAAAATCTTTCCTGATACATTTTAAATCTGCATAGTACTGATGGGGTTGAATCTGTTTTGTGCCTGTGCCATTGCTGGGGTTGTGTTATACCCAACTAAACTGTTGCACCCACACACTTAACCTCCAATATATTCAGTTTCTTCAACATCAGTGAGACACTGGGCTGGGTTCTTGCATCCAAGGAAGATAGGCGGGTTGGTAAATTTTCCAGCACCTGCCTCAGGAAAAAGTGCCCTGAATAGCACGGAGGGGGCAGTTGGTGGGGGGTGGTGGGGGTGGTATGAGATAGAGTCGGGCCTGCTGCCCTCTGACACAGATCCGAGGCAGCCATAGGGGCTGCCAACTGCCAAGGAGAGCTGGTTAAAAGGACTAACCCCGTTCTCTGGGATGCTGTCTTGGCTGTTTTGTTAAGCTTTAGGCCCTCTGGCCCTCACCCCTCATACCCCTTCAACTCCCCACCTACCCTAAAGGCCCCTCATGCCAACCCATACCACCTACCAAGATGAATTAAAATAAAGTTCTAAATATCTATTACAGAGTTCACGATATAAAAGACTACCATTCATGAAAGCCTATTCAATGTACTTAAATCCCACCAAGTACTTAATTCCTAATGAAAACAAACATTTGGATACAAAGCTCCACATCAAAGACAGATAATCCTTTAATAACCTAAAAGCAAAATACTGCAGATGCTGGAAATCTGACATAAAAACAGAAAATGCTGGGAAAACTCAAAAGGTCTGACAGCATCTGCAGAGAGAGAAACAGAGTTAACATTTCAAATCTGTATGATCCTTCTTTAATAACCTTTTTGAATTGTCAAACTAAGAACAGTTTCCTCCACGTGAGTTTTGAGACAAATGAGTTTCACTAAGAAATTGGTAAGTGTGGCTTTGGTCTTGAGTTCAGATGGGGGTGTTTCTCCATGAGAGATGCTGACCAAGGAGGGCAGTAGATGATTCGATTGACAGTTTGACTGGCCATCCTCCAGACTCCAAGCTGGGGGAGGGTCAGAGCTGAAGTCCTTGGCTTCCTGTCTAGCTGGAATATACAATCGAGAGGAGCTAGGAATAGAAGCCACATTGGCTCCTCAGAGAGCAACAGTTGCTTTCTTAAGCTGACAGACCTGCTAATTTCAGAGAATATCTGCTCAGAAAAGCATACTTAGTTTGGTAACATGTACAATGTGGCATGCTTTGCCTTCTATGTTACAAGGGCCATTATGAAATAAATTAAAATTCACTGGAAATGTTATTCCTGTGCATTCATATATTATTTGTGATTTACAATTAGCCTTGTGTCATAGAGTATATATCAGTCTAAATTTCAGAAGATGGGAGAATTGCATGCGAGGGCACGTGCAGAATTACAGTATCCAGTTCACATAACTAGGGGTTCCATTGACATGACCCCTGGGTCATGCTATCATATGACTAGATATTGGGAAATAAAGGTAACTTCTTATCATAGGCAACTTGGGATTCACTTACAGGGAAGATCAATGGTACTAAACTTAAGTGGATAACTAATGGAGACCTGAAATGTGTAATACTTCCTTTGGGAAAATAGTGGCTAGTACTGTTGTTGCTGTAGTTTTCTGATTATATGGCTAGATTTCAGCTGTTTTTCCACCACCTTTTTTTTTCTAGTTTTGACAAGTGTTCTTTCCCTCTTTTTATTTCTGTTCCATCCATCACCTTAAACATTCACTCCCTCCACCACTAGTGCACCATGGCATCAATGTGTACCATCTACAAGATGCACTGCAGCAACTCATCAAGGCTCCTTCGACAGCACCTCCTAAACCTGTGGCCTTTATTATGTACAAGGACAAAGGCAGCAAGTTCATGGGAACACCATCACTGCCAATCCATCCTGATACGTCCACATAAGAGGCATTCATCTATTGTCGCTGTATCAAAATCCTGGCACTCCTCACCCAGTAGCACAGTGGAAGCACTTTCAATACACAGATGGCACCTACTCAAGGGCAACAAAGGAAGGGCATTAAATGCTGACCCTGCCTGTAAAAGCCACGTAGTGAGAATAAATAAATATCTCAAGGGCACTAATTCATACCATGGTGCAGGAATTGTGGATACTAAACATACTTTTTGGTAGCTTGCTGAAGTGGCCATTCTTGACAACCAGGCAGTCAGTGGCTATAGGCTTCAACTAGGATGAGCTACAGCAATAGTTGTGAATTTGAGTATGAGATCCATGTTTCCTGCACCTCAGCAAACTGGTTGAACATACACATTAGACATGCAAAAGGCAGGGCACATGGGATAAAAAGTGAAATCAATAACAAACAGTTGCCTATAGAAGCTCTAGTCACATTACAGGGATAGGACAAAATGAATAGTTACACTAATTGAATAATTGTTTCTGAATGTGATGGTTCATGACCTTGTTTCAGAAGTTAGGTGAAAATTTATTGTTGATTTGCGGTCTCCTCTACATTGGAGACACTAAACGCAGACTGGGTGACTGCTTTGTGGAACACCTTCGGTCTGTCCGCAAGCATGACCCAGACCTCTCTGTCGCTTGCCATTTCAACACACCACCATGCTCTCATGTCCATATGTCCATCCTTGGCTTGCTGCAATGTTCCAGTGAAGTGTTCCAATGCAAACTGGAGGAACAGCACCTCATCTTCTGACCAGGCACTTTACAGCCTTCCAGACTTAACATTGAGCTCAACAACTTCAGATCATGAACTCTTTCCTCCATCCCCATCCCTTTTTGATCCCCTTTTTTTCAAGTATTTATTTTTTAATTTTTATATATATATTTTCTTTTCCTGCCTATTTCTATTATTATTATTCTTAAATTATTCCCATTCATTGTTTTATCCTCACCTTTTAGCCTTTTTCGATATTTTTTCCCACTCCATCCACTTTTCCATTCCATCCCCACTAGAGCCATCTGTCACTTGCTCGTCCTGCTTTCTACTTTTGATATCACCATTAGCACCTCCTTTAGCCAGTATCACCACCATCAACACCCCTTCGACCTTTTGTTTATGACATATTTTGCGATCTCTCCTTTTCCTCCATCCATCGCTGACCTTCTATCCAGCTTCACCTGTCCAAGCCCTCTTAAACAGTATATATTTGACCACATTTTTACTTCTCTTTAGTTCTGAAGAAGAGTCATATGTACTTGAAACGTTAACTCTATATTTCTCTCCAGAGATGCTGTCAGACCTGCTGAGTTTTTCCAGCAATTTTTGTTTTTGTTTTAGATTTCCAGCATCTGCAGTATTTTGCTTTTATTTATTGTTGATGCTGTCCTGGGCTTTTTATTAACCCAAGATATTATGTTGCTTTTATTGATGACAAAATGTATATTAATGTGTAAAATAATACCTCAGGTTTCACTAAATTTCTCTCCATTTCGTGATACCAGCTCAGCTGCATTTATTAATAGGCCTTCATAGATTTCCTCTGATGCCCATTGCCAGAGTTACCTGTAACAGGTGATTTACAGCATTATTCACTATACAAAGAGTAAAATTATGACCTGTATTAATCTGCCTTTATCAGGACATTTTTAAAATTTGTTTTTGGGATGTGGATGTTGCTGGCCAGGCCAGCATTTATTTCCCAACCCTATTTGCCCTTGAGAAAGTGTTGGTGAGCAACCTTCTTGAACTGCTGCAGTCCATGTGGTGTCGGTACACCCACAGTGCTGTTAGGGAGGGAGTTCCAGGATTCTGATCCAGTGACAGTGAAGGAACGGCGATATATTTTCAAGTCAGGATGGTGTGTGGCTTGGAAGGGTACTTGCAGGTGGTGGTGTTCCCACTCATTTGCTGCCCTTGTCCTTTGAGGTAGTAGATGTTGTGGTTTGAAGGTGCTGTTGAAGGAGCCTTGGTGAGTTGTTGCAGCACATCTTATGGATGGTACACACTGCTGTTACTGTGTGCACTGCTCACGGAGGGAGTGAATGTTTAAGGAGGTGGATGGGCTGCTGCTCAAGTGGGCCGTAATGCCTTGGATGCTGTCAAGCTTCTTGAGCTTGTTGGAGCTGCACCTACCCAGGCAAGTGGAGAGTAAGCCATCACACTCCTGACTTGTGCCTTGTAGAGAATGGGAAAGGCTTCGGGGAGTCAGGAGGTGAGTTACTATGTTTTTTCCTACCAGAATTATGAATGAAGATGCTATTGTAATTTTGGGCTCCTCAGTTTCAAAAAGCCATATACTAACTCTGGTTGATGACTGACATGTCAGTAAGTTCTGAAAGCACCCATGGAACTATGATGGTTTGATTGTATGAACAAACTAAACTTCTGATTTAAATCTAAGAGAGTTTGCTGCGAGTTACTTAAAAAATTGACTACACAAACCAAGGAATAAGTGCCACGGCCTATTATAAACAAAAAAACCCCGCTCCAGCTCACTGACAGACGGTGGGATAAATAAAGGAGTTTTGTTTTGCCCCTTCTGTCCATAATATTACCAAAGTCTTATAGATTGAATTATTGGCTAGAACTGAGGGGTTTGGCTGATCAGGAGAGAATGAAGCAGCTTGTTTTTGTCTGACCTCTTGTTGACCCCTCTTGTCTCGCCCACATGAGCACCAGTTTTGAGCACAAATGATTCTCATGGTTATTTGACCATGGAATTGTCTTAGTCACCTATGCACACTTTGCATCAGGGGTCAGTGAGTTCCAATCAAAATATCATTTGGATTTGTTTTTCTCCTCGGTAACTGAATGACATTTTTAGTGCCCTGAATGAGATTAGTTACTGCAACACAAACTTGGGATCATAACCAAGACCGTTCCTAGTCCTTAGCTGGCCACTTCCACACTTGCTGCCCAGTAAGGATGGATGGCTGCTGATGCTGCAGGCCCAATAAGAAGCCAGCAACCCAACTGGGAGAGGTGGTTACTGCTGAGGTGAGCATGAGGGCACCTCAACATGGAGTTGCCAGCATTGAAGTTATAAATGAAAAGGCCTGAAGCTGGTAGATATGATGGGTTGGAGGAGAAGCCACTCCGCAGGCCTAGCCTATTCAAGAATTGGCCGTTTGCCTTTCAGCTCTGAGGTCCCATTATTGGGGGGCAAAAAGCCTCCAACTCTGATCGTCCCCCTGGCCTGCCACTGAGAGACCACCTCAACAGAGCCAGTGGCCTCCACCTTCAGGGGTGGGGTGAGGGAGGGGTGGAGATGTGGAGGGGTGCGGGGCATGGTGGTGGTGTGGGGGATTGGCGTGCTTTGGCATTGGTTAAATACCAGTGCTGGCACAAAATAGCCCCTAGGTGGGGCCTTTAGTGAACGACTTGGCTGCCTGCCCCTGTGGAGTGGGCTGCCAACCTGGTTCCAGATTTTCCCCTTTACATCCCCCAGAGAAAGGAATGCCTCAACCCTAAATCCAATCCCGCCTCCACAGGGCTGGGAAAATCCAGCCTCTTGACTAAGTATCACACCACAAACTTTATTTACTCACTGATCCGTCAGGGAATCTTCTGGCATTCATTCTACAACCGTAATCTGACCTCTGGGTTAGGTTGCCATCGTGGAATCGCTACATGGCTGCTGGTATTTTTCCTAATGGGGGTATATTTTACATTGGTTATATGTCTGTTCTGGTAATCACTCAGACTATCATGTCATCAATCCGTGTCAATGCTTGAGAATACTGAATGAGATTGAGAAGTAATTTGCAGTTTGCCACCAGAAAATTGTTCTGATCACCTGTTGTAAAAGTATCTTTTTTTAAATGCAACATATACTTAAATTCCTAAATCAATAGAGTTTACAAGTAGACAGCAATGCACACACTAAGCAGTGCTGTTGGAAACAGGATTGTGTATTGTGCTGTGGAGTATTGCTTGCGCTGTGAGAGTAGGAAGGGATGTTAGTGATGGAATACCTTTTACAAAGGCTTACTTACAGAATACCCAAGGGAGAAAGTGTAAGGAAACTGAGGAAGTGAGTACAAGTTTTCACCACCCACCTGGAGCTCAACACTTCCAGCACCCCCTCCCCCCCCCCGCCGCCCCCATGAACAAGGCAAAAAAGGCAGAAAACCCCAGGGCAGGAGATCACCTTTAGCCTCTTTGTAAAGGGTAATAATGCAAGGTAGGTTCTTGATAAGCTAAGGGGCGAAAGGTTATTGATGGTAGGCGATAAGATCTGCCATAAAATTACTGAATGGTGTAGCAGGCTCTTGGGCTGAGTGGTCTACCCCTGCCCCTAATTGGCATGTTTGTAAGTATGTGTAACACTGGCTGAAATCAGTACATTCTGCATAAACCATAACTCAGGTTTGGGACATATACTGTGTTATTCAAACTGTTCAAAGCATTTAGCCATTGAACAGATATTCATTTGCAAAGATACATGTTTAATTTTGTTCACAGTTGTACCAATAAAGTTGGTCCAATAAAGATGTGCAGTTGGCCTGTATCAGGTGTATAGTTTAGTCAAACTCAAGCTGTCTTTAGTGTGGGATCTGAGGGTTTAGTTAAAGAAGCTTTTCTCAAATGCTTTGCTCTTTGAAGTACGAAATAAGTTATTTTACCCTAACTAGCCTTCCAAATATAACCAGTGTTGCATGCTAGGAGAGTGACCCCTGCATGCAGAAAGTCAATGTGTGTGTGTGTGCAAATGAGAGAATATTTATGTGGAGAGGAAGCCACAGCAAGTGGATATATCATAAGCTAAGAAAGTAATTCTGCTACAATGGTGGCACTAAAAAGAAAGACTTTAGATCTAGAAGTGCTTCATTAGCCACTTGTGTACAAGACAAAGGAGCTCAGTCATGTGGTTCAAAACCATCTCGGGACTAATTTTCCACAACATAAACCCTATGTATCCTTTATTTCCTGTTAAATGTAGACTGAAAGATTGAGCTTGTCTTGCATTTTGTGCAATATGTAAACTATTCTCCATTACGTGCTCGGCTTCTATAGCAGCACCGCTATTGAGTTGAAGCTAACAACAAGGAAACTTGACTTGTCATTGATTTTTAGATTCCACTTTCTCCGAAGTAACGCCATGAATAAAAATTAAAACCGCAAGTGAATGAGGAGTTTTGGTCTCCTTACCTAAGAAAGGACATACAGACTTTGGAGGGGGTAATTCCTAAACTGTTTCCTGGGGTGAGGGGATTGTCCTATGAAAAAACATGGGCCTGAATTTTTCCCTCCACTTGTGTGTGCGGGCGATCGGCGCTCCCGCCCGAGATTGGCAGCCATGCACTGGCTGGCCAATTAACAGCCGCCCAGCGGGAAACTCGTTCTGAGAGGGCCAGCACTGCGGGGTTGGGTAAGAACAGGGTGAGCGCCTCCATGGAGTGAGCTGTGGGAGGGGAGGTTTGAAAGGACAGAAGGGAGGATACAGTGAAGGTCATGGAGAGGGGTTTTGGGAGATTTTGTTGTGGCGAGTCCGTTAGTACCTCTTTAAGGATAGAAGCATCCTTATTTACTTAAGATATGAGCAATATGGTTCACAGAAAAAATGAGAGTCCACTTATACAAGAAATGTATACCCCTACATCCACAGTCCTCACTTCTGAGCCTTATATCCCACCCTGGGTTTAGAAAGTGCAAATTGGGCATTCCCCACATGCCTGTTCAGCCCATGTCCTGACCGTAAGGCACACGAGCCTCTTAAAATCACAATCCATTGACTACTTGATTGCCTAAATTGGCCCTTTAATTAACATCGGAGAGGGTGGTGGGGGGTGTGGGGGGTGGTGGGGGCAGGGGGTATGGGGGGAGGGTGAGGGGGGCATGGGGGGGGGTGCCTACCGACATTTGGCCACGCCCACCCAGTGAACTATCGCAATGTGGTGAGATGACATCAAGAACACCTCCCAAAGTCTGCACACTCTCTGTTCCACAGGATGTTGGGAGTGCTGGGCAACTGCACGGGCACCATGAAGTTCAGGCCATTGAGTAGGCCAGACCTATATTCCCTGGAGTTCAAGAAAATGAGAGGTGATCTCATTGAAACATCTAAAATTCTTAAGGAGCTTGACAGGGTAGATGCTCGGAGGTCTCGAACTAGCGAGGTCACAGTTTTAGAATAAGGGGTCGACCATTAGAAGTGAAGTAAGGAGACATTTCTTCACTCAAAGGGTTGAGAATCTTTGGAATTCTCTACCCCAGAGAGCTGTAGAACGCACAATCATTGAGTATGTTGAAAATAGAGGTCAACAGACTTTTTGGATAATAAGGGAAAAGAGGATTATGGGGATGGTGTGGGAAGGTGTTGCGAGCCAGAAGATCAGCCATGATCTTATCGAATGGCAGTGCAGATTCAAAGGCTCAAATGACCTACTCCTGCTCCTGCCCTTATGAAAACTTAAATGAAAGGGAAAATACTGGAAGTTCATTTTTGCTACACACTTGAAATATTATCCTGTTCTTTTATTAAACACGTTAGGCGTGCTGCATATTTACAGTATTTTTTTGGTGCAGTTTCACAGACTCTTTGAAAGCTATAGGCAAACTCAACGATGCAGTGGAGTCACGTTGAATAGGAACATCAGTCAAAGAATAGGGCCTTTTGTGCAATGCCTGTTCGCTGGACTCGACCAGCAAAGGCTCCGTTCCAGGAGTGGATCCTGACCGAAATTTCCCTCCAGCACCTATCGACGCCAGGGAAGTAAACCCACCTGCACCAGAGATTGAGGATTAATTTGATTTTTGGGGTGGGGGAGCGGGGTGTGTACAAAGCACAGACTGGTTGGTGTGGTGCCAGATGTAAGTGTTTTTAAATTGGGAGTTCCCAATTAAGAAAATTATTTTTCTTAAAAGCCATTTTAGGGGTGTAGCTTTGGTAATGAAATCTGATGTAAAAGTCACAGACATGCTTTGAACAGTTTGAGTATGAAGTGTGTCTAAATTACAAGTGAAATGTCCTGTAAAGCATAGGATTGGAACAAAGCAACCCACTTGTTAGGTACTCCATCAACAAACATTCACTCCCTCCACCACCGACACACAGCAGCAGCAGTGTGTACCATCTAGAAGCTGCACTGCAGGAACTCACCACAACTCCTTCGACAGCACCTTCCAAGCCCGTGACTGCTACCATCTGGAAGGACAAGGGCAGCAGACGTATGGGAACACCACCGCCTGGAAGTTCCCCTCCAAGTCACTCACCCATCCTGAATTGGAAATATATCACCGTTCCTTTGCGCTCGCTGGATCAAAATCCTGGATCTCCCTATCAGCACTGTGGGTGTAGCTACACCACGTGGACTGCAGCGGTTCAAGAAGGAAGCTCATCACCACCTTCTCAAGGGCAACTGGGGGTGGGCAATAAATGCTGGCCCATCCCATCAATGAATAAAAAAAAACCTTACAGCTCTGAAGAAGGTCATTTGGCCCATCATGCCAGAAGATTCCTCCTTTGTGCTGAGTTAGTTGATTGTAGCAGCTGAGGCCAGTGCTGCTGCGGCAGGTAGGGGGAATATAAGATAAGTTCGCAATGTCTCTTCCGCAGCTTCCTCTAGGTGTATGCATGTGTGGACATGGAGCGAGGATAGTATTGGGCTGCACTGTAATCACTTCCGTGGGGATGTAGCCCACTGATTCCTGGGTTCACACTTCAAGAATGCCTCCTTGAAGTGTTAAACAACTTAAACTGGTCCCTTAGTGCCCCAGATTAGAAGTTTTCATGCTCCAGTTTAAATCTCCCCATGGCCTAACCTCCTTCACCACAGCAACCACCCACCCCTAATCTCTGACTTCCTGACTCCAACCTCTTGTGCGCTCCACCAACAACAACGTGCACTTATATTGCACATTTAACATTGCACCCCATGGCACTAAACGAGAGAAATGAATAAAAACATTTTTTTGACACTGAGTCACAGAAGGAGAAATCAGGGAAGATGACCATAAGTTTGATCAAAGAGAAGAGAGGGGCAGAGACGTTTGGGAAGGAATTACAGGGCTTGGGGACAAGGCAGCTGAAAGCACAACGGCTAATGGTGGAGTGTCTAAAAACTTGCTGACTTTGCCTCTAACCACGTGCGTCAGAGGCTGTGCCATAATCCCCCTGAACCCCTTTGTTTGGAGAAATGCCTATGTGCACTGTTGCTTTTGTGCATTGTGGCTTGCCATTGTCATGTGACCTCTGACATCATTTTTGTAAATGAAGATTATAGGGCAGTAGCCATTTTACACACCACATGGAACACTGGTCGATAATCTGGAAAGAGCAGATTTCCTGATAGCTGCCCCCCTCACCAAAGAATGGTGTTGAATGGTGTAACCCCAGAGAGAGGAAGTGTACCTTAAAATAAATAAGTGTCATGCTATTGTGGTGAACAACATACACCTCAGCAGAGAGTGGGATAACTTCCGGGTCAGTTGAATAACTGTTCATCATTCATTCAGGAAGGCAACTCGAGGTGGAGTTGGAAAGTAAACAGTTTTATATAGCTTTCAGTGTGAAAGCAAACCTCTCAAGTTATAAATGAAAACTGAAACGTGACAGTCCCATGCAATGACTGTATCAGACAACTTAATAATTCCAGTAAAATGAACTGCCCTGTTATGTGTTGTATCTGACATGCATCCTTTGACATGTTGTATGTGTGATTTGTTTACCCCTTGGGCAAGCAGCAGTAAGTAGCATTTAACTGAGATATGTCCTCTGCAAATATCAAGTAAACAAGTGTACTGAACCCCAATATTTTCTGATGTCCCCCAATCAGATGCCCTTTTCACTCTAAGTTGTGTCTTTTACCCGGGTAGAATCTTCTCAGCCCTGCACAGGTGAGTTTGAAGTTGGGACCAAGAGCAAATTGTGAGAGCCATGCCATGGGTCGGCTCTTGACACATCCCTGTCTCTGCGAAACCTTGCCGGAGGCAGATGCTCAACAGCTGTGGCAGAGAGTCAATTAGGGCCACTTGAGGGCCTAATTGGGTCAAGATGACCGACTGTCGGGATGTTCTAGACATTGGGTGGTCCCCTGCTAAGGTTGAAGCCAAACGGATACCTGGAGGCCTACTCCCGGTGGCAGGCCAAAGAGCCAGTTTTACCTCTTCCCATCCCTGAGCTATTGGGATCAGAGGGTTACAGCCGTGGCCACAAGTAATCCTGTGGAGCCACAGCCTGCTAGCTGTGGCCATTCTTCATTTTTAAAGTTCCCACACAGTTCCAGAGAGTGCCTCCACTTTGAGGCGCCCTCGCTGTCTCCTACCTGCTTCAGCAGCGCCGTCCTCTCGCAGTGGGGCTGCCGGACATCTGCACCTCTGGATGTCCTGATTGAGCCTCCCACCTTAGGGAACCCACCCACCATCCTTAATTGGGCGCTGAAGGCAGAGGAAGCCTCCTAATTGGTTGCCTCCGAGAGCATTGCGCAGTCGGGTGGAACGCAGATGCCATCGGGGTCAGGACTCGGAGGCTGCCCTTCGAAAAGCTGCAGATTCCGCCCAAGGTTTCAGGTTGCTGACCTCTCATCAAACTTAAGGATGCAACAGGATTTAAACAGGTACAGAGGCAGTGAGGGGTGGGAGGAGAGGAAAGAACAAAAGGGAAGGCCTGAAGAGGAACTCCACAGATCCTGCCTGACCTGCTGAGTATTTCCAGCACTTTACGTTTTTATTTCAGATATCTGTAGTGTTTTGCTTTCATACGAGAAGAGCTGTGGTGCACTTCATTGACAAATTCTGAACTTGAGTTAGTTAAGTTTTATGTGGACAGCCCCAGATACACTGGGGAATGACTGATAAATGGCTTTACCTTGAAGGACTTGATTTGGGAGCTTTCTGCTTGAAACAGCACAATGTTCAAAACCTTGGAATAGTGCAAATTGATTTCTTCAATCAGTCTGATGCCTGCAATTTCCCTGGTATAGCTGAGATCAAGGCCTTCAAGTTAGTTCGATATCTTCCTTGGTACACGACTGGTGGCATTCTTCAAATGTCCCGCTGCCTTCTATTCACGGGAACAACACAAATTGTCTCTCCTGTCACTATGAGATTACAGTCACTGCCACTGGGAGTCATCTCTTCTTCTTTTCCTGGTTTTTTCAAAGTTGCAAACTGGGCCCAAGCAGACAGCAGCCGCAAATTCCTAATTAGCTGTCGGTGCTGCTGTGTGTTATAGCCTCTTCACTCGATCAGGACTGATTCTTCTCAATTGAATTTAAAGACACAGCTTTCAGCCAATACACTGTTATTGAGTTCCGGATACTGTACAAAATAGAGCTGCCATTGTTTCAAAGCGCAGAGGGGTACAGAATGTTTCACTGTCAGCAGAAGCGTTCATTTCACTTTGTGTAATACAATCTTTATCCACAGAGAGTTTAGAAAGCTAGCTGGAAAACATAGCTATGCTACACTTCCCGGGAAGGTTGCAGCGGTTAGCTACTGATTACTGTACTTTGTGCTTACATAAAAACAGGAGGCCATTCAGCCCCTCAAGCCTATCCTACCATAGAATGAAACCATGGCTACTCTGTGTCCTAACTCCATCCACCCACCTTGGTTCCACATCCATTAGTACCATTGACTAGCAAAAATTGATCGATCGCATATTTAAAATTATTGGTTGAGCTAGCATCATCTGTTCTTTTCTGGGAGAGAGTTTGACACTTCTCACATCTTTTGCATGAAGAAATGTTTCCTCGGTGGTCTGGCTCTGATACTGAGGGTGTTTCCCCTTGTTCGAGACTCCTCCACCAATGGAATATGTTTCTCTCCACCTGCCCTGCCAATTCCTTTCTTTTGTATGAAACGTGGCTCTTGGTTTTCAAACCTTTTTTATAGGTAGAGGCACACCTCATTGCTTCAAGAATGATACCTGTGGCTGGGAACTTCCGCGGGAAATTCAGCAGCCCGGCCAAAAGCCCATTGAATTTTGGCAGGACCGGATGATGCCCCATGTTTTAAATCCTGGATGTGTTATTTAGTCCTCATCTGGAGTACTGTGTCCAGTTCTGGGCGCCATACTTGAGGAAGGATGTGACGGCATTGGAGAGAGTACAGAGGAGAATGTTTCCAGGGATAAACAGCTATAGCTTTGAGGATAGATTGGAGAGATTGACTTTCTTTTCCTCGGAGCAAAGAGGAGACTTGGTAGACATGTTCAAGATCCTGAGGGGTATGGACAGGGTAAACAGTGAGAAACTATCCCCACTCAAGAGAACATCAAGAACTAGAGGGCACAGGTTCAAAATAATAAGCAAAAGGAGTAGAAGTGATGTGAGGATTTTTTTTTTTAACCCAGAAAGTGGTTGGAGTCTGGAACGAGCTTCCTGAAAGGGTGGTGGAGGCGGGTTCAATCGAGGTATTCAACATGGAATTGGATTGCCACCTGAAAAGAGAGACCATGCAAGATTACGGGGATTAGGCAGGGGAGTGGGATTGGGTAGAATGCTCTTTCAGAGAACCAGTGCAGACTTGATGGGCTGAATGGCTTCCTTCTGCACTGTAAAAATTCTGTGAAATTAGTTCAAAGGATTGCTTTGCTAATGACACGAAGGATTTCATTTCATCCATTCTCTTTGAGGTATATGTGCCAACGTCCTGGACATGATTTAGTTGGACAATTAATGTAAAATTAGAGGAACAAGTTAATTCTGTTTGTTTATTAAATTAAAATGCTTTTTATCAGATTTTAATTAATGATCAGAATTCTAAATGTTTAGTCTCGAGTGAATTTATTTTAAACAACTCTGCATAGGTTGTCAACTGTGCGGACGCTATTATTTTTCATGTGGAGAATTCTACAGTGGTGACACTACATGTGCAGAAATAAAGTATCTGCACAGGCTCACATGTGGCATCGTAAGTTTTGTCACTGTATATACAATTTGTGATAAAACAACCAGAAAGTCCCAAGTTTGATTCCTATTCATTCCTGAGTTGGACCTCCATTTTAGACATGTTACAATGTCCTCAACACCTCTGGTTTGAGGAAAGCAAAATACATGCACTCCTGTTTTCTGTTCAGCAACTCTGGCTATAAGAGAGAGTGAGTGTATGGACATTAGCTGAAGCCAGACTAGAGTGTACATGTGAAACCCTTTCCCTAGTCTAATGATGGAATAGCTTGCTAATACTCACCATCAATACTCGCCCATCAACAGTGACCATTTGTATGTGGTGTTCGTGAGTGCGCCCAGTACCTTTGGAACTGCTCTATTGCTACAGGGTCAGAAGAGGAAATAAATATTTGCAGAGAAAATTGGTTTGAAAACCTATGGTAACTATGGTTTAATGTAATGTGTAGTACACCTTTAAGAAGAACGTTATAAAGGAAGTTCACATGATCTTATGTAACCAATAGAGGAGTAGTGCGGGCTACCCCAGTAGTCAGTGGTCTGAGTTTGTAATCAGAAGTATGGAGACAGGGTTTGAGTTAAAAGCACACAAGTGTAGCTGCTGAGTATCTTTATAAATAAACAGAATATATTTCACCTAAGGGCTGTCCGCTGATCAACTGTACCAACTCGGCCATCCCAAAACAAGCGTGTAACCCGGATCACTAAGTCCCAACAAGCTGGTGACCAGGATCCTACAAAACCAAAGAAAGATGAAGAGTCATACGGACTCAAAACGTTAACTCAGTCTTTCTCTCCACAGATGCTGTCAGGCCTGCTGAGTTTTTTCCACCAATTTTTGTTTTTGTTTCAGATTTCCAACATCTGCAGTATTTTGCCTAAACCAAAGTAAGGCTTCATAGTTCTATCACAATACAGAGGTTTCATCACAGTAACGATTCATCAATTTTGGGAAAATTTCCAGACTGTTACAGGAGGCAGGGCTTTTTTTTTTAAATAGAAGACATATGAAATCCTAATTATTTACTAAAGGAATGAAGCCACAGGATTCGTCAGTTTTACACAGAAGAGTTTTTAACTATTCCAGAATCAACAAAACAAACACTAAATACCATCTATCCTATACTCCAACATCCAGAATTAACATGAGTTAAACATGAATTAAGAGGC
The DNA here is from genome assembly GCF_017639515.1 of Carcharodon carcharias. NCBI lineage: Eukaryota > Metazoa > Chordata > Chondrichthyes > Lamniformes > Lamnidae > Carcharodon > Carcharodon carcharias. The sequence goes on from NC_054477.1 coordinate 152,648,025, forward strand.
ATATTGTGGTCAAATATAGACTATAAATTGGACGTTAAATGGCAGACACAACTAAGACAGATCTTACGAATTGACTCAGCCCACTCAGATTTTAGTGATCGCAGTGAGTCGCAAAGTCCCTCAAACTCTGTCTTCCATACAAGGAACTTCATTTTCTCTCCTCCTAGGAGCTAGTCTGATCCCCCGCTGACCACAGTGAACAACTAACTGGAGCTCCACAGGCTCCAGCTTCACCACAAATGGCACACGTCTGCAGAACCTGCTCAACTTGGTCTGGAAGGGGTAAACCCACCAATGTTATTTTCCAGTAACAGAAACAGCAACTTATTCTCAGCTTCTGGATCTGGGCACAGCCTTCCTCAGTTCCCTTCAGTCTGATGGACTGCATTAGTGGACTCAACAACTGCTACTGCACAGCTTGATCTAATATGTCCTTTTATGTCTTTCACCAAGAAAACCTCAGATTGCTCCTGATTTCCTTAGAGACTGGGAAGTTCAGTTTCATTTCCAGGTTTACCGTTTCTGCTTCCCTTTCAGTTTCGTTCTCAGGTCAGCTTCAGTTATGAGGTCGGGTCTGCCTCAAAAACATAATTTTAAAAATATAGATTCCCTCACAAGAGTGCTGCACTACCTTCTTCAGTGAGCTTCAAATATCATTAACCAAAGGTGCAGATAGAGTTATAGTGTTTCAGAGATCGTTCTCATCCTTAAAAGGGAATGTATGTTGGAACTTTCAATTTAGGCAGAGATGTAGAGCGGATAATATTCAATTCACCACCTATTACTCGAGTCACCTGATTTTCCTTTCTCATGACTTTGATATTGTGCATTTTGCAACCTTGCTGCAGTTGTACTTTTTGTCTGTATTGTTTAAAATGTTTCTGAAGCAAGAATTTGCATGTGTTAGATTTGTCTCATTGGGAGCTCACACCTTTGAGTCAGAAAGTTGCGGGTTCAATTCCCAGCCCAGAAGGAAACAACTGTTCAGCTGTTGTTCCATTTTCAGGTATACAAGATCAGTTTGGACCAGTGTTCTTATTTCCCAGTTTTTACTGTTTTTTTTCCCCCTTCTGGGGCTTGAGGGATTTAAGCCTAAAATCTAGACTGACGCTCCAGTGCAGTAGAGGGGGAGCGTTACACTGTTAGAGGTGCCATTCTTCAGATGAGTGCATAGACCGAGTCCCTTTCTGTCCCCTCAGGTAGAAGTAAATGGTCCCATTGTACTACTTCAAAGAAGAGCAGGGGATTTCTCCCTGGTGTCCTGGTGATGTTTAATCCTCAGCCAACATAACAAAAACAACCTCCCTGCTCATTATCATATTGCTGTGCACAGGAGTTTTCTGAGTGTGAATTGGCAGCCACATTTCCTATCTTAAAACAGTAACTATATTTCAAAAGTTACTTGATTGGCTGTAAAGCATTTTAGGATGTCCTGAAATTGTGAAAGGCATGATACAAGTGTAAGTTCTTTCCCTCTCTGCATTTTCAGTACTATCTCACAGGATTGCATTGTTTAGGTCAAAAAACCTATTCAGGAGTAACAGCTGCTGTGGCTTTTCTATCACAAAATGCACATTTTTAATTAGCTCCACACCTTACCAAAAGCAATTCTGCTCCCAAGTAGAAGAGCTTCACTATCAAGCCACATAAATGATATTACAGATGAGAGAAACAGAAGGCAGGATGTGTGTCTAGGGAAAGCGGGTTAAGGAGAAAAGAAGGTTGATGCTTTGTCTAGAAACACTATAGACATTAAAGTAATCAAAGGAGTGTGTTTTTCATGTCTCAGCACTGGCTTTTTGCTGTTCACTGGTGTCAGAATTTGCTTTTAAATTACTACCCTCTAATATAGGATAAATTTCTGAAATCTGTAATGTTTGCGTCAGGGTTTATTTTATATAAAGTTGGATAATTGTTCTAAGTAACCATGTTTTGGTAACAGACTCTGGTTGCTGTTGTAAGACTCTCTTTTTGGAGCTGTCATTTCAGTTTGTACTAGAGATAATGCTGCAAACTTTTACCATGTACTCTTTCATATGCAGCAGTTTTTACACTTTAGAGCTAGTTTATTTTTCTTTCCATGAAATTATTGTGCTGTTTATATCACCGATTTACAAATGTTATACCCTTTGTAAAGAATGATGTTGTCTTGGTAAAATATTCTAAAAGACAGTCGGCAAATTAGAGATAAAATTCAAAAAGGGGGATTTTCCACTTCAAAATGTTTTGCTCCAATACAAAAACGGAAATCCAAAATCTTTTGCTTTGTTCTCAACAACTTTTTGTTGAAAACTCTTTCAAGGACATCATTGGGGGAACTGGTTTGGAGGACGCACTGATCATGACAGAGAGAATGAGCTCAATTAACATTAGTGGAAATACTCATTAAACCAAGAGTGATTCAATAATGGTCTCATTTCAACTCTTTGCGCATTTATTTGTGTGCTTGTGTGCATGAATTGACTGCCCTTGCCTGTCAACATTCCCAACTCCTTTAAAGTCAATCCCCTCACTATAATAGTGAAATGAGTTCCAGTGAGGCACTGTTAGCTTAATCATGGGCAGGTTTGCACTGGCTGTGGCTTTCCAACACACTGATTATGCTTTTGGAAGACAGGCCCCTTCCATCTTTAGGACACGGCAATTTGCTGAGTGTGCATTAGAGGATTGTTAGGACTATAAGGTCAGAGCTGGGGATGTTTACCGATGATTGCACAGTGTTCAGTACCATTCACAACTCCTCAGATACTGAAACCATCCATGTCCATACGCAGCAAGACCTGCACAATACTGAGGCTTGGGCTGACAAATGGAAATTAACATTCACACCACAGAAGTGCCAGGCAATGACTCGCCAACAAGTGAGAATCTAATCATCTCCCCTTGATATTCAATAGCATTACCATTGCTGAATCCCCCACTATCAACATTGTGGGTGTGACCATTGACCAGAAACTGAAGTGGACCAGCCATATAAATAGTTAGCTACAAGAGCAGATCAGTGACTGGGAATTCTGAGGTGAATAACTCATCTCCTGACTCCCCAAAGGCTGTCCACCATCTACAAGTCAGGAGTGTATTGGAATACTCTCCACTTGCCTGGATGAGTGCAGATCTAACAGTAGTCAAGAAGCTCGACACCATCCAGAACAAAGCAGCCCTCTTTATTGGCACCCTAACCACCAATTAGACATTCCCTCCCTCCATCACTGATGCACAGTGGCAGCAGTATGTACCATCTACAAGATGCACTGCAGCAACTCATCAATGTTCCTTCCAAAACCATGACTTCTACCACCTAGAAGGACAAGGACAGCAGGTGCATGAGATTACCACCACCTATAAGTTCCCTTCCAAGCCACAGACCATCCTGATTTGGAATTACATCACCGCTCCTTCACTGGATCTAAATCCAGTAATTTCCTCTCCCTAACAGCACCGTGAGTGTATTTATATCACATGGACTGCAGCAGTTCATGAAGGTGGCTCACCACCATCTTCTCAATGGCAATTAGGGATGGGCAATAAATGTTGGCCTAGCCAGCGACACCCACATCCCATGAAAGAATGAAAAAAGGGCTTGAAACAAGGATCAGTGGTTGAGAGTGTAAACATTGGAGAGCACATCTAAACAAAACTACTGAATTGTGAGACTGTCAGTGTCTAATTCACAGAAGAGGTGTCCTGAATGAGATTGCAGCCTCAGGTGCTAGTTACATTTTTGGTTTTATAAACTGTTGCAAGGTTATCTTTCTATAAATTTTGATTTTAATTAATAAAACTATGAATAGTATATATTAAATGATGATTGATGTGGTGAAAAATAATTAAAATGATTTAACTCTAGACAGGTCATTACTGATACAAAGGGCAGGATTTTTGTGGGGTTAGGAAGACCGCACAGACTTTTAAAGGTGGCAGGTGGGATCTGGATGTGGAAACCCTGCCCCCATTTCCAGCAGATCCTATTTTTGTCAGCAGGGGAAGGGGGCAGGGTATGATTCACACAGATGGGAAAGCTGAATTCAGCAGACCATTTGAGCTTAGTACTGAGTTCAAACAGGCTCCATTTTGGCTATTCCAAGGGCCTTTACCTGCACTATGGGAGTCATAAACTTCTTGAGTAGATGTAAACACCCTTGAAGGGCTGATTAGGACTGCTAAGTGTCATGATCTTTTTTTTTTAATCCCCTGCTCTTTCAATTTGAAAATAAAAAGGTTTAAGCTGTCAGTGAGAATTAAAGTAACACAGCCTGCTGGACTACTTTGATTTACAGGCCATCTGGTGTAGGTTAGCAAAAGAAATTACCACCTGTTCCACAGTTTATTCCACTGTTTAAATAGAGTGACATTTCCCAAGGGCTGTTATTATGTCATCATGAATGCTTGGCTAGTTTCAAAGTTACAAAGCATTATCTCAGCAGGAGGGTTCTGAGTTCACAGTTTGATCATTTAAAGAGGCTATTAAAGCATCAGCTGTCTTTGGTGTAGCCACTGAATAGAAGTGGATTTTTCATAACAGATTAACCACATGAGGAGATAGGCTTCATAAATCAGATTTTTTTCACAATCAAGTGTGTATGAGTGAGGGCTGTATTAGATTGTTAGAAGTTTATTCTTTCTTCATCTCCAGGTGGCTTCTGAGGTCTGCCCATGGGTGAGTGGCTATGGAAGTGTCATGGGGTATGAGAGGGCATGGGGATATGAGTTGGCATAGAGGTGGATTGAGGGTATGGTGGCTGACGGCTAGTGGGCCCAACAGCATCTAAAACAACAGGGATAAAGTCCCAGAGAACCAGCCCACCTCAGCATTCATTCGCCCCTGTGGCTTCCTGATGTCTGCTTCCAGGGTCAATAGGTGCGACTCGATCCTGCCCTGCCTCCTCGGAGCAAAATTTGTGCCTAATACTTTAGCTGGTTATATATAGATAGATGGCTATAATAGTCACTCACAGCCCACACCACATTATTTATACTGACTGACTGACTGAATCTAGCTCCCTGGTCCAGTCTCTACTTTTTCAATGGATTGAGCGCAGGGTGTTTTTGGGCAACTTTATGAGGCATCTGAGGGCACAACTGACAACATTGTCACTTTTTAGGTTAGGATCAAACTTAAATATTATCCAGCTAAAATAATGTGAAATGATTTCTTTCAGAAAAAGAGGAGGAGGCCCTTCAGCCCCTCTTGGTCTACTCTGCCATTTAATTCGATCATGGCTGATGTATCTCAACTCCATCTCCCTGCACGGACTCCAGATCACATTAGCCTTTACTTATCAAAAATTGATCAATCCAGTATTGAAGTTTTTAATTGATCCCCAACCTCTTTGTGGGGCGGTGAGGGGTGGTGTGGGGTGGTGGTTTGGGGGGCGGGGGATAAAGTTCCAGATTTCCTCGATACTTTGTGCTTCTTGACATTAACTGATTTAGTTTTAGCTTGAGATTTAAGTTAACACCCCCTTGTTCCAGTACTACCACCATCTCCCCACCCCCTACCCACAAATCAGAAGGAATAGTTTCTCGCTATCGACTCTATCAATTTATTTAATCACCTTAAACACCTCAATTAAATCACCGCTTAATCCTCTATACTCAAGAGAATAATCTATGAAACCTGCCCTTACAATTTAACACCCTCAGCCCCATTATTATTCTGGTCAATCTGCGCTGCACTCCCTCCTAGGCCAATATGCAGTCAGACCAGCCTCCAATGTTTTGGAAGTGGAAAATGCATAAATGACTTTACTGGAGCAGTTTAAGGAACAATATAGACTTGGCATTGAAGTCGCAGACATCATACTCATGGTTGAACTGGTTTACCAAGAGGAAGTACACGGGGGAAGACGAGAGATGAGCACCCAGCTTATAAGGGGAGCTTTTTCTTTCACCTGTGCCATTCACAATTAAGCTTGGAGCAAAAGTCTGCAAGGAAGGCCAGGGAAGAATGTATATTTTCCCTCCTTTATGAGCAAGGTAAATACCTATGACAGGCAACTTCATTAGATGGCCATGGACATGTACTTTGCTGGTTAAATGATAGACTTTTACTGGAGGGCATCTGCTGACTGTCCCGCCCCCTCTCTCCCCACCATCCTGATCAATTACAGTTGGCATCAGTGTTTGTGGTGAGCTTCTCCTGGATATAATAGGACAGAAAGGCTGCTGTGGCAAAGGATTTTCCCTCCTTTTTTTCCCCCTCTGCTTTTAGACTGCAAACTATAAATCATTCTCGTGAAGAGATAATGAAGTAGCAAACGGATGCAACTTTAATTCTTGTCAGGGGAAATGTTCAATATTTGCTGAAATAATGTGATGGGAGAGGGCCAAAGGTTCCAGGTTAGAAAAACTGCCCTGATTGGAGGCTTCATTGTGGAGAGAATGATGGATGGGCACTGAGTTGTTTGAAGAGGAGGAGGTGGAGAGGAACAAAAATAAAGTAGAAAAAATGTAATTGATTTGTTTCTGTAGAACAGGAGGAAGCTCTGTTTGCTCAGCAATGTTTGAGGTCTGGTGGGTCTGTTGGTTAATTCAGTGTGGGCTGCAGGCTTACTTACCGACTAGATGGAAGGCCAAACAGAGAGTTGTTTGCTCTGAAGATTGCACAGCAGCACAGAAACAATTATATTCAAGCTGGAAATGAAGAATTTGTCAGTGAGCAACAAAAGGCTATTACAGAGAGGTGGAACGCACCGAGAAATGGGACTTGTGCCTTCAAGATGACTCACAGGGGCTGATCTCGGACAGTTAGGGCTGCTCAAATGGAATTTGTGGCTTACGTAACTGAGTATTCTGCAATTTTTTTTTTTATTCAATAGAGGACAAAATACTAACATTGCCGAGCTTAAGCTATTTAATTGCAGAAGTACTTCAACTCATTCGCAGTCGTACTGTTTGCTCTAATTTTTTTTAGAATCAAAGGTTCGCAATTGGTGCACTGTTTCCACTTTGGCTGCAGCCCATGAGCCGGATGCAGATTGCTCTAGTTTTAAGAAGCGTTTTCCATTCCTCGTTTTACCACTCAACTAATTTGCATATCTTGCCAAATGTAAAGCCTTCCAGCGGACAGTGTTTTAGAATGTGATTTTTTTTTTTCAAAAATGGCATTCAAAGAAAATTCCTTGATGTATGTAAGAGTGATGTCTTAGTGCAGTTTGTTTGATACCACTAAAATGGGTCTATCGCAAAAAAAAACATTTTTAATGACTGCCTAATCCCCCACCTGTGAATCACTCAGTTTTAAATAACTGGAAATGACTTTAAAGGAAGTATACAGAGTAGTTTTCTAATTTCTTTGGTGTACGGTAGTCAGTTTCTTATAAAATTTTAAATAAATATTGTATAGTTTTTAAATGGTCCCTATTAGTGTCCTTGTACCTTTAACAAAAAACAATTTAATTCTTGGAGACTCCTCAAAGGCATGCAAATGGGCGCAATTAGTGGAATTCTCAATGGCGATGAATTTGGTCAGGGGGTGTAGCAAATTTTTAAAATTCACTCAAACTATTGCAGAAACTCTATTTGCATTGGATATAATTTGCCCGTAAAATTCCTCCATCTATTGGCTAGGATTTTCCCCTCGGTAATTTGGGGGCGGGGCCCACTTGCCGACGGGAAAATGACACAAAATGATGTCGGGAGGAACCCCCAAAGTCATCCCGGTCCCTTTGAATTTTCAGGAAGGCGGGCGGACAGCGAAATCAGCTGTCTGCCCGCCAACCTGTCAATGGCCAATTGAGGCCATTGACAGGCTAATTAACCTTGTTAAAGGCCCTGCCCGTCCAAGCTAAAGGCTGGCGGGCAGGCCAGGAGCCCCAGCGGGTTCCAGATTATTCATGAAACTTCATCCACTGGCGGGATGAGGTTTCATGTCCATTTTTTAAAAATTTAATAAAGTTTATGTGTTTCTTATTAACACGTCCCATCTCATGTGACATTGTCACATGAGGGGGACATGTTAATAATATTAATATTTCTCTATTTATTTACTTTTCTTACCTGTCACTAATCTCCCTGAGACAGGACTTTGCCTCAGGGAGCAGTGCGCACTTTGACAGATGGGGAATCCCTCCCCCCACCCCCCCCCGCACAGGAAATGCATAGCACTTCCTGTCGAGCAGGCCGCTGGGCGGGCCTTAATTGGCCCGCCCACTCAAAATGGCGGCGGGCCCCGTTTCAATGGTGGGGACTGGCTGTCTGCCCGCCACCGAGCTGGTGGGGCCCACACAACATCCGAGGGCAAAATTCTGCCCATTGCGTTGGTTTGGTTGATTTCAAACAGGCTGGAAAAAGCAGTGCAACTGCACAGAAACTCCAGGTCCTAATGTATAAATCATTATAGTAATTACCACAATCTCTTATTTTCCCAGCCTCTATTTATGTTGTGTTTTATTTTATTTTCCTCTGTCGAACCTTTTTGACAGAGAATTAAGTACAATGAAAACAAAAGCTTTCACATCACAAATATATACGATAAACCAGGAGCTCCCAAGCAGTGAACCGCAATCCCCACTGGGGTCACATGGCATTCATTTCTGCCTTTCAGCCCATGGCCCCAGTGGCGACTGTCGAGGGTAGACTCTGGCCGTTCAGTTCAGCGTTCTGATTGGATAATTGGGGACTTGCATAAATGCCTCATGGTGGAGGAGGTACATTGCACATTGTGGTGATTGTCAGCGCAGTCCTGGGATTGGCTCTGGCAGCCTCAGTTCTGAGGCCCTATCACAGTCTTCAAAATGGTTATGGTCAAGACCATTGGATTTGAACTGAATTACGGTGATGACACTGGGTACACAAAGAAATACACAGATATTACCAGAGGCCACCTGTCCCAAACAGTCCATGTTGGCATTTACCCTCACATAAGCAGTAATCTTAATCACATTTACCTGGCTACTTCCACATCCCTTTAGCATCTCTCCACCACCAGGGCAATCTAAAGTTGAATGTTGACATAGAAACTAGGGGCAGGAGTAGGCCATTTGGCTCTTTGAGCTTGCTCCGCCATTCATTATGATCATGGCTGATCATCCAACTCAATAGCCTGCTCCCGCTTTCTCCCCGTACTCTTTGATCCCTTTTGCCCCAAGGGCTATATCTAACTCCTTCTTGAAAGCCTACAATGTTTTGGTCTCAACTACTTTCTGTGGTGATGAATTCCACAGGCTCATCACTCTCTGGGTGAAGAAATTTCTCCTCATCTCAGTCCTAAATGGTCTACCCCATATCCTCAGACTGTGACCCCTGGTTCTGGACTCCCCCATCATCGGGAACATCATTCCTGCATCTATCCTGTCTAGTCCTGTTAGAATTTTATAGGTTTCTATGAGATCCCCCCCTCATTCTTCTGAACTTCAGCGAATATAATCCTAATTGACTCAATCCCTCCTCATCTGTCAGTCCTGCCATCCCAGGACATAGTTTTTGCATCACTCACTAATCCTGGAAGTAAAACTTGCTCCTTCTCAATTCTCTGTGCAAAGAAGCTTTTCATGCTCCCTGTTCTAAATCCCTTATGTCTGATCTTGTGTTATATGGGCCTCTCGATCCAGTTCCTCCTCCTGCTGGAAAGTTTGCTTCTATCTACCCTGTCCGTTTTTTCGTAATTGTTAACAATTCCATCGTATTTCCCTTTAGCCTACATTGTTTAACAAAACAAAGGCCCAATTTTTCAATTCTTCCTTCATATTTTCCCTCATATATTTGTGTGCTTATTGTATTTCCTCACAACAAATAGTACCTGGTGAATCTGCATTTTCCCCTCTCTTATGCTACAATGTCCTCCCAAAGGTGCGGAGTCCAAGACTGCACACATTATTCTGATGGAGCTCTTATAAACATTTTATGTAGACTCACCATAACCTCCTGGTTTTTATACTCCCCCCACCTTGTGATAAATCCTAAGCAGCCTCTTCCCTTGTAAGCACCCTGTGCCCCACATGTATGATTACAAAAATGTCATAAAATAACTTATAGGAAGTAAGTTGAAAAAAGTTCAGTGATATAGTGACACTGTAATAGATATCCCTTTGAGTTTATAATTCAGAGTGACTTCTGTTTAATAACTTAAAGAGAAGTGGGGCAGGCAATCACTATAACATCTCCCCATGATTAACATCATTCCCTCAAGGGTGCGATAAAAGGCTCTCACTTAGGTCTTGCGTGCCACACTTTCAGTGATCTTTTATTGCTGCTAACATACAGTGAAATGCTTGCACTCATTCTCACTCTTTCAAAATTGACTCACGGTTCTCACAAACTCTCCTCAGGGCACTTTCAACATCCCATAAAAATCTTCTCATGCCGACATGTAAAAGTTGAAGGCTGATGTGCACCCGGCTCCGTTTGCAAGCCTGCACATATGTGAAAAACACACGCCAGCAATCAAACACATCTCTAGCTAATACGAAATACTACGAGTGATGGAAATCTGAAACCTCCACAGAAAATGGTGGAAAAGCTCAGCAAGCCATGCAGCATCGGTGGAGAGAACCAGCATTAGGGAGGTGTGACAGTCTTTTAAGCAAGTACAGAGGCAGGGGAAGTGGGGGGAGGAAAGAGTAAAAGGGCGAAGGTCTGTGATAGATTGGAGGAAGGAGTGATTTAATGAACAGCAGAATTATTGCCGGCACCAGCAGCCCAAAACAAAATGAAAAAGGGGAGCAGTAGCTATGAACTGAAATTGTTGAACCTGATAGTTGAGTGCGGGAGGCTATCAAGCGCCTAATTGAAAGATGACGTACTGTCCCTTGAGTTTTCGTTAAACTTAATTAGAACAGTATAGGAGCTGGACAAGGCGGGAGTGGCATGACAAATTAAAATGGCAGTGACCGGAACCTCAAGCTCACACTTGAAGACTGGGAGATTGGCTTTCCCCAGTGTAGCAAAGACCACATTGTGCACCATTATTGGAATATGCTAAATTGAAAGAAGTAGAAGTATATTACTGTTTCACCTGGAAAGAGTTTGAGGCCCTGAATGGTGGGAAGGGAGGAGACGTTGTAGGTGTTGCATCTCCGGTTTATGCACAGGAAAATGTAATAGGAGGGGGAAGGAGTGTTGACTGTGACTGGGTGGACCAGGGTGTCACCAGCTGAACACTCCATTTGGAATGCTAAAAGGTGGTGGGAGAGGACAATGTGCTTGGTATTGGCGAAATGCTGGAGGCGACAGAAATGGGGAAGAATGATCTGTCCAATGCAGAGGCTGCTGGAGTGGATGGTGAGGACAAGACAAACCCTATTGTGGAGAAGGTGGTGGGAGCAGGAATGAGTGCAAAATGGTGGTAAATGGGATGAACATTGTCGAGGGCCTTGACAGCCACTTTTGGAGTGGTGGGGGCTATTCCATGTTGAGGAGAAAGGAGGACATATTGGAAATATTTATGTGAAGGGTAACATCATCAGAACAAATGCAATAGAGACTGAGAAATGGAGAATATAGAATTGAGACCTTACAGGAACCAGTGTGGGAAGAAGTATATTCAGAGCACCTCTGGAAGCCAGTGAGGTTATAGTAGACCCGGGTTGTTGACAGTCTATACCAGTTTCACGGACAGAATGTATGTGCTCTTGTACTCTCTTACTGTCTGTAATCAATAGGTCTTATGTGGAAAGAGGTGTTTCTTTTCTTAGCCTTGTAGTGTCTATTCCAATTAAATAATTTAGCAGCAAGCTTTTGTGAGTTAAAATAAGGAAGGTTATTTATTCTCACACATGCTGAATTAATGCAACATTGCACACTTAGTCTCATGTATGCACATGTATGCACGATCACATGTACACACACAGACACAGATTGGATACAGATAAAGATAGTGCACTTTTACAGAATACAGTTAATCCAGTCTCTGATTTATGATTTCCAGTCCCCCGTATGGCAGAACTGTGGTTTCTTGAATGGATTCAATGATTTAAAGTTGAAGTGAGGGTCTTGCAACCTGCTGTGAACCCTTCACTTTACGAGGTTTCTTGTAGTTGAATATCTAGGAGGTTGGCTCTCAAGTGAAATTAGAAACTGGAACAGGTTAAGTACTTTGGCTGCTTGATGACTTGCACTAGTTTTCGACTCTGGTTCTCAGACAGGCTGGCAGCTGATGGTTTTGATGAATCTGCTGAGTCCTAGGGTATTAAAGGTGCATTTCTGAACCCAGTTTCAATCACATGACTGCTGGGTTAACACTTCTGAGGCTCACCTAGTGTACTTTGGATGGAGGAAGCCATCATCTCACAATGGGAAGTTGAAGCCTCCAATCTTCCCTTTTGCCAAGTATGAAATATGAAGATGGGTGGTCTGGAAACTCCATAGTCTGTGGCTGTTGGCTTATCCTTAAACAATGAGATGTGTGAATTCCACAAATGGCTGTGAGGTACCCTCACCTATGTCCATATTTAATTAGGTATTTACCAGAGACTTGATGCTGCCTATAGTCCAAATGCCAAAAGGCATGATTTGTGGAAGCCAACTTAACAGCTTGTTTGTGTCCAATTTTTATAAGGTATTGAGTTAAAGTCATAATGGACCATAACTGCAAAGCTCTGGGGCAATGTATACTGGGGTGGTATATGCCAAAGATGTGCTAGGGAGCCACCCTGGATGTTTCCAGGTAAGAATTGGACAGCAATTGCCCAGGAAGTGCAAACTTCCGATGGGCAATTGCCCTGCACTGGGAACCATCCAAAAATGTGATATAAGTTGCAAACTTCAGATGATTCTGACTGTGTTACAGCAACAATCACCCAGAAAAAGGTTTGAAGAGTTAAAACCACTTTTAGCTTCTGGATAACTATAGTACTGACACACCCTGACTGCTCACGGGACTCACTGACCACACCCCACACCCCCCCCCCAATCATCTTCATCATCCTCCCTAACTCCCGTGCCAATGGGACACCTCCCCTACAGCTACCACCCCTAGACTCCCTCCCCAACCTCCCATGGGAGTAATCCCTGATCCCTCCCCCATGAAGCTCCCCACCCCTCAAATACTGCCCTCATCTACCCTCTGCACTACCCCCACCCCCCACCCCCCTCCCCACCAGGCCTGAGCCAACTTACCTCCCAAACCCCCAGACCCAACGGCCCCCGACTCACGCTCCCACCCCAGGCCTGACCTGAGTCCCCCGCACAGGGCCAATTCACCTCCAACCCGTACTCCGGGCCTGACCTGATTCCCTCCCCCAGTTCCCCCCTGCAAGCCCGGCCCATCTCCTGACTCCGCCCCATCCCCCCAGGCCCCAGACCCGACCCAACTTGACCTGACCCCCCACCCCCTGCCCCAAATCCTACCCACTTAACCTTATGCACTTATCTTCTCCCTGGCTTTTCAAAGGTCTTTAACCTTGGCTGGAACTTTAAACTAACTTGGTTTACAGCAGGTAGTGCTGTTTAAAAAAAAAGGGCGTGACTTAATTACCTGTAACCGAGCTGCCTTCAACACTAGGCCCTGGGAGCATGCTGCGTGACACAAATCTCACCCGGACTGAGTTGGAAGGTCAGGTGCAATATGAGCAGCCGGATTTCAAGATAAGTAACTAGGAGCGGAGGGCTTTTCCAACACAGTTGCCACTCCACTGGAAGTTACGGGCCATTACGACTGAACTGGGCATGACACCAGAAGTGGAGACAGAAGTCGAGGAAGGGAAGAGTCAGAGATGGTGAGGTACAAATGTGAGGTGATATTCCTCACTCACTCGTAGCGTGGAATCATACAGAATAAAACGAGACCATTCAGCCCATTGTGCCTGTGCTAGCTCTGTGGAAATGCTGGCCAATTGGTCCCAAGCTCCTGCTCCTATCCAATAGCCCTGCAAATTTGTAAAAATTCTCATATACAATTGGACTTCAAAGGTCCATCTGGTCTATAGCAGTGTAAACAATGCAGACTTTGAATTAAAACCTAGAGTGAATGGAATCATGCCAAGTCATAATGTAAATGTGGTATTCATTAGCATATTAATGAGACTATAAGAAGCAAGACCAAAGATTTTTTCAAAATACTTACCTCAGCCAGCCTGTTGATTTATTAAAGGTAATTCCAATAGGCTAGAAAGCACCCTGTGGAGTATTGTAATAAGAATGCATATTTCTCCAGTCCACTAGCTTAATAAAGGTATTCAGCTATTTTTGGATTAAAACCTCTTGGTAAAATTGTTAACAAAGGAGTTTTAAGTGAGTGCATTCAAAGTTTGTTCAGGCTAATGTTCCTAGCTGAGTGGAAATTCAACTTGTTCCATGGAATTATGTCATTTTACAGTGTTCGTCCATAAGGTTTAACTTTAAAGGTGCAATATAAAAACGAGTTGTTGCTGTTGTCCAAGAAGGAATACAGAATATATGGAGCCCTAAAGAAATGTAAATTCAATTCTGAATAAGGAATTCACGCAGGTAAAAAAAAACACTGCAGTAAATTGATTAAAGTAACAGGTGCTCAGAGTGAAGATTTTTATAATTCACTTGAATTTATAAAGCACCTTTTCGTGACCTCAGTACATCCCCAGGTGCTTTTCAGCCACTAAGGTACTTTTTGAAGTGTAGTCACTGTTGTAATTGTCTCTACCTGATAAGAGTGAATCTATTACAGATAATCTTGTCTTCTCTCATGGGACCCTGAATGTTTGGAATTTTTAGGTCAAAATTAGCAGAACATAGACAAGCACAAGATTGGGATCTGGGCAAGCATGGAAGTTGGAGAACTATCTAAAGGTGACATTGAAAGGGGCTAAAGGTATTAGTAAACTCAGATACTTAATCATTATGGTTCTGCAAAGGCAGAGGAACATTCAAAGTCTACTGAGTACATTTTACGTGGCTGTCCTGGCCAAAAATCCTCAGTTGATGGCAGAGTGGATAACATTGGACAGGGAGGTCAGCATGAACAATTCAAGATTTGAACATCGCCGACGCATAAAATGATGGGTGATGTCGGGCGGAACTCCCGATGTCACCGCGCCCCATTTAAATTTTCAGGAAGGTGAGGGCGCAGCAAAATCAGCTGTGCGCCTGCCGACCTGTCAATGGCCAATTGAGGCCATTGACAGAGCCACTTAATTAATTAATGGACCTGCCCGTCCAACCTTAAGCTTGGCGGGCGGGCAGGCCAGGAACCCCGGCGGGAATTAGAAAAAGCACAAAACTTCATCCACGGAAGGGATGAAGTTTCATGTAGGTTTTAAAGAATTTTTATTAAAGTTTTTAAAAAAAACTATGGACATGTCCCAACTCATGTGACAGTGTAAAATCCTGTCCAGAGTTTATTTTTGAAGGGGCTCACTGGAAGAGTACTGGGGAGAGGAGTCTAGGGCAGGAGATTCTGTCACTACCTCCTGCACCTGTTGTTCCCACATCCTGAATTTTTTTCACTTAAATGTTGCAGGGCCTGGCTCTGCCTGCAGATCAGCTATAGATGCATCTCCAAGGGAAAGCTGCAGCAACTTAGCCCCCGGTTAAGATGCCACCTGGCCATTTTTATGGCATAAAACCCTGACTGGCATCAGGGGGCCCCTCATCCACCGATTGGCGATAGTCAGAAAGGGCGCAAAAGTGTTGCTTCATGAGCGGGCAAGTAACCCGTTTGTTTTAACTTCTCAGTCACTTTCTGCTGGGTCGGTCAATTTAAAATTGTCCCTTTGTAATCTGTGCGTGTGCAGTTTTGGAAGACTGCAATGTCCTAGCCTGGGATTTTCCAGTCCCACCTGCCGAGGGGATCGTCATGGGCCTGATGGAAAATTTGACAGCAAAAGGCCTGTTGACTATCGTGGACCTGAAATTCCTGCCCCAGACTTCTCTTTCACTAGTTGGATCACAGAACAAGAGATTGCTGTCTCAACAATCAGCTGTATTCCAGAGCTTCAGTTCATTGGATACCAGAGAGGATGACCAATTATCCACAAACCAGATAGTAATCCGATCACAACATTATCATGTTAATTCTGATTGGTTCAGTCACGGAAAGCATTTTGTACAAAAAAAGAGCTCCTTTTATAGTTACTATGATCTGACCCATTACGTTGCCCACGTCCTAACATGCACAAAATCCCATTCATCCATCACCCCTGTGCTTGCTGACTTACATTGACACCCAGTCAAGCAACATCTTGATTTTAAAATTCTAATCCTTGCTTTCAAATCCCCCCATGGCCTTGCTCCTTCCTATCCCTATAATCTCCTCCAACCTCACAAATCTCTGCACTCCATTAATTCTGGCCTCTTGAGCATCCCCAATTTGAATTGCTTCACCATCGATGGTGTGCTTTTTTGTTGCCTAAGTCCTAAGGTTTGAAGTACCTTCCCTAACCTTCTCTGCCTCTTTACCTCTCCTTCCTTTAAGACGCTTCTTAAAAGCCAAGCTTTGACCAAGTTTTTGGTCATCTGACCTAATGTCTCTGTATGTGGCTCACTGTCATGTTCTGTTTTATAATGCTTTCCTGAAGCACCTTGGGATATTTTATTGTATTAAAAGTATTATATAAACCTGAGTTGTTATTTAAAAATACTTTCCCCTTCCTCTTAAAACTGGAAGCAAGGCAAGTGTCCAATCCCATTTCACTTTGCTTGAATGGGATGGCTTGCTGAACAGAATAATTGCTCCAGGCCATCAATATGCTTGCAGTGCATTGGAAAGAGTGTGTGGTGTAGTTTCAAATTTTATTCATGTCTTCACACTGTTGTGTAGGTGCTTCGCATAAAAAGAATTCTTCTTCATTGAATCTGCAATAGAGGTGATTAAACTGATTTTCATTTTCTTTTTCCATACATTGAAAACAAAGTTAAAGCTACACATGGCAAAGAATGATGTGACATCCTGTCGTGAGACAAGTCCTTTTACCTTGGGCTCTAAGGGGTGGGACTTGATTAGTAGACAGACTATAGACATACTCTGGTATCTACTTATCACTTGTTTATTAGTTCTACATCTAAACAGGTTACAGAGTAAGCACATCACTGCTAGGCACGATTCTAACCTCTCTCTCGCTGGTCTAATGCGTGACTGACTGGCTGTCAATAGTACATCATTATATACGTCATACATTAGCATATGCCACCAGTTAACCCATTATACTACATCTCCCATCAAGTATGCTATCTTACTTTCAGCAACAACATGAAACTATATCTTTAACTATTTACATCCAACTCCTACTCTTCCCCTCCCCAAGTCACAGTCCTGGGGGATTCAATCTCCCACAGTATTCTTGACGCTTAAGGAAGATGTTTTGGAGGCAGGAGGGTTTTCCTCTGAATCTCGTAGCACATCATCATCTTTAGAATAGAACAACACTTTAGCGGCATTTCTGTCAACATAGCTGGGAAGCAGAGTGTAGGTTGCATGATGACTGAACTGCAAGGACAGTGAAGACTTTTCAATGAAAGACTGATTTGAAAAGGAAAACTGAAAAGAATTGAATTTTAGGCCCTCTGGAACTAGAAGAGAAGAACTCTGGACAATGAGGAATTGTTGCTCCCTTGAAGTATTAAGGGAAAGACCTTCAGAAGAAGAATGACTTTCAACTCCAGGGAAGACTGTCACAGTAGTGTCATTCACTGCTGCATCAGAGACTGAAAAGATATTGAAACTCTGAGATTTCAATAAACTTTGACGATGAAGGAAAAAATGACCAACTTCCTGTGAGACTGTCAGGAAAAGAAGAAGAGGTGATTTCCCAATTATTTTCCAGGAGGACTATTTACATTGTGTAGGTAGTGGTAAGAGAGCCATACTTGTCTCTGTATGAGGTTGCTCCACTATGAGCAATGGGAAGAATTGCTTCTTGATGCCTCTTGATGACCTAAACAATATCCAGGCTTGGGCTGACAAATGGCAAGTTACATCTGTGCCACACAAAGTGCCAGGTAATGACCATCTCCAACAAGAGAGAATCTAACCATCACTCCTTCGTATTCAATGGTATTATCATGGCTGAATCCCCCACTATCAACATCCTGGGGGTTACAATAGACCAGAAACTGATCTGGACTAATCACATAAATATGGTGCCTACAGGAGCAGGTCAGAAGCTAGGAATCCTGCAGTGAATAACTCACCTCCTGACTTATCAAAGCCTGTCCACCATCTGCAAGGCTCAAGTCAGGAGTGTGATGGAATACTCTCCACTTCCCTGGATGAGTGAAGCTGCAAAAACACTCAAGAAGCTTGACATCATCCAGGACAAAGCAGCCCATTTGATTTGCAGCCCATCCACAAACATTCACTCCCTACACCACTGACACACGGTGTTAGCAGTGTTTACCCTCTACAAAATGCATTTCAGGAAACCCCCAAGGTTTCTTAGGCAGCACATTCCAAATGCACAGCTGCTACCATCTCAAAGGACAAGGGCAGCAGACAAGTTGAAACACCCCACCTGGAAGTTCCTCTTCAAGTCACTCACCATCCTAACTTGGAAATATATTGCTGATTCTTCACTGCCCCTGGGTCAAAATCCTGGAACTCCATCTCACAGCACTTTAGGCGTTCAGGTCTTGATGTAGCAATTCTTCCCATTGTTCATAGTGGAGCAACCTCATACAGAGAGAAGTATGGCTCTCTTACCACTGCCTACAGAACATAAATGGTCATCGTGGAAAATAATTGGGAATTCACCACTTCTTTTCCTGGACTGCAGCGGTTCAAGAAGGCAGCTCGCCACCACCTTCTCAAGGGCAATTAAGGATGGGCAATAAATGCTGGTCTAGCCAGTGATGCCCTAAAATGAATTTTAAAAAAGGCAACATCATCTTCTGTAATGAGATAAATTTCCTGTAGACAGTCAACTCGGGGATACGATTGCTGTGCAGGATTCTGTAGCTTCAGAAGTGCTAAAGATTCTGCTGCAGCTTCTGTGCTGACCTCCAGCTATGAACAGAGGAAGATTTTCTGCTGGGTCTGAAGTATGGCTCTCAATTGACTTTAATCCTGGGAAGGTAGCAGCTCTCTAATAGTGTGATACTCTATGGGCTCTAACTTGAACTCAGGCCAAGCACTCTCGGTGGAAGACTCTTCGTGAACAACAGAAGATAAAGTAAGCCATACCTCTGTAGATTCAATGAATCTAAACCCTGAATGCTGCTCAGCCACTAAATCCACAGCTGATTCTCCTAAAAATACAACACAGAGTTCATAAGGTACATCCGTCAACTGGAAGGACGAATCATCCTCTTAGACCTTCAGCCCCAAGACATCATTCAGTACTGCAAGAGATTCTTCCCCCTCACTCTCTCCAGGAAGAGCCAATTCAGGTCCAGCAGGTCCTGGGGATGTCACCATTTGCCGCAGTGGCCCCTGCATGTGCCATCTCTGGCTTTACTTCGTGAAGAACTGAGAGATTCATAACTTCCACCTCCACCCTGGATCTAGTGGTTGGTGTCTCTGTGAGAGAAAGGAACTTACTGCTGAGTGTAAAAACTTCCTCAGCTTCTGAAGGCTGAATTTCTACTGCTTCATAATAAAAGGTTGAAGGTTGTTTCATGAAAGATAGTGAGCTGTTTGAATGATAAGCATATTCTGTTTTTTCTAAGATTCCTAGAAGTATGCCATCATCACCACTCAATAAGAATGTGCATTGATTGTGAAGAAGATGGAGAGAATCAATGATCTGTCATCCCCTGTAGCTAAGAGGAACAATAATCCTGCCTTTGATTGGAAATTCAATGCCACCTGGACCTTGTAACTTGGTGTCTGATGGATTGTTAGGAAATAGGGATAGTTTAAGTAAGTTATATTTGTATTTTATGGGTATTATGAATGAGTTTTAGCCTTAAAGTTTAAGTTTGATTTACATTTCTGCATTTGTGGATTAAGAAAGGTCAAATTTAATTTTAGCTTCACTTTAAAAGGTGTCTGCATTACTATTGAGAGTTTTATGATTGTTGCAGCAAAGTTAAACAACCAAGAGTAAAAAAAACTGGGCCATTGCCTAGAAACATGAGTCCAGAGAGGTAGGCTCCACCCACCCACACACATGCACACACACACACATACACACACACACACAAAGAAGGAACTAGAAACAGCAGTTTTATTTGGAAGCTGTTTGAGTTCAGTTGGTTTTGAAAGCTGTTGGGAGAGACTGGAGCAAAGGGGACAGATAGTCCCAAGCTTAATAAAAGACCACAAAATCCAGGGGAGTAGAAAAGGAGCAAGTCCAAAGAAGACCTTGTAGTCAAAGGAAGGACAGGAACCCAGAAAATGCCCTGTTAAGTGAAGTTAAGAGTGAGGGCCAGAGAGAAAGTCTCCAAGCTTCAGGTTTACAGAGACAAAAGCTGCAGAAAACAGATTTAAAGAAAGAACAGTTTGCAAGAGGCCAGAAGGTCCAAAGAGATGGCTGAAGGTCTGTAACTCCTTGCTATGGACATGTGAAGCAATGGTACTGTTGACAGCTGAGTCAGTGAGAGACAGTGTGTAGAGGAAAGCTTGAATGCATGTGATGAACTGGGAAGAGGAACATCAAAAGGAGAGTTTGAAACCCTGGGGGTGAACCCTTGCGGAAGGTATCTGAGAGAAAGCATCGGTTTGGGAGATTGGAAACTCTTGTGTGAAAGATGGAGTTCAGTGAGACTGACTGACTGGCTTATGGCGCGACAAGCGTCTGGGGGGAGTTGAGGAGAGATCCATAGCATTTGGTTGAGGTGGCATCTGTCACTTGGTTTTAGAGTGCGGTCTGTTTGACCACAGGTCGCCTATTGGTTTACATGGATTGTGTACTTACTGTGAACCTTGGAGTATAAGATAATTTTTGTCACTTGTGATATCCTTACAAATCTGCATATACCTGTAAAGGTATAGTTGCGGGTGAAGGAGTATTGTAATATAGTTGATCTTTTCTTGTTTAATAAATGTTATGCTTTTGTTAAAAGGTCATTAGCTGACTCTGCTGATTCTGTTCAGTAGCCCCCCCCCCCCTCCATGTATTTAAACAAACAAATAAAAGTTAGGATCTATCAAGCTGTGTTCACCCTGGGATCAGACTTGTCTAGTGGTGACCTGAGCGGGGATCATAACTGATTGAAGAGTCATTGGCTGAAGCCAGTCGAGGTCATCTACTAATATGTTAACAGCAGCTCCAGTATCAATTCTAAACGTTGTATCGGAGCCTTGAACTTGGTCATCTGAGCTAATATCTCCTTTATGTGGCTCAGTGTCATAATTTGTTTTTTAATGCTGCTCTGAAGCACCTTGGTGTGTTTGATTGTATTAAAAGTGCCATATAAACATAAGTTTTTAAAAGTGGAAGCAAAGCTATTGTCCAATCCAATTTCACCTTACTTGAATGGGAGGAGGGGGAGAGGGTGGGGAAGAGGGGGTCATGGGGGTGGCACAGTCTTGCTGAACAGAATAATCGATTCAGGCCATCCATATGCTAGCAATGTATTGGAAAGAGCGCGTGGTGTAGCTTAATTTTTTAAAATCTCTTCACACTGTTGTGTAGGTGCACCACATGAAAAGGATTCTTCTTCATTGAATTTGCAAGGTAGAGGTGACTAAACAGACTTTCATTTTCTTTTTCAATACATTGAAAACTAAATTAAGCCTCATGCAACAAAAAATGATGCAACATCCTTCCTAACACTGCAGCCATTTCATTAGTATTTTTAATAAAGAATACCTTCCCACCAAGTCACTATTCCACTGCACGGCAGAAAAAAAGCCTTGTCTCCTTTTATATATATCAATGATAAATTTCTAAACAAAACTGGTGCTGCTCAGTTAATGCTTTTATTTGCTTAGATGCTTTAAGTTTAATTTGGCAAGACAAAAGCATTGGATCCAATGAATGGACCGCTACTGGCGCATTCAGTGTGCACTTTCAAATTAGAGTTGACAATTGCAAATATACACCAACCAACACAGTAATAAAATCAATACACATTTTTCCCTGAGGGACCACTATTTACTGTTAGCATTGCCATTTGCTTAAATGGATGGCATTTATGCCTGAAGAAAGCTTGTAAGTACTACTCACCATGCTTTAACTAAACAACGATTGTTGGAGCTACGCAGGAGAAAATCCTTTCTTTTTATTTGCAGGCCTGTCAAAGCTGTGGCATCTCTATAGTCTTTGTTAATGGCTTTCATGTTTGTCTTGTTTAGAGACATTTTTTTTCACAAACACTACAATCCTTTTCAAGTATTTTGCACCTGCTGAGGCTTAGGTGTCACTTTATATCAAGATCTAGTTTTGCATACAGGTTGTTTTCAAAAGGACTGAGCTTGTATATGTAGTGGGGTGGTAGCAGAGGTGTTTGGCAGGGAATATTTGGCCAACATAAAATAAGAAATGGGGATGTTCACTGATGATTGCACAGTGTTAGGTAATATTCACAACTGCTCAGATAATGAAGCAGTCTGTGCCCTTATTCAACAAGGCCTGGACAACATGCAGGCTTGGGCTTTTAAGTGGCAAGTAACATTGGTGCCACACAAGTGCCAGGCAATGACCATCCATAACACAAATCCACCCTTGCCGTTCAACACAATTACCATTACTAAATCCCCCACCATCAACATCTTGGGGGTTACCATTGACCAGAGACGATAACTCCTAAAAGGCTGTCCACCATCTAAAAGGTACAAGTAAGGAATGTGCTGGAGTATGCTCCACTTGCCTGGATGAGTGCAATTCCAGCAACTCCAACAACACTCAAGAAGCTCAACACCATCCAAGATAAAGCAGTCCGCTGGATCAAAACCCATCCACCACCTTAAACATCCACTTCCTTTACTACTGGCACAGAGTGGCAGCAATGCTTACCATTTACAAGATGCACTGCAGTAACTTGCCAAGGCTCCTTTGACAGCACCTTCCAAAGCTGCAACATCTTCTAGCTTCAAGAACAAGGGCAGCACATGCTTGGGAACACCACAAACTGCAGGTTCCCCTCCATGTCACTCACCATCCAGACTTCACAGTCACTGTGTCAAAAATCCCTCCTAACAGCATTGGGTGTACCAATATACCACATGGACTTCAAGAAGATGGCTCTCCACCGCCTTCACAAGGAAAATTAGGAATGGACAAAAAATTCTGGCCTTGCTAGTGACATTCGCATCCGATGAATGAATAAATAAGGAACAAAAACAGAATTACCTGGAAAAACTCAGCAGGTCTGGAAGCATCGGCAGAGAAGAAAAGAGTTGACGTTTCGAGTCCTCATGACCCTTTTTGTTTTTATCTCTGTGAATAAATAAGGATATTGGTTCTGTCTCATATGCTATTCAGGACATAAGATACTCACCATCATTTTAACAGTGGGTCAAATCCCTGAGCTGATTAGGCATAGCCGGTCTTGCTAAATTGGTCTACTTTGTACCTGTTTTATGTTTGAAAAGCAGGTGTAACACACCCACAAATTTCTACCTCGTAGTGAAGTAGGATGAAAATCCACAGCCCTGTTTCATTTAAAAGAAGACCTGCTTCTGGCATGAAGAAATTCAACAAATTCTTATATTTCAATATTGACATGGCACATTCTTCATCAAGAAGATATACGGCAAGGCTTTTCTTTAACTGTTCATTTCTCAATCTGTTATGACACGGAGATGATGTGTGCCATGTGGATCAAATCCACAAAGGAAACTTTTCACGGGGTCACAATTGTCTCTCAATTCCAGTTTTATCTTCCTGCAGTAGTGCGGCCCTATATCGCTTGCGTCAATGGCCAACTTAAAATGCTTGGCATAATTGGGTACTGCCAAAGCTGGTGTCATAGTCAATACAGTTTTTAAACTGTCAAATGTCCTCTGACACTCCTTTGTCCATTGAAACTTCTTGATCTTTTTTAATAGTTCGGTCAATGGAGCAACCTCACCGCTAAAATTTGGTACAAATTTCGGTAAATACCACTCATGCCCGGAAATCTCAAGGCTTCTCGTTTTGTTGTAGGCTCAGGGAAATCTATGATAGCTTTGAATTTCACACCTCTCGGAGCTACTTAACCATGTCCAATGGTATGGCCTAGATATGTAAAACTTGCGCTTTTGAAAATTCACTTTTAGCCAAGTTCATCACCAAATTAGCTCCTGGTAGTCGATGAAATAATTCTTCCAGATGTTGTAAATGCTCGTCCCATGTTTGACTGAAAACTAACAAGTCATCAATATAAACAGCGCAATTGCTCAGTCCTGCAACTACTTTGTTGGACAGTTTTTGAAATGTTGTGGGTGCATTTTCCATACTAAATGGCATGACTTTGAATTGATATAGTCCAACTGGCATCACATAAGCCGATATCTCCTTTGCGCTCTCCGATAACGACACTTGCCGATATCCTCTCAGCAAGTCAATCTTTGTAATAAACTTTGGTTGTTTCACTTTCTCAATGCAATCTTCCAATCGTGGCATGGGATATGAATCCGCTTTTGTCACTGCATTCACTGTTTGATAGACCACACACAGTGGCCAGAATTGTTCCCTCGTCCGGTTGGCTCAGCGGGGGCGGTTGGGAAGACAACCATCGCCCGCGATCGGCTCCGCTTCACACAAGTGGGCCAATGAAGGCCTGCCTTGCGTGGATCGCGAGTGGCAGCACTCAGCAATACCTGTGCAGGTGGGGGGGGGAAGAGGGAGAGTGGGCCTGACACGCAGTTCACGCATGTGCGTGAAAGAGCGCTTCAATCCCCGGAGCTGCCTCAGGGAGATTGAAGCGCTTTTTAAAGAAATCATTAAAGACAGTAAAAAACTTTTAAAAATGTCCCCTCATATGACTGTCACGTGAACTGGGGCATGTTTTTTAATTCAAAAATAAAGTTTCCAGTTATTGTTTATTTGTTTTATGAAACCTCATCCTGCTCGTGGATGAGGTTTCCTAAAAAATGTGAAGGCCGCTTGGCCTTTTTGCCCACCCGCCAACTGTTAGGTTGGACGGACAGCGTTTATTTGGCTTTAATTAGCTAGTTAATGGCCTTAATAGGCCTTTCAATTATTGGCAGGTGCGTAGCTGATTCTGGCGCGTGCCCGCCGAATGAAATATCGTGCAAGTGCACAATGACGTAGGGACGCACGCCTGATGTCATCGCACATCATATTATGCTTGGGCGTGTCGGGTGGACGCCCGCGTGCTGAACGTACATAAAGTTCTGGCCAGTGTTTGTGTTCCATCTGGTTTTGGTACCATCACAACAGGTGAACTCCAGTTACTGCAACTAGACCCAATGAGGTCATTTTGAAGCATGAACTCAAGTCACTTCTGTACTTTTGATAACTTTGCTGGATTTAACCTAAAAGGATTTTTGCCCTCTGCACTCACATCATCTATAACTAAATTTGTCCTCCCCAGCTTATTCTCACACAGAGCTTTGTGTGACTGCAATAGCTTTTCCAAATCACTTTGACACTTGTCTGGAAGATAACCCAATATTACATTTAAATTTTCAAGTACCCCCTCATTATCCAATTTTATTAGAGGAAAATCAATTTCAGAATCCCTCATTTCCACCTCTTTTTCCTTATCTACCACCACTAATACCTCGTTTAGGCCCTCTTCCCTGTCAAAGTATGTTTTAACCATATTTACATGACACACACTCTGCTCTCTCCTATATGGAATATTTATTAAGTAATTTACCCCTCAGTTTCTTTTCAATCCTGTAAGGCCCAATAAACCTTGCATTTAACAAGCCACCCAGTACTGGTAACAGAACTAACACTTTTTGTCCCCAGTAACAAAACTATGAGCTTCTGGCTCTGCCGTCTGCCTTCACTTTCATCACTTACTGTGATAACTTTAAACATTCCCTAGCTAACTCACATGCTCTGTCTAATCTTTTTCTGAAGTTTGATACATAGTCCAGGAGAGTAGTTTCTGAATTTTGACCTACCAATTTCTCATAATCAATTTCAGTGGTCCCCTTCCCTCATTACCATAGACTAATTCACAAGGACTAAATCCAGTCAATGCATTAGGAGCATACCTGTCAGCAAATAACAAGAATCCTCTCCCCAGTCCTGTAGATAGTCTTGACTATATGCCCTCATCATAGTTTTTAAAGTTTGATGTCATTTTTCCAAAGCCCCTTATGACTCCAGATGATAAGCTGTTGACTTAAACTGTTTTATCACCACACTGTTCATTATTTCCTTAAATAGCTGTGACATGAAATTTAACTCTTGCTATGCTTGAATTTCTTTAGGTAAACTATATCTATTATTGTCAGGAAGTACTGATTTCCACTTTTCATCTTAGGGAGGGGTCTGACACAATCAATCATGACACGAGTAGAAGGTTCTTCAACTGCTTGAAATGGAATTAGAGGTGCTGGCTTAATCACTGTTTGTGGTTCCCCCATCACCTGACCTGTTTTCCACTTATTCTTTAAATTTACCTTGCACAATGGAACAGGTTTAGCATCTCCATGAACCCTACTTATTATCACCTCTTCCTGCAATACCCCATCTGAACAACAAATGTCACTATCCCACCACATTAAGGATTGACTAGCCCCTGTGTCTCTTAAAATTTTAATATTTTTACCCACTCCACCCTTTACACATGGAAAGACTTCCCCTTCACCTATAAAATCTTTAAACATTTCTGCAACCTGCTCCTCAGAACACCCTTGGGTAAATTGTGAACATACTCCCACTTCTGTACTTATCACTGATTTTTCCTGTTTTATCTGTACACAAACCACTGTTTTTTCCCTTTGCCTGAACGTTAGAACCCACAGCATTTTTACTTGCTGAACTTTTCTGCATCCCAATAACCCCAACAGATCTTCCCTGTAGTTTCAACAAACTGACTTCACTGGCTGAATTTTCCCCCCATTAGGCGGGCAGAAATTGATGGGTGGGCTCGTACAAGTGCACTTCTGATTGGCACTCCCGATTGGAGGCGCGCCGCCATTTTACATGGGCGGGCCAATTAAGGCCCGCCCAGTGTGCTGGCTGCACAGAAGTGCTATGCACTCCCTGTGCGCGTGAGGGGGGGGGGGGGGGGGTGATTCACAAAATCAAGAGTGCGCTCTTTCGCGCATGCACACAAAAGAGCTCACTCATCTCCCTGAGGCTAAGTGCTGCCTCAGGGAGATCGGCTCTAAATGTAAAAAAAGACAAAAATTGAAAAATAAAATTTCCCTTACATGTTCCCTCATGTGACAATGTCACATGAGTTGGGACGTTTCCATAATTTTTACAAAATTGGCCATTGACAGGTCGGTAGGGGCGCAGCTGATTTTGCTGCGCTCCCGCCTTCCTGAAAATTTAAATTGGATGCGGTGACATAGGCAGCTCCCCCCCCAATGTCACCATGCGTCATTTTACACGTCGGCGAGCGGGCCCCACCCTCGCTCGCCGACAAGTAAAATTCTGCCCCGTGTGTCCAACTTTATTACAATGAAAACACCTCAATTTTCAAGTGTCATTTCTACCCTCAGCATCTTCCTTTTTTAGTCTGAGAATAAACTTCCTGGGAATTTCCATCTCCTCCTTCTCTTCCCTGACTACCCACCTTCCTTTCACCTTCCCACTTTCGATCCTTCTCTGAGTTAAAAGTGTAATGAAAGAAAGGATTAGAACTATGAACTAATTATCATCAGCTATTTCTGCTGTTTGTCTGACCGTTTTAACTCGCTGTTCCTCTACGTGAGTTCTCACTACCGAAGGAATTGAATCTTTAAATTCTTCGAAGAGAATTACTTCTCTAAGAGCTGCATGTGTCATCTCTCTTTTTAATGCCTGTATCCAGCAGTCAAAATTATTTTGTTTTATTCTCTCAAACTCAATATAAGTTTGCCCAGGCTGTTTTCTTATATTCCTAAATTTCTGTCTGTATGCCTCAGCAATCAAATCATGTGCACTCAAAATAACCTTTTTTTTAACCACATCATAGCCCACTGACATTTCTTCTAACAGCGAAGCATAAATCTCATGTGCATTACCCATTAACCTAGATTGTAACAACAATGTCCAATTTTCTTGTGGCCATTTCATCTGTTTAGTTATTTTCTCAAATGAAGTAAAGGATGCCTTCATATCTCTTTCTTCAAACTTTGGAAGAGCTGGCACAAATTTAACCATCTCCCCAATTGGGTTTTAGGTTAATATTTTTTCATCATCAGAACTTTCCTCAGCACCTGATGTCTCTTTTATAAAGTCCAGCTTGTTAAAGTCGATACTCTCTGTCTCTTTCCTTCTCTCTTTCCTCCACTGTTAACTTCTCCCCCTGGAGATCAAGTTTTCGCATTTTCATTTCTTTTTTAAATAATCTCTCTTTTTCCTTTTCTTTATCTGCTGCCTCTAGTTTCAGTTTTTTTTTCCATTTACAATTTTTTTTCTTTTGCCTCCAATTCAAGTTTTTTCAGTTCCTTTGCTTATTCAAATTCCAGCTTCTTCATTTCTAACTGAAGTCTCGGTACCACCAGCTGTGACTCACTAGTGTCAGGTATCACTTCCAACTTCAAATGCTGTGCTATACCTTCAACCATGTCTGCTTTCTTTGCTCCTACAGCTAACCTCAACAGCAACTTATCCACCAACTCTGTTAACTTACCCTTAAATATTTTTTCTAACACAATCAGAGTTACATCTTCTACTTCCAAAAATGTTTTAGCCATGGGTACAGCAATTTTTTCAGTCTCACTCCTTTACAAATCCCTCACACTAACTCCTGAATTCAAAATGCTTCCCATACACGTAACCTTAAGATTCATGAACTCCAAACCAATCAAGGATTTCAAATATCCTGCAAAGAGCCCCCAATTTGGTATGACATGGCAGATGATGTGTGCCAGGCAGATCAAATCCATGAGGGAAACTTGATCACGCAGTCACAAAGGTTTTATAATTTATACTTTATTTGGAGATGCATGCCCTGAATTCAGTAGTAATAAGTCCACCAATACTTGAGATTTTTTAGAAAACTAAAACATTTATTAACAAAATAAAAGATTTTAAGCACATACATAGGTCTACAAATTACTACTATTATAACTCCTAAAACCCCTAATTAATCTGGCTTCCAGTTATACCCTCATTAAGGCAACAGTTTAAAAAATAGATTTTAAGCAGATGCCTGCAAGTTACCACAATACCCTGGTCAGTAGAAATAAAAATGGCTTACCTCAGCTTCAGTTTCTGTAGACAGCAAGCTTAATGCACAAATACTGGAGGCTTTTCACACTTCTGTTAGACCTCACAATGCCTTCCCTGACACATAACCCCTTCTCTTTTATACATGTTTCTCCCTTTTAATGTAAGTCCCATTGGTCCCCTTTGCCTTTGGAATGTTACCTTTCTCATAATGTAAATCTTTTCAAGGTGCTAATATTATCAGTAACCTTTGGGAAAAATAAGCACACTGCTTGGCCTAGCTTCTCTGACTAGGTGTAACATCCTACCATCTCTTTGAAATTCAAACTACCCTGATTTATCTATAAATGCAAACTCCTCACCTCACATTCTAAGATTTCAGCCATGTTTATGTATTTAGCATTTCAAATCTATCTTCTTTTGATGAGTCAAAGTCTCCAGACCAGCTGTCTCCAATTCAATTAAATCCAACACAGACACACATACACACACACTATTCAAACCTATTAACCTACTTTTATAGTAAATCACAAGAATATTATGAGAATTGCTATACTTTTGTGACAAAATGCACAAACATGCTGGAATAATTTGTATCAAAATGTGTCAGTGCATTGCAAAACTGTTGTGGTGTGATTGCACACGATGCTATCATAGCTGTAATAGTCGACAGCTATTCAGGTGCATTTACTACATAGGCAAAAAGACATTGCTTCTTTGAAGAAGTTACACCAGATTGATTCTTAGGCCTTTCAAAGTTTACAGAACACTAAATGCCACCCTCAAGCCCTTCTGTTTGTGCATTGAATGATATAAGATTTCTAAAATTCAACATTTTAAGGTAGTCTGCTCTCAAAAAATGACTTGTATTTGTATAGCATCTTTCGTGACCTTAGGATATCCAAAGTGTTTTACAGCCAATGAAATCATTTTGAATGTAGTCACACTATTGTAATGCAAGAATTGGGGCAGTCAATTTGAGCATAGCAAGCTTCCACAAGCAGCAGTGTGATAATGAACAGAAAATCTGTTTTTATACTTTTGAGGGTTAAGTATTCACCAAGACACTGGGGAGAATTATTTTTTTTTCTTTGATCTAGTGCCATGGGATATTTTACATCCACCTGAGAGGGCGAATAAGACCTTGATTTAAGGTCGCATCCAAAATACAGCAGCTCTGACAGTTCAGCACTCCCTCAGTAATGCACTGGGAGTATCAGCCTAGATCATGACCTCCAGTTGCTGGAGTGAAACCTGAACCCACAACCTCCTGCCTCAGAGGTGAGACTGCTACCACTGAACCTCAGCGCATACTAAGTAGCTGGTACCCCCTTTTCAGTATGGCACAGGAGCAGCTGTAGCAGTGTGGTTATTGTGCCATGTAGATGTATCTAAGAATATGATATTTATAGTTGTTTGGTAGAACATAACTTGAGTCTTGCTGAAAAAAGACATTTTGTTAAAGCTTTTTGTCTTGCACTCATCAGGACAATCACAAGAATACCAATGTCAGAGGAAGTAACAACCTTATACTGTATGAGAAGAGAGTTCTGGCAAGTGGACTCTGATTAGTAGAAGCATTCCTGCGATTGTCCTGATGAGTGCAAGATGAAAAGCTTCGACAAAATGTCTTTTTCCAGCAATACTCAGTAGGATACTTCCAAAGCTAAAGATGCAAAAATGAGATGAAAGCACTTAAGCAACATTAAAGGTTTGGAATTTAAAAGCTTGTAGATAGTAAGGTGGCATTAGGAATCAAAGGCTCAGGGTGGTAAGGAGTTCCACATTTCTGTAGACTTGTGCAGGGCGCTCATTTCAACAGAATAATGTTCTGGGGAGGAAAAAGGTTGTGCAGAATTGGAGCATTGAAGGACATAAGAAAGAAATAGATCAACATCATAGGAACATAGGAGAAGGCCATTCAGTCCCTCAAACCTGTTCCGACATTCACTTAGATGATAGCCAATTTGCATCGTAACGCTATTTACACCCCTTAGCCCTTTGCCTAACAAAAATCTATTGATCTAAGTTTTCAAATTTTCAGTTGACTTCCAGCTTCAAAATGGTTTCTACCCTGACCACACTTGTCCTGATACAAAACACTACTGTACATTCTTTGCACAATAAAAATCAGGTAAAACTGCCCAGCATTCACAAGCAGTTAAAGTTTCCATTTTCTTCCTATTGTTTCAAGTTTCAGTGCTTGTTTTTCTCTTGTACCAAATGCAACATCTGCTTTCTTTTGGTTGCATTTTTAGTCCGACTTTCAATAAGGCAAGTTACTCTTAGTTTGAGTGTCATGCCTAGAATAGGGCTTGTATGTGAGCTATTAATTGAGTCTAACAGTGAGCTGTAATTGATACAGAATCACGATTCGTCAAGAGCTGTAATAACAAGGTAATGCCATTTCTTTTTAATCTCCTTGCACTCCCTTCTTAGATGTTTTCTCATCAAAATTAATTCTGTTGTAGGTTGGTAAGGTAGCTTTCTTATGGAAATTAATCATTTTTCAGGCTTTTACTTTCAAGGCTTAATACCTACCTATAAATCAATGGCATGTAATAGAAGGCTTTTCTTTTTTGTGTTCAAGGTTCTTCAAAAGCAAATTCAAAAGAATCTCCAAAGAGACACTCTAATTGCACAGAAAGCAATGCCAAATATCAGGATATGCAAGGAGATATTTTTTGAATTCCCCTTCGGGTTGACAATGTTTTCAATATCTGAAGTTGATACTCTGCGGTATGTCTGGTCTTCTTTGTAATATATCCCCCAGGCTGGGTTATTCTTTGAGTGAGCAAGGAAAATTGAATGGTAAATAACAATTCTGTGGCATTTTTCCTTTCAATGTCAGTGTTCACTATACAAACATTACAGTTGAAGACTATCACACCAGGCCATTTACATGAGGGCCACTAGTTTGCCTTGCAGGAACATAGGAACAGGAGTGCCCCATTCAGCCCCTCGAGCCTGTGCTGCCATTCAGTTAGATCATGGCTTATCTGTATCTTACAGATGCCCCCAATCACAGTGTGCTTCTTGGGGGAGGGGGGAAGAGATTTCTAGGTGTCCACAACTGTTGTGTGAGGAAGAGCTTCTTGATATCATCCAAAATCATCCTAGATCCAATTTGCAGATTATACCTCTTTCTTTTACAATCCCCAGCCCGATAAAATAGTTAAAAGCAAAATACTGTGAATGCTAGAAATCTGAAATAGAAAAAAGAAAATGCTGGAAAGACTCAGCAGGTCTGGCAGCATCTGTGGAGACAGAAACAGAGTTAACATTTCGAGTCCGTATGACTCTTCTTCATAACTCTGAAGAAGAGTCATACGGATTTGAAACATTAACTCTGTTTCTCTCTCCACAGCTGCTGCCAGACCTGCTGAGTTTTTCCAAGAAAATTATTTTGCTGTATCTAGATTAGCCTATGCAACTTTCCCCCTTTACCACTTACCCCAAATGTCATATGGCCCTGGTCTCCATTCTGTTTTAATTACATCCTTTATATAACAAATTTTTAAGAGATAACTTTTACGTTACATATTTGATACATGCTGTAGGTTGATCTTAAAGGCTGGCAATCTCCATTTGTCTTGTTCCATGTTGTAAGAGGTTCAAAGACCAGACAATAAAATTCGGATAAGGAGACACTTGATGGAGTGGTATTAGGACAACTTATTAAGCGGCAAAAGTTATACTTAACAAAAGAAGGCGGTCGATATCCTAGTTTAGGTGGTTCTTGCTTCCCACTAACTCCAGTGGTTGCAAATGGCTTATGACCTTCTGTTCTTCTTTCTCTCTGTATGTCTTCTTCAAATCTGTGCAAATAACTTCTCCAAGTTCATTCTTTTTAGCCCCTGCAGGCAGGGCTCTTCCTATGCTGTTGTGTTCTGATCTTGTTACCTGTCTGTCAATGCATACATTAACTGTCAATTGTGATCACGACCGATGGTCACGACTCTTAATAATTGCAACCCAAATAGCATATCCTTAACACACAAACAATCTGTCCATACATGTGGTTCTCATTATCTCAAGCCATGCAAGCAGTACTCACACATCTAAAATAATCCGTCATCTACCAGGAATTCATACAAAATACACAAAAATAATTCATCAAAAAGTATAAAGACACAAAAAATCATAAAAAGGTTTGCGTTTCCTGCAATGCCAATCCTGAAGACGAATTCCCCTCCGGCACCAATTACCAGGCAATAGTTGGAATCCATTTTGCTCAACCTAATGCTGTTTTAGATTTAAAAGCAAAATAAAACAACTGAAGTTGAAATAACATCACAGAATGGTTAAGGCATAGAAGGAGGACATTCAGCCCATCATTCCCATGCTGGTTCTTTGAAGGAACAACTCAACTAGTCCCACTCCCCTGCCTTTTCCTCTTAGCCCTGCAAAGTACGTCCTTTCAAGTCTTCGGAACTTGCTAAACTTCTAAAGAGATGGTGTTATTTAGGTTATTGATGATTATGGACACGGAGTTGGAATGCTTTTTTAAATTCTGGGCAGCGAGTGACTGAAAATAAAATAAATCATAATCTTATTATCCACTCCCCCAAATTATTGTAGTTTATATATACTTAGCTCTCCAAAAGGGATCAGTGCAAATTTTACCAGTTTTAGCTCTAATGAAGTTGTAATTAGAATAAAGCTAGAAATACAGAAAGGTGAACTGTATGAACTCAAATGATTTATGGCTGAAGTATTAACTTTGTAAAAGATAATTCAATCCTTGATTCATAATGAGTCAAAGAATAATGAATAATTAAACCATATGCATTGTACATCATGGATGTAACTTGTATTGAGATTTGTTTAGGCATGCTGGGCCAATTCTGAGCAACTTTATTTCCCTGTTAGGCATACCCATCTCTTTTTTATTCCCTGTCTGTTCTGCTCTGTGGGTCACCTTGTAACTGATCTAATAATGTATAAATTAAATAAAAAGGTGATGAGGCACTATGAAAAGCTGACAGCAATGCTGCACTGCGGATATTCTCATAAAAGACGGAGGGGTCTTTTGAGGAGGGTAGAAGTGGAATCCGATTTGATAGGAACTTTCAAAAGGCAATTTAACATGATCTGGGAGAGGCCTAATTTGCAGGGTTATAGGAGAAAAAGCGAGGGTACGGGGCTAAACCAGACAGCTCTTTCAAAGAGCTGGCACAGGTACAATAGGACAGAGGGCTCCTTTCTGTGCTGCAGGATCCTGAGCTTCTGTTCTATGATTCCTTCTTTCCTCTCCTGTTCAGTCTTCTGCCATTTTCTGGTTGAGTCATGTTCCCATAAACAACCTCTGTTCTTGGCAATCCTGCCCATTTCTTCTTGCACCCTCGAATAATTACCTCCCCTTCATATTTTGAAAGCATTGGAGGAGAAATTGATCCCTGTTGTATCCATTTTCTGGGCGGCAAATTCAAAGCAAAGGAGTACAAATTTCCACTTGGCTGTGTCCCACATCACAAGGCTACTTGAAGTATTCCTGATGTCTTGTTGGCCATAATGATTTTCAGGCATTGCAGGGTGCAGTCATAATCTGGTAGGTGCCCCTTGCACATATTAATCAGGGACCACTTATCTTCAAGTGCATGGGCGCAATGGGTCGAATAGCCGTCTGCTGCCCTGGATGAACCTATGTGGATTGAGGAGGAGGAGAAGTGGCTCCACAACACTCCAAGTCTGTGTTAACCTGCCTTACCCCATCCCAGCCTAAATTGGAAATCTTCAAACCAGCGAGCTACCTCTAAAGGCACAACTACTGCCGACAGCTCCGCCAGTTAGTACTGAAATGCTGCCTGAGGAGTAACTTTGGGGTGATTCTCAAGCTCCCCTCCCCAAGCTGTTTCATCTCCACCAATGCAGGCTACTCAAGTTCTCCCTCAAATTGGCGCCTTGCCAGGACAGAAAGGCATGGACGCTGGCTGCCCTCCGGTATCTGATCCAAGGATTCATAACTTTTTGTACGAGGCGACGAACTGCGCACCGGCAACTGATTCGGAAAGGGGGAGGGAAGAGGAATTAAAAACCCTGGCCCAACATCTATGCCCTCGCACACATCCCAGCAGATTCTGTTGGATAGGGATCAGCAGCTGGAATGGTGACTCTGCTCCTAAATTCCAAGCCATGAGATCAATTATAAGACTATTGCCATGGCCCCAGCTCAGAACAGGACATTTAGCACAGATTAAGAGGCAAACCTTTTCAGTTTATATGCTACAGTTACTCTGTGATCTTATCAACTAAATGGTTTTCCAAGTGTAACCTTATATGTTAAGTACAGTACAATCTTTATTATCTGGCATGCATGAGGAATGGGTGGTGCCAGTTAATTAAAATGTTAGTTAACGGAGAGTTCCATTCACCAGTGGAATACAGCTCAATACTTGTAGCATGAACTAATATGCAAATGCCAGTGCTCAGGAAGTAAAGAACAGTATTCTTTTTACTTCTAATCTTTGACAGTACATTAAAACATAAATTTAAGTCTACAGGCATGGGTTGCGGATAACTTTGCAATTGCTTTCCATTGGTAAAGTAATGATTCGTACTAGGGGAACATCTGAAATTCCGGTTGGTAGAGTGCCAGATGACACATAGTTTGCTGTAGTAAGGAAGTAATTGACTGAGGGGGGCGGGGGGGGGGGAGCATATTCCTGCAATAGCGACAGACGGAATCATTCGTTCTTGACGGGTGTCCTGCTGCCTGAAAAATTGGTGAGACAGCCGTGCTGACTCTGAGGAGGAAGGCCCACCGTTACTTCTAGCCATCAGGCAGTTAAGTGGACCTTCGATGGGCCTTCCTCCAGACTGAGGACCCTGGAAGACAACTTCCAGCCTATCGAGAGCTGCCAGCCAATCAGCGGCTGGCAGGTCTTGCACTCAGCAGCACCGCGGAGGAGTCTGTGGCTGCTGCAGGAACAACACCCCCAGAGTCCAAATCGTGGAGTTACCCAGGAAGAAGATAAGTGCTGCTGGGGGTTGGGAGTTTTGCAGGGTGGGGGTCACGGGGAGACAGGGGCTATGGGAGTAGACAGCAAGGACATGGGGGTGGCTGCTGACATGTCCATGTCCATGATCATGTCCCATGTCCATGATCATGCACAGATTAGTGCAGATTGAGGGACCCCTCCCCTTTCACCCATTCAGCTGACACGCAGCCCACGAGTTTAAGCAATCGGCAGGCCCACCTGGAGGGAGATTACAGCGGAGTTGGTAAGAGGTGCTTAAACGGTTATTAATTGGCCACTTAAAGGACTGAAGTAGAGGTGGGATGGGGAGGTCGACCATGGGTCTTCCTGCCCAGAACTTACCCAACACTTTCCTGCCTCCACTGGAAGTATCAGTCCCGACGCCAACCTGTCAAATTTTCAGGCCCGCCTACTTCCTTCCTTGTCTCGGGGGTGTGGGGGGGGGAGGGGGGGGGGTGTGGAGGTCTAGTGTTGCCAACTCTCCAGGATTGATCTGGAGTCTTCAGGAATTGAAGATCAATCTCCAGGACACTACTAAGTGCAGTCCTGGAGAAAAATCATCGGGGCATGAAAAAATATTGTTTTTTTTGTCATTTTCTTTGGACATTCCTCTTTATCAGATATAAAAATATCGAACATTGGAAACAAAGGCTTTTTGGCTGACAGTCTACCTAACTGGTTGATGCCTATGAGTCTTTTTACTTTCCAGTTGTTGTAAGAAGGCAGTGCATCATAAGGATGGATGTGCTGGCTGACTAATGGCTGGAGCATTGGGGCAAGTCATGTGATGAAACCTTCAGGAATGCATTTAATCACAGTTGGCAACCCTGGAGGGGGGGCAGAAGATTCCAGCCAACATCTGGTATTTATAGGGCACCTTCAACACAGTAAAATGTCCCAAGGTGGCTTCACAGTCAGTCAATCAAACAATATATGACACCAAGCCACATATTAAAATAGGTAACTCAGTCAAAGGAGCAGGTTTTAAGTACTGTCTTAAAGGAGGAGAGAGAGGTAATGAGGCAGAGAAGTTTAGAGAAGGACCTCAGTAACCATGAAACTATCAACAATTATTGTAAAAACCCATCTATTTCACTAATGACCTTTAGGGAAGGAAATCTGCCCTTCCTTGCCTAGTCTGGCCTCCATGTGACACCAATTTGATTGACTCTTAACGCTCTCAAAGGGCAGTTCAGGATGGGTAACAAATACTGCCCTTTGCCTGTGATGTCCACATCTCATGAACAAATGAAAAAAATCTGAAAGCATTACCGCCAATAGTGGAGTGTAGAAAATCGGGTATGTGCATGAGACCAGATTTTGGAGGAATATAGTGTCCTTGGATCCCGTGCTGATTCATTCGCTATGAACCCAGAAAGGTCTCAACCTCTGGTTTGAGCTGCACCAATTGCTTTCACCAAGGACTCTACTTTTGTCATTGTCCCTCGATTTGGAAATAAAAGTATCAGCCGGGATTAATGCTCCTGGTCACTCTCCAGTGAGCTGCGATAGGCAGAAGTGTGGATGTCAAATTGGGCTTATCAGCGATTCCACAAATTGTTGAACAGCTTTCCAAAACGCACTTACCCTCTTGCAAGAAGAATGATTGGGTGTGAGAGAGGTGTCAGTCTGCAGCCGGCATCTGTGGAAGGAGCTTGAAAAAATTGGAGGGAAAGAGTTAAAGGAAAATTATCTTCCAACACAAATCTAAATGAGGCCTGTCATGTGACTCATGGGTTTGGCTAATGGACAAAGATTCCAATTCCTAAGAAAGCTGTCTAAGTGAAATGCCAAACTGCCACCAGTTAGCTTTTTGAAGGAAATATGCAACTGTTTAATCAGATTAAAACAGAATCCTATTTATCACCCTGGTTACATAGGGCTGAATTTAATGTTGATTGGGCAGGCACGTGCCTGACCTGATCAGGCATGAAAACGCGCGAGGTGACATTGGGTGAGCATCATCGCGCACTTACGCGACATTTTGCTCGGCGGGCGCACACAAAAGTCAGAAGCGCGCCTGCCGACAATTAAGAGGGCAATTAAGCCCATTAATGGCGCAAATGCCTGCTGTTTTTCATTGCCCGTCCAACCTTACGGTTGGCGGACAGGCAAATCAGGCAGGCAGCCTTTACATTTTCATGAAACCTCGTCCAAGGGCGGGATGAGGTTTCTATTAAGAAATGAAATAAAAATCCATGAGCAGCGTTTTTGTCATCCATGTTTTCAGGTGCCTGATTGTGATGCTCAGACATTTTTTTTTCTGCTCTCTCAAACCTCATTGGAACGTTTTTCGGATCTGCAGCCCCTCCGAGGCAGCTGTCTGCCTTCAGAGAGCTTTCTCTCAGCGCTCGCCAGCGCGCCTGCGTTGAAGTCATCGCACCCCCCCCCCCCCCCCCCCCCCCCCACCCCAACCACCCTCACCCCAGCAGCGCCGAGCTGTTTGGCGCGTTCTTCCCACCGGCTGGCCGTTAATTGGCCAGCCAGCGTGAAATCGCAGTCGGGGTCCAATTGCCATCCAGCGGTCGGTTTCCTGGCCAATCCCCGGCCTGCCGGTCGCACCCACCCACCGCGCTAAAAATTCAGGCCATGGTGTTGGTAACATGCTCTCTTGGAAAACCAAAATGGTCACACATCTTTCCCAAGCACATTAAGTCTGAAGCGTGGCTTTGTGTTGCGCTTTATGGAAAGTAGCGTTAATCGATGTGCCCAGTTAAAATGATAGAAGCACATTGAAAAGGCAGATCTGTAGGTTTCAGATGCATTTGGACAGTTTTCTGCAAAGCTTAGAGATTCGTTCAGAGCAGGACTAAACAAATTAAAATGTAATCCCTGCAAATTTTTTAATAAACTATTTTAATAGCAGTGA
Source organism: Carcharodon carcharias (assembly GCF_017639515.1). NCBI lineage: Eukaryota > Metazoa > Chordata > Chondrichthyes > Lamniformes > Lamnidae > Carcharodon > Carcharodon carcharias. The sequence continues at coordinate 152,686,895 of NC_054477.1, forward strand.
GTAAATAAAAATGGCAGGGTTATTTAAAGCTCCTCTTAGATCAAAATAATCTATCATAGTGTGGAGGGTGTAGGAAGGGGGTCTGCATTTAAAAAACCAATTAAAATATGTGATGCCTTGTAATTATATAAATTCTACATTAATTACAATTTAATGAATAAGTTTGGGGGCTACATTTTATATATTATTCAAATTCATATACTCTAGGGGTATCAATAATTCATTGCACATAAAGGCCAAACTAATTTATTTATTCAGAAAAAAATTAGGATTCGTGCTTTTCTTTCGAACAATGAAGACTCAGCATAAATAGAGCTTCTTAGGATACAGCTGGCCTCTCTTCCCTGTGAGAGACCCATTGAATGTTCACCTGATGTATATGAAGATTGACACTGAACTTAACATGCAAACATGAAGCTTGGGAGACATCAATGCCATTGGAATAATGATCTAGACATGGCATAAGCAAGTCTAAAGCAAATCCCTGTGCCTACATATACCCTTTTGTTAGTCGAATGTTAAAGCTGATCTGAAACCAATCAGCATGAGCTTAAAAAACATCTTGTTCATATTTTAAAACTTATTTTCGGCTTCTGCATTGATCAAGCGACTTGCATTTCTATTTTCCTCACACTGGGAGTCTCGTGGTTCCCTACAGAATGTTGAGCAGCCAGTTGTTGAACAGGAGGGGCAAAATGGAAGAGGAGTGGGGTTAGGGGCAAGGGGTGAAGGTGGAAGAAGAGAACAGTTGAAGGGAAGGGCTTTTAGGATGTTTTTTTAATCCTGGGAAGATAATCTTGAGGTGAAGATGCTAAGGGAGTCAGTTACAGAAGATGGAGGCATGAAGGCTAAAAAATAGCTCCAGATGGTTGGGCAGAGGAAGCAGGGGCCAACAAATTAAGCTAGTGTCAAAGGAGCAGAGAGTGCCAGCAAGGACGTGCAATTGGAGTGGCTGGCTGAGTTAGGGAGGGTTGTGGCCATAGAGGGATCTGAAGTTGGAGGGGGAGCCAGCAATGACAGGACAAGGGTCATGATGTGGATGAGCAAACAGTTCATGACATTTTGGGTGACGTGTAAAAGAAAAGTGGTGGAAGGGAGGCTGACAAGGAGAATTCTGGAGAAGCCCAGTCTCAGGATAATAGGCTTCACCAGCACAAGGACAGAGATAATGGTGGAGAAAAGCAAAAGTTCACAAGTAAAAGTAAACAGCCTTTGGTAATGGATTGGATGAAGGGCTGGACCTTGAGATCTCAGAGAATGTGAAATTTCCCCTTTCATGGGCTGAGCTGAGCTGGAGATCACAGCAAGAGGAATTGAAAAAGTCTTGTCTAGAGATGCACAGGCGTTTGTAAGAGACAAAGAGTTTTGCCACTATTTATTTGGAGGACATTTCGGTTTATCCCAGTATTGATGTTGGATAGCGAGTTCAAGAGATCTAGCTCCATTGCAAGCAGCTAGTCTTTAATAGTCTCAATTTAAAACCAGATGTTGCATCTGTGCACAGCTATTGGTCTTTCTTTCCTACGTAAATCTCATCTGCTTCTCATTTTATTTATTATGCCATGGGATTTGGGCACTGCTGGCTAGGCCAGCATTTTTTGTCCATCCCCAATTGCCTTTGAACTGAATGGCTTGTTTGGCCATTTCAGAGGGCATTTAAGAGTCAACCACATTACTGTGGGTCTGGAATCACGTATAGGCCAGACCATGTAAGGATGGCAGATTTCCTTCCCTAAAGGGCATTAGTAAACAAGATGAGTTTTTATGACAATCGATGATGGTTTCATGATCACCATTACTGAATTTATTAATTGAAGTTAAATTCCACCAGCCGCTGTAGTGGGATTTGAACCCATGGCCCCTGAGGATTAGCCTGGGTCTCTGGATTTCTAGTGGAAGACATTACCTCTACACCACCATCGTCCTCCTGACGAAGAGCAAGACAACAGAGCATTTTTTTTTTATTTGGACCATACTTGGGTTTCGTCCCCTTAAGGTTATTGCTGTACCATATGCAGAGGATGAATTGCCTGCCAATTTCCAATATTTACTGTTAGTAGTGGGGAGGGCTTTTTTTTGTGAAGTATAATGACATCTTTTAGACTTCCAGCTATGATCTTGTACAAAGTAGAGAGGAACCAAATACATCCTCAGAGGTTGACTAGCAGTGGGAGGCGATGGTGATGTCGCTAGACTAGTGATCCAGAAATCCAGGATAACTCTCTGGGAACCTGGGTTTGAATCCTGCCAGGGCAGGTGGTGGAACTTGAATTCAATAAAAATCTGGAATTAAAAGTCTAATGATGACCACGAAACCATTGCCGATTAGTGTAAAAACCCGTCTGGTTCACTAATGTCTTTTAGGGAAGGAAATCTGCTGTCTTTACCTGGTCTGACCTACATGTAACTCCAGACTCACAGCAATGTGGTTGACTCTTAAATGCCCTCTGAACTAGGGCAACTAGGGATGGGTAATGCTGGCCTGGCATAAATGTATAAGAAAACACACTGGTGTGCATGGACTTCCTCTGTTTTTCTGCTATTATGATTCCACCCTTGATGAGGCTGCATTTATATTAAACATTCAAAGTTGGTGGGCCATGACCTGACTTTGACAGGGAATGATTGGAGACCCCTTAGCGGACCAGTCTAGAATTCTGTGCCACCTAACTCCAGCGGACCTTCACAAGATTTGTGCTTAAATGCGCTTGGAGTGTGGAAAGCCCATTCCACTGTCTCGAGACATTCAAAATATACAGCTGGGAGTGGAGCTTTGCACAAACATATAAACACATGCACACAGTGTTCAATCCTGCGCAGGAGCCAGAGTGTTCAAACAAGACACTGCCTCTTCACAAGCCTGGCATCAATAGTGATAGAATAACATACTGAAAGAGTTAAGGCAGAATCAACAAACTGTCTAACAGGAGATTGCATTGCATCTTCTCTCTTAAGAGTGCAAGCTCTAAGTGTTTAGGTAAAATGAATTTAATCCATTTGCCTTGAAATTCTTTCAATTGGGATTTTTGAAGTTTTGATATGAATCTCATTCGTATAAAATATCATATTTATCCAAAATTATGCTCCCAGGTAGAGCCACACCTGTGGTCAGTTATATCGGCTATTGTCAAACTGCTGCCGGTGTTTTCCCAATCTGCTCTGGTAGTACACATGGGTCCTCACCAGGAGCACGACGTCAAAAAAACACCATGGGCAGAATTTTCCGCATGTCAGTCGGGCGTATTCCCAACCCGAACAAGCGTAAAATGACGCGCAATGAGGTCAGGCGAACATCCTGACATCACCGCGCACCCGCCAACAATTAACAGGCCCATTAAGGCCATTAACAATCCAATTGAATTAAAACTTTCACTGCCCATCCAACCTTATGGTTAGCGGGCAGGCAAAAAGGCCAAGCGGCCTTTGGATTTTTTTGCAAAATCTCATCCACAGGCGGGGTGAGGTTTCGATCGGTCATCTTAAAAAATAAATAAGTAAATTTCATACTAATTTCTAACATGTCCCTGCTCATGTGACAGTGAGGGGACTTGTTTTTTAACACCTTAAAATTCTTAATTTTAATTTTCCATATCTTCATCTCCCTAAGACTGCTCTGTGCCCTCTTGCCCCTCTTCCCCACCCTCCACACAGGCAGCGCTGAGCGCTGCAGCGTGCGTTTCATGCTGGGTGGGTCTTAATCGGCCCACCCAGCATGAAATCACAGTCGGGCCCCAATCACAGGCAATGGTCGGCTTCCCAACCACTCCCGCCTGACCAGCCGAACAAGGGGCAAAATTGAGGCCCGTGTGTGTGAATGTTTACATTGTAGCTTCTCCTATAATGCTTTTTGTAATGGAAATGAGTCTTTAATTTTGCAAGCAGCTTTCTTCGTTAATATTTTGGTTTGGAATTGCAACCCATGGGGCAGAACCTTCAGCTCAGCGAGCGGGGGTGGGGCCTGCTCGCTGAGACATAAAATGATGTTCGGTGATGTCGGGCGTGCATCCCAGCGTCACCGCGCATCATTCCGATTTTCAGTTGGGCGGCTGTGCACCCGAGTCGGCTGCGCGCCCGTCGAACTGTCAAAGGCCTATTAAGGCCAGTAATCTATTAAGTAAAACAATAAACTGAGCTGCCCGTCCAACCTTAAGGTTGGTGGGGAGGTGAAGAGCCCAGGCGGAACTTCGTATTTTTCATGGAATCGGGATGAGGTTTCATGAAGGTTTTTAAAGGTTTGAAAAGATTTTTAATCAAATTCATAGACATGTCCCAGCTCGTGTGACAGTTTCACATGAGACAACATGTCCTAATTTTTTTTTTTCCCTTTATTCAAATTTTAAAAACCTAAACTAATCTCCCTGAGGCAGTTCTGTGCCTCAGGGAGATTTCTGCGCTCTTTCGCAAGCATGCACAAAAGAGCGCAGGCCCTGACTCAGCCTCCTCCCCCCGCCCGCACAGGGAGCGCTCAGTGTTTCCGGGCGTGCGTCACACTGGGCGGGCCATAATTGCCCCGCCCACATAAAATGGCGGCACCCAGCTGATCGCAGGCGGCGATCGACTGCGCACGCCCACACCCGCTCCCGCACAACCCTCCCCCTCCCCAATGAGGAGAAAATTCTCCCCGTGAGAATAAAATCACCTTGCTACAGGGCTTTGGCGAGGCCACATCTGGAGTAGTGTGTGCAGTCTTGGTCTCCACATTTAAGAAAGGATATACTTGCATTGGAGGCAGCACAGCGCGGGTTCACAAAATTGATCCCTGGGATGAGGGGGCTATCCTATGATGAGAGGCGAAGTAAATTGGGCTTATATTATCTGGAGTTTAGAAGAATGAGAGGCAATCTCATTGATATCTCCAAATATTGAAGAGTCTTGATAGGATAGACACTGAGAGATCGTGTCCGTCGGTCGGGGAGTCTAAAACATGGGGGCAGAGTCCGCTGGATAAGGGGCCAATTATTTAGGACTAAGATGAGTAGAAATTACTTCAGTTTCTGATCTCCCCCCTGTAGCTTTCTATTTCTGCAGATGTTGCCGTGTTCTTTGTGAATATGAGGGCTTTGAGACCAGAAAGCAACAAAGGAACAAATCCAAACCAAACAAGTGTGTATCTAGTAAATAAGGACAGTTAAGCTCCTGTGTTTTAAACTGCATGACGGATAATGAATATCTGGTGGGAGTTGGTTGAAACGAAGCCATAATTTATTTGTGGGTGGGAAGGGGTTAGGTTTAACATTTAATAAAATCATGAAATCATTGAACCTTGAGATTAATTTTAAGTCTCAGAAAGGTTTCATTGCGTAGCCTCTGTTTTAAATGGATCCATTCCACAATAATTGGGAGACCTCAAAAGAGTACATATGGAGACTTGCGCAAGAGAATATGCAAGTACAAGTTACAGGCTGTTGTGCTTTCTTTCCATTCCTGGTCTTGATCTTGCACACAGCACAAATTCAACAGCAGTTCATAGACCCCAGCAAAACAACATTTGTCACTGTCACATCAACATATTTATTGGTATCAACCAGAGTGCAAGTTAAACATCAGCAAAAATCTGCTTTATAATGTTGGCATTGAATGGAAAGTGTAGAAATTCTGGCCGGCTGTAGGGTGGAGTTTGGGATGAAAACTGTCTCACCATATTTTTTCCCTTACCTGCCCTCACAATTCCAACTGTGGGTGGGAGTGGAGGAGGAGTGGCCTCTTGTCTACTTCCCACTTTCTTTTACCCCATCATCATCAGGGCCATGCCTTCAGCTGCCTGGGCCCCAATCTCTGGAATTCCATCCTAAACCTTTCCACCTCGTAACTTCTCAATCCTCTTTCAGACCCTCTTTAGATCCGATTGGTTTGACCAAGTCTCTGTTCTGCTCACCCTAAAGGCTGCTCCTTTGAATCGGTGCCAAATTTTGCCTGATAACATGCCTGTGATTCACCTTGGGATATTTGTGACATTGAAAGTGCTATGTTAGTTCTTGAGTATTGCTGAAAAAAGAGACATGCTGTCAAAGATTTTTGTCTTGCACTCATCAGGACAGACACAACACCAAATTTCAAAAGGAGCAACAATTTATACCGCATAAGAGTGATAATCAGTCGGGCTTGCAATGTGGCTCATTTACACTTGCTAGAAGCTACATATATTCATACACAGGGACCTCTCCTCTGCATGCCAAAGGAACCTGTCCAGACATTTCCTTTTTTGAATTAAAAACATAGAGGACAATCATTCCCTGGTGTACCTCCATGGCAACAAGGCGAACAATCAGAGTCAACTTGCCAACCAGTCAGCACCATTTTCTCATGCAGGGTAAATTGTTGCTCCCTTGGAAATTTGGCAGTCTTGCATCTGTCCTGATGAGTGAAAGGTGAAAGCTTTGGCAGCAAGCCACTTTCGCCGGTCATGTCAAAGTGCTATATAAGTTGTTGTTGTAAGTGGTGTGAGCCCCCAACCTATGACGTAAATAGCCATCCCACCCCAGGTTTAGGGTAGGCTCAGGCAGAAGTTCTGCTCCACCTCACTTCCGACATCAGAGCGAGATTCTGAATGTCCATGCTTAAAATGTCCGCTTACTTAAAAACACATAAACAAGAAGTTAGCTTGTGCTGGATTGAGCTGCTGCCTTATGAACATGCAGAGATTAGTGTTTTGTACAACTTGTTCCAGTCCTATCATTGTTAATTTATGGGTTTCTGTCTGTAACTCAGAATGTTAGATTTGCTGTATAATAATGAGCGTAATCTCTACTCTAAATTAATCTATAGCCTATTCATTTTTAAAGCGGGTTATCACAGAGCAGTTCATAGTTAATATTCATTAAGGCTCCCAACATACTTTATACAGACTGGTTTTATCTGTATTAAGTCTTAATTCATATTAAATCTAAATTAATAGGTTTTGTGTCGCTGGAACTCGTAGGCAATTTGGTTTCATTAAAAGCCAGTAAAATAGACATATACTGTTGATGTGGATTTAAGTCGATCTGCTGTACAGATGCAATTTAGGCAGTAGACTTGAACAAAACTGGAAATTAGCACATTTAGTATTCTCAAGACATAAATACACATCGTTTTGTATGAAGTGTCTACCTTACTGGAATGTTAATGCTGATTAATAAATGGCAGGTCCAACTTTTCGCTTCAATGAAGACAAACTGGCATCTCCGAAAAATTGGGGGAGAAATTAGGCTCATTTTGTGGGCAGAAGATTGATGGGGTAGGAGTGTGGTGGGCTGACAATGAAGGATCAATTGTGCGGGGGCAATGTCCCATGCCCTAAGAACACCTTAAATTTCTCTGGCACCATAATGGCCTTGGATCATATTCAGGCAGCTACCTAAATGTTAGGTCCCTTATTTACATTAATGAGGGTGCTTAATGTTTGCTCAAGGGCTTCTTCCAAAAATTGGACAGCACTGAGCAGTCGGACCCTGTTGGAAAAAAATAGCTTTTTCCAATGCCAGCCTTAGCCAGCTCAGCAGGTTTACCTTGGGGTTGTATCATACTGTGCACTTCAGGAGCCTTCAGCACTAATGCTGTACCTAATTCAATATAAAGGCAGCCAAAGAACCAGTGGGATCCAGGAAGGGGAAGATGAAAATCAAAGTGGCTCATTCTCTGCTAGAGTTTCCTATTAACGTTAATTGCTCCCAGCGTGAGCTGAGCCTATGAAAGTGGTAAGTAAGACACATGTTCCTCAATCTCATTTGGAAAAGTAAAATGATATGACTGATAATTACAAATTAAGCAAAATAATAAGATTGCAGTGGTTTACTTTCTGAAACTCTAGGCATTTTCGTATCCAGTAAACTCTGTAGATAAATGGCAACAATTATTCAAATTGTGCATTTAGCAGGCAAATAATTGAAAGAAAAAACAAGCACACGTGTTTTTGGTTGAAAGGGTGGGTTCTCACCAATCACCTTTGTTTAAACAATGTTTAGTGTTCTTTTTGGTGACTGAGGCAGTCAACAGTGGATGAGATACTGACCTGTGAAGCCTCTTTCTCTGTTAATTTTTTTAACCGTGTTAGTTTTTGGTTGAATAATAAGTCCTGATAACATTACTGGGATCATTAGTCTGGGGTAGTTATGAGTCCCATGGTGCCAGTGAGCTGACTATCACTCACAGTGATATTGTTAACCTTGCAGTTGAGTTGTGTCTGTGTGCACACTTACTCGTGTGCAGTCGTGTTTCTTAAGGCAGGTGCCTCACAATGTTGGGCTCACGTGATGCTCTGAGTCAAGGATGCTCAATCAAAAAAAAACATAAGAATCAGCAGATGGACAGAAATAAACAAAAGCAAAGGAATGCAAACTCTTGACAACGGCTTGACGTTCAAGGAGGGACTCTGCTCCTGACAACCGGGTAGATATTTTTCTTGGTTGGGAGGGTAATGGTAATCCAGCAGAGTGGATCACCACCTTGTTATCAATTACAACTGAATTATTTACCTAGAGAACAGTTAGATTATGGGGCTCGCTATAAGGAGTGGTTGAGGGTAACAGCATAGCTGTGTTTATGGAGAGGAAAGATTGTTAATGGAGAAGAAAGATAAATACATGAGGGGGAAAAGAGTAGGAGGTTATGCTGATAGGGTTAGCTGAATTAGGGTGGGAGGAGGCATGTGTGGAGCTTATGCAACAGCGTGGAGCAGTTCGGTCAAATGTCCTGTTTCTTGCTATAACTATGTAATTTTTGTCCCAATGATATGAATGAGATGGAGATCAAACAGGTTCTAACCCCTCAAGATTACTCCTCCCACAACCCCCCCACCCCAAACAAGGTTTCCAACTCCATCTGCAGCGCCCAGGCCTCTGATCACTCCAGACAGTCCATTGATCCTCCACCTCGGGCTTCCCAGCTACCTCCCCACCCGCAAGCCCCCCTCCCCCAGCCCGCCACCTCCTCCTTCACCCCCATCCAATACCCACCACCACCAGGTCTCCAAGCTCCCCACAAAACTTCCGGTACCTATTATCTAACACCTTCCACTCCCCTGCTCCCGCTTAAGTCTCCAATTTATCCCCACTGGGGCCTCAGAGACTCCCCTCACTAGCAGCACTCCAACTTGCCACCCCTACTTCCCCCTCCACATTTCCCTCCTCCCCCACTCCCAATGCCCTCTTCCCAGTCCTCCAAGATCTGATCAGCCAATGAGCTGTTCATTAATGATCCTTCAACCTGACTGGTTAAGAATTGACTCACACCAGCTCCCACGTACTGTGTAAAGGATTCTGCGCTGTTTGGATGTTTGGTTGACAGGAATTGCTGTGCCTTTGTGGACAAGTGCCAGTATAACGATCGATTGGCAATGTTCCTTCAGGGCTCAGTGCAAAATCTATCTGAACTTGAGCTGGTCTCCAAATAAGTGGTTTAAACCAGAGTTGATACTGCGAGAATTTTGATGGGTACAACTGGTAGAAATATTTTACTCTGCACATAATGTCCTGGGGCCAAGTCCCATTTGATCGTCTCTGCAGTTGTCCAGGAAGCTGTTATTCTGGATATTCTGCAAAAATAAAAAAAAAAAGGTTTTGCACCTTATGGGGAAAGGCAGGATGGACAACGGGCATTGCTTGCCTCACTGCTGCTTGGCTGTCACTTCCCCGCTGGCTGATCGTAAATCGGAAGCTGCTGCTGCGCCTTCCCTCTGTTCAACCCCGGGGAAGGATGGTGGGTGTTGAGCAGCTGACAACAGTAGGAAATTGGGCAGAGGACAAAGGAAAGAATGCTGATGAAGGCCAACTCACTCACAATGTGTTCTCTTTCCTATCCTACAGGTAGCAGCGATGGCTCCTGGGATAAGGAGAAACTGCAGTCTCCCACTGCCCCATCCACACAGGGCTCTGTCAGTCTTCCTCCCCTCTCCAGCCAGCACAACCTCGCAGTAAACCACTCCCTCAACTCCCTCCAGCAGAACCACTTAATACCCAATGGTGAGGACAACTTTCTGGGCCATCAGATGTCCTTGTGTATGCCATTTTTTTTTTCAACCAAACCCCATGTTGGGTAAGAATGCTGAATAAGCGTAAAATGAAACATGTGTTGCAGACCGTTTTGTATCTCGCCTAAGTCAAAGGTTGCTAGCACCTGTTTAATCACATTAAAGCAATGGCACCTGGGAGGTATTCGTTACACAAATAAAAATCAGAAATCAAATCATGCTTTAAAAGAGCAAGTTTGAAGTCGGTGCAAAATACTTGTTTTATCAAGCAAGGCTGCACCTATACCCTTCGATTAATGCTGACCAATTATTTCAGCATCATGGTGCACCCTGTGCTAATACCTTTCAGCATTGACTTGTAAGGATGGAGGAGCAAGTGAGAGGATGTATGGTTCCGGATGGCGTGAATTTATTTTTAATTGCAACTTTTGTCTCTATTTACTGCCAGTATAATTAATTTTTAGGGGAGAATTTTCCCCCTGTTAGGGGGGGGGTTTGTGCGGGGGGAGTTTTGTGTGGGGGGGGGCGGGTGGGAACTGGCGCAAATCTCAGGGAATACCCCCCCCGCCTGCACAGAGACTGCACAGCGCTTCCGGGCAAGCGTCATGATGGGCAGCCTTTGGCCCACCCTCGTAAAATGGCGGTGTGGCCTTGATCAGGGGTGCCAATCAGGTTAGCACCCACCCACCCCAGAAAACCCCCCCAACCGGTGGGTGGGGGGGAATCTTTGCCAATGAGTCTTGGAACCAGGAACCTGAGCTCATGGTTGCGAAATGAAGATGACAAACAGCTTTGGTGGGGCTGCAAAACGGGTGGGAGCAGGTCAGCAGCCGTTTCACGCCACTAACAATCTCGAATATAACCCTCACAGTGCTTTTTAACTTATCAATGAATTACTAGTATACTATAATGAATCATTATGTAATATATTCACAATTTATTCTTGGGCTTTACTATCGATAAAATAACAAGTATTATATCAAGCCATTCAAATTGGTAAGGATGTTCCCAGAAAATAATTAGTACTTGAAGTTCGAATATTCAGTTTACCTGAAATACAGGTAGCAATTGGGACAGAAGCAAAATATTGTAGATGCTATAAATCTGAAATAAAAACAAAAAATGCTGGACATATTCAGCAGGTCATGCCGCATCTGTGGAGAGAGAAACACAGTTAACGTTTCCGGGTTGATGACCTTTCAGGGGTAGGTTTGGATGATCTCATCGACTGAGATTGACATTCATGTAGTGGACATTAACTTCCTACAGCCTCTGATGCACTCGCAAGCTGTGTTTATTTTTCTGATGGCTGTGCACTTCTTAAGCTTTCTGAGTTTGCATGTTGCAAACTCTTTCATTGGGCTTCAAAGCTTCCATAATTGCTGGCAGTACATGTACAAGGTTACCTGCATTGCTCTGTGTGGGTTGAACTAAGACACCATTAGAACTCCTAAGTCCTCAAATAATATAAAATAAAGGATACAACTCCAAAGCGGGTTCTGCGGGTGCATAAGTGATTGAAGGTGACAGGACAGACTGGGAGCGCGGTTATAAAAGCGTACAGCATCCTAGACTTTGGTAATAAGGGCAAGAGCAAGCAGGTTATGTCGAACTTGTATAAAACATTGGCTGGAATTTTCCAGCGCCCACTCCCCCCCACAATCGCGCCCCCTCCCCCCCACCACCGGCCCCTCCCCCAACCGCGCCCCCTCCCCCCCCATCACCGCCCCACCCCCACCCCGTGGTGAGGCCAGCAAGCCATTGAAATCTCTGTTCACATCGGCAGGACCGGAACATCCCACACACGTGAGGGGCTGGAAAATTCCAGCCATCAGTTCGGCCTCGCCTGAAGTGTCGTGTTCAGTTCTGGATGCTGCGCTTTAGGTAAGATGCGTAGGCATTGGAGGGAGTGCAGAAAAGATTCACGAAAATGATTTCAGGGATGAGAAATTTAAGTTATGAAGATAGACTGGAGAAGCTGGGGACTATTTTCCTTGGAGGAAAGAAGGCTGAGAGGGGATTTGATAGAGTTATTCCAACTCATAAGCACATTTACCTTAACAGCAGGTAGTTACCTTAATAACGAACAGAGTAGATAGAGAGAAACTGTGTCCAATCATAAAAGGATCGAGAATGAGAGGATACAGATTTAAGGTAATTAGGGAAATGACAGAACTTTTTTCATGGAGCAAGTAGTTAGATTCTGGAATGCACTGCCTCACATTGTAGTGGAGGCAGGTTCAATTGAGGCATTCAGACTGTTATTTGCAAAGGAACAATGCACAGGGTTACAGGGAGAAAGCGGGAGAATGGCACTAAGTAAATTGCTCATTTGGAGAGCTGCTGCAGACATGATGGGCTGAATGGTCCCATTCTGCGCAGTAACTACTCAATGAATGTTAGAGGGTATTTTATATCTTAAGCAGGCAGACATGTGAGCATGGGGATGAGCAGCAACAAAGTCAAAAGAGAAATATAACATTTATATTTATATATTTGTATATGGAATACCTGATTGAAGCATTTTTGCTAATCTACTTTGTATCCAGAATCAGTTGCACAAACCATTCTTGAAATCACTGAAATGATTTCTCTTTCAGGTCTGGAGCTGCCCTTCATGATGATGCCCCATCCACTCATTCCTGTCAGCCTACCTCCGGCATCGGTTACCATGGCTATGAGCCAGATGAACCACCTTACCACTATCGCTAATATGGCAGCTGCAGCCCAAGTGCAAAGTCCCCCTTCCAGGATGGAAACCTCAGTTATTAAGGTAAACGTGTACAGCTACAATTGTGGTAATTGACTAATCACGTAGATCATTGCTGAAAAAAAGAACCATGCTGTTAAATCATCAGGACAGATTCACAAGAATACCAGTTGTAAAGGGAACAACAGTTGATACTGCATGAGAAAGAAAGTGCTGATTGGTTGTCAGGTGCAGTCTGATTGTTTAAGGTGTTGCCGTGGAGAATGCACCATGGAACTGTTAACTGCCAAGCTTTTGTTTAAATTAAAACCAGGCAGGTACCGACACTGGTCACGGCATTGCCATGGGGAATGAACCAAGGAATGGCTGCACTCCAGCACCCCCACCCCACCCCACCCCACCCCACCTCACCTCACTTCACAAACCTTTTGTTTGGTTGCAAAAGGTGCTTTGCAGACAGATGGAGCACTTCACGCATTGTATCTTTTTCAACTAAACAAAAGCTTGGTGGGGTGGGGTGGGGGTGCTGGGGTGCAGCCATTACCTGGTTCATTCTACATGGCAATGCCTTGACCGATTAGAGTTGATCTGCCTGGTTTAGTTTGAATTTAAACAAAAGCTTGGCAGTTAACTGTTCTTTGGTGAATTCTCCATAGCAACGCTTCTACCAATCAGACTCCACTTGTCAACCAATCAGCTTCTCATGCAGTATAAATTGTTGTTCCCTTTACAGATGACATTCTTGCAAATCTGTCTTGATGTGTTCAAGAAAAGCTTTGACAGCATGCCTCTTTGTCAGCAATAATCAAGTTCTAAACTACCAAACACCTAATCATGTAGATGGTGCCAACATTCAGTTGAAAGGGTGTTATCCTACTGTTCTGGGCAATATCTTGGATTGGGCTAAGATGTTAATAAGGGCAGTATCCAGGTCAATGCAAATAATGAGAATTCCATAACTTGTACATATTCCTATTGTTTAAGCAGGTTCATTATTAGGGAGATATTTTCCACCATTGACCAACTTTAGGGAAAATTAATTGGGCGCAAGTAGAATTTTTACATATTCACCGCTCCTTTCTTTCAATAAATTGAGAAAATGTCAGACAGTTTATCCTTAAATCTCTAAAGATTTCCACTGAGGTAGCTCCCTGAGTTGTCTCAATCAGTTACGGAGATGTATGAACCAGGTAGACCTAAGGTTTCACACATAGTCTGTGCTAAGTTAGCTGACCTCCATTAAGGAGGAAGTGCTGCAGTGCTCCTAGTTTTGAGGTGAGGGGAACTGGCCAAGGCTCCTGCTTTTCTTGGGTGTGCAAGTCTGCAAGCATTTAGTGAGGATAGGGTTGGAAGCAGCCACAATGTCCAGAGTCCATACTCCTGGCAAAAATTATGACTCAAAATTCTGCTGGAATTCTACTCATCCCTTGCCTGAGCTCCATTGGGAGACAGTGAACCCTCCAGGGAAACATCACAGATGGCTGAAAACCATTCGCCTAGGTATGTTGTCACACTACCACAGGAGGAGGGAAACATCCTTGTGGAATTGCTGGAGCAGAGGAAAGAAAATCAACAATAGACGGAAAACTAAATACATCGGTCATAATTAAATAGCCTAATGGATGATACAGGCATGCATAAGGGATGTTTCCTGTTTGTCCTTACCAAAAATGGTGGACAATATACTTACTAACTACCATTTTATGACTTTAGGAGATTACGTTGTTCCTGAAAAATGGGTGCAAGGGAGCCCAATTGATCCACCAATCCACACTTGAGTAGAATAGCTAATGTGGAACCTTGTCATTCTGATGCAGGCTTTATTCTTTTCAGGTCAGATTGCTGAAGCTGAATTTCATTGTCATATGCCCCTCACCCCCCTCCTTTACTTGCCTCCAGCTGCACATTTCCTTACTCAACACTTTATTACATTTAAGATTAGCTTGCAAATAAAAGAACTGCTCCGTTTTGGCAGCTGTGTTCCCGTGCCATGTTTTGATTCATAAGAGCAGAGAACGAGATGCAGAAGTCATCCAGCCTGATTCACGGTGGTCCGGATTAAATTGGACATGTAGCAAATTGGACATACAGCACTGAAATGTCTGATCCATGCCCTAGTTAATGCAGGCTCCACATTCGATGTTGGTATGCAGAATTTCTCTTTAATTGTGATTGAGCCCACGCTAAAGTCACACTGCAACACTTTATGTAATGTGTATGCGGAAGGGGAGCATGCGTGAGATGAGAATTACAAATGTGCAGCATTGCGCAATATATAAATACACAGTAACTAATATTGGGCTGTTCCGCAAGTGAATAAGACCTCCCTATCCCATATGAGTTTGTCATTTATGATTAATGAACCCTTTATTACTTGCAGAATAAACTGTGTTAATTCACTGTATCATAGGAATGTAGTGGAGCAGCATTGCGCAGGGCTTAATAAAATATGACAAGGATTGGTCCAAAAGCAATGGGGTTGGTTTTAACCCTAGCTGTCTGGTGTAAATCTGGCGGAAGGTGGATAGACAGTTCAAATCAACCATGTGACTCACCAGCCAATGTCCCACCTAAATCAGTTAGCCTGTTCCTTTGGGCAGGCAGTAAATGCACTTACTTGAGCTTAGTGATGTTTTATTTACATGTGCAGACTGAGATACGATAACATCATTGTGGCCCAAGTCTGAAACTGATGGTAAGTCATGGACCTGAATCGTGGGGCTGGATTTTTGCTTTGGGGTCAGAACCCCAATATTGGGGTCAAATGTGGGTACCAGCCCCGCACCCATGTCAGAAATGGTTACCCGACAAGATTTTTGATGAGTTGCCCAATTGGTAGCCAGAGGCCGGGCTTGCCATCCAATTAAAGACGGAAGACAGCTTCCTGAGACTGGAGGGCCAATAGGAGGCCCACAAGTAATGACACAGGAGTGCTTGCTGAAGACCAAGTTAAAGAAAAATTGGTTTTGACCATGGCCACAGCTGCTAGGCCATGATAATTGAGGGACATACCTTCTCTGGATAGCCAGGATCCTATGGCATGGCCTGACAGCCATGGTGGGTGTGGGGAGCTTATCAGAGGGATGAAGAACTGCCCCCACCCTATTTGCCACACGGAGGCTGCCTCATCTCAGCAGACGTGTTTCGGCCGTTGTGTGGGGCCCACCTGCTGACTGGAAAATTCCAGTCTGTGTGGAAGTGGAGCCTTAATAGGCACCTAATTACCTCCAATTGGCTACTGTTCCACTCCTGTGCAAAATTAATATTTGTTCAAAATTAATATTTGGTCTCAGGCAAATATCCCACATGTTGCAACTATGCTTCTGAAGCTGCAGAAGCTTGTTTTAAGTGACAGGCCACCTATCCCACAATTAAGACCCAGAGACAGGGTCAGAGCATTAATTCTCACCTCCCCGAGCCCCCGTCCCCCGAATGCCGTCGTCCTGCCAATTTTCTCACCTCAGTGTTAACTACTTATTGGAGTTTGTTTACACGGGATCCGTCACCTTCCAATATTTCGCCATTATCAACATGCGAAGTTAAGACTGTGAGCATTGATTTTAACCCTCAGGGTTTCAGGTGGGCGGGGAACAGAATGAGTACAAAAGACCCTCCCAGACCTACATGTCAGGCTGCAGGTATATAAGCTCCCTGGCCTCTTCAATATACCTCCCAACAGTGAACCAGAGCCCAAGTTCAGGGAGCTGCAGGCTGCCAACCTAAGGTAACCTCGATGGTGAGCAATTAAAGGTGAGGAGGTCTTTGGCTTCAGGACAAGGAAGGCCATGACTTTCCTTGTGGGACCTGGATATCGCTCCTCCTTTCTGACAACAAAGCAAGAAAGATTTCCACTTACTCTTGGAAGGGTCTCTTCTTCTTCCCAATAGCACTGGTGGCTTCAATGCTTAGGCCCCTAGCTCAAGTGAAATCCCATCCCATTGACGTCCTGGCACTCAGGTTGCCTACTCTGGTTGGAAGTGTCCCTGGAGGCTTCATCACATCACCTTCCAGCTCCATCCACACCGCCCAGTTCAGCAGGTTGCTTTTTATCCGACTCCCAATATTTTTCTAACTAACAAATGGGAAAGAAAGTGAGCGCCCAACATTTTAAAAGCCCCAGGGGCTTTTCTCCCTGGTTACTGGCAGCAGCATTCTGGAAATCTATTCTTAATTCCTGGAAACTCCAGGGCCATCCAGGAGAGTGGCAACATTTAATGGGACCTGGATTTGTATACATTTATGATGCTCCCTCCAAATTATTTTTTTTTATTTGCTCATGGGATGTGGGCGTCGCTGGCTAGGCCAACATTTATTGCCCATCCCTAACTGCCCTTGTTCATAGAGCATTTAAGAGTCAACCACATTGCTGTGGGTCTGGAGTCACCTGTAGGCCAGACCAGGTAAGGGTTGTAGATTTCCTTCCTTAAAGGGCATTAGCGAGCCAGATGGGTTTTTATGACAATCTGCAACTGTTTCATGATCGTCATCAGCTTTTGAATTCCAAATTTTCAAGTATCACTATCTGCCATGGTGGGATTCAAACCTGGGTCCCCAGAGCATTACCCTAGGCTTTCCAGAATGCTAGTCAGTAACAATACCACTATGCCACCAGCTCCCCTGTGCACATCTAAAATGGCGGCCGGCAAGAAGCCGGGTTGAAAGCCCGAAGACTCTGTTTTAATGACCCCCTGGAATTTCTCCCAGTGGACAGTGCAGTATTCAATTGTTCTCCAATTGTGAATCTGGTAACTGATCTATGCTCACTGTACTTGATTAGTTAAGCTTGGGTGTGGCTTCTAAGCAAAGTAAACAGACACCATAGGCGGCACGAGAAGCTGAGCTGTGAGCATGAGTGCAGCCATATTGTGATTGCAGGGATACTTTGAAACTATTGTAAATAAATCTGTTGCACACTTAGAAACTAGTGCCATCTCAGCATTGCTTCGAGCTATATAAAATGCACAAGAGTCAGGATGCATTAGAATACTCTTGCTCCCAGCTATTCACAATAATGGAGAGCATGCTTCAGCCTGACCAGCACCATGTGTTTGTGTATGCGTGAAAGCCAAATGAGCTCTTCCTCCAGAACCTGAGGTTCAGCTTCACCACCCCAGATTAGCTAATTTGGCACAAGACTAGGATCATCCTATTTCCTGCCAAAGTTGCTTGCAGCATTTGGCCGCCTGTTTTCCATTTTTTGTGCTTATTGCTGTCATGAGCTTTGCATTAATATTGAGTACTTTTCACAACATTTGGACTAACAGTGAATTAGTCATTGGACACAGGAACTTTGAGTGCAATCAGCAACCTTGGGCTCAAATTTCTCTCAAAGTTGCACTAGTTTTCCGCAATGAATTTATGGTTCGAGTTTCTCCCCAAACCTATTTGCGTAATCAGGAAAGAAAACCTTCCATAACTCCAGTAGAATGGGCAGCATATTAAAGAGCAATTAGGCTTTTTTTTTTGCATTCATGAATATTCCTTGATGTATTTTAGAGCAGTAGTTCTAGTGCTGTTTTATTAATACAGCTGAGATTAGGTTTATCACAAATGATCAATATTAACAAGAGTTTCTAATCCACTACCTGTAAGTAACCTGATTTTAACTCACTGAAGGTGACTTTGAAATACTATACTGAGCCATTTGCTTGTTACATTGATATACAGTAGGCAGTTCCTCTGTTAATTAAAGAATGAACATTTAAAAGTGTCCAAAAAAGTGTCCGAAGAATGTTTGATGACTCTGGGTCTATACTCGATGGAGTTTAGAAGGATGAGGGGGGATCTGATTGAAACTTACAGAATACTGAAAGGCCTGGATAGAGTGGACGTGGGGAAGATGTTTCCATTAGTAGGAGGGACTAGGACTCGAGGGCACAGCTTTAGAGTAAAGGGAAGACCTTTTAGAACACAGATGAGGAGAAACTTCTTTAGCCAGAGAGTGGTGAATCAATGGAATTCATTGCCACAGAAGGCTGTGGAGGCCAGGTCATTGAGTGTATTTCAGACCGAGATAGATAGGTTCTTGATTGGTAAGGGAATCAAAGGTTACGTGGAGAAGGCGGGAGAATGGGGTTGAGAAACTTATCAGCCATGACTGAATGACGGAGCAGACTCAATGGGCTGAATGGCCTAATTTCTGCTCCTATGTCTTATGGTCTTATGGTCTTGTATTGTCCTAGTGCCTTTTAAAACAAAAGCTTAGGCCGGGATTTTCTGGCCCCGCCTTGGCGGGACCACCGGCAGCCGAGCCAAAAGTCTGTTGACTTTCGGTGGGATCGGGTGATCTTGGCGGTGGATGGGGCCAGAAAATCCCATCCTTAATTTAGCAGAATTAGCTACAGTTAGCAGAAGCTTGCAGTGGCAACGAATTCCATCAGGGATGTGACCAGTTTGTGGGCAGGGCCAGTGTCTTGCGCGGTGTTTAAAACCATCACTCAAACCCATGGAAACTCGAACGGCATTTAATATACCCCACTCCTTTACGCAGCTTTGGCAAATTTTCAGGCAAATTGCCTTTTGGAAACTCCAAATTTCAGAATAGGCAGAGTACAGACTATACACAACCAGCCCATGCTTGCAAAACACAAAACAAAATGTCTATTGTTAGATGTGATTCTGCGATTAGGCAGCACTTACCAAATAATCCTGAGTGCACTAATAGCTACACCAACAACTAATTTAAGGTAATCAATTGAGCTTGTAACTTGGCTCATTGATACTTTCTGGAAGTGATGTACATTTATACACGGGAGCCCGTTCTCTGCAAGCAAAAAGAATCTGGTCAAGCCTTGTGCCTTTTTTTGAATTGTAGAGGAGTTGGAGAGCCTATAGCTCCCCGTTGCTTTCTCCATGGCAATGCCTTGACCAATTAGAGTTGACTTGCCAACCAATCAGTACCCTTTTCTCTGGCAGTATAAATTGTTGCAATCGTATGAAATTTGGCACCCTTGTGTTTGTCCTGATGAGTGCAAGATGAAAAAATTCAACAGCATGTCTCATTTTTTAACAATGTTCAAACTGAAATGTTTTTATTTTGATCCCGAATTTTCTGACTTCATTCCTGCTACACCATGATATGCTGGGAAAGCACGTTTTGTTTTTGGAAGTGCTTGAGCAAGCGCTCACTCTTTGTCTAAGTCAGGCACTCGTGAGATGTCGTTCTGTCTGTGGGAATGTGCAACTACCCAGGGCGACTGGGAGTTACAGAAGAAACAGGAAGGCAGATGTAACCCGGAGGGGCAAATTGTGGCAGCTACAAACTGCAATAATAGTGACAACGGTGACCTAAAAATAGGCTTTGCACCCTTTGCCTTTCAACATCTGCCTGGTGCAGGCAGGCTTGTTAACAATATGGGATACTAAGATGTACTGGCAACAAATACTTTGGGTGCAATTCTAAGCTGCCCCAATCCCACCACCACAACAAAACAGCAGACAGGAGAAGGCCTGGGGAGAGGCTTAAAAATAAAAATGTGGTGACATATAACCCCAAACCATCGAGTACATGTCAGCCCCCATTTTTACAGTGCAGCTTGCCTGCTGTGCGAGTGTCCAGGTCTCGTTAGGCGGGGCACGTCATTATAATAGTTCAACCTGATGTCCATGGTGTAGTTTGAAGATGATTTTAATTTAGCGCCTGCGGGATGGGTTTCCCAAGGCTCAGGAGGTTCCGTTGCAGAAGAGAAGTGTGAGCAGCCAGATCCAGCAGCTGAGTACTTTTTGGAGAATGTTTCTGGGCCAGGAACAGCTGAAGTGCTTTCCTCCAAAGAACCATGAACCCGATCCCCAAGATCCTTGGCTGCGGCCTTCTGTTGATTTTCCTGCCTGACAATCTGTCTGGCTGCCGGCTGTGTGTGTGTGTGTGTGTGTGTGTGTGTGTGTGTGTGTGTGTGTGTGTGTGTGTGTGTGTGTTGGGGGGGGTGGGGGGGTGCAGTATAGAAATTGCGATGAGATCCTGCCTTCAAATTTATCAAAATCCCTGTGTTCTCACCTGCCCCCACCACCAGCTCCCTCTCCCAAACATGCTCTCTTCCCGCCTCCCCATAAATATCATGGCCTTTATTCCTTTTAAGCAAGGATTGCATTCTTTTCAGAGTCATGCCAGTGGGAATTAGGACCTGGGGTTGGGGGTGGGCATGGTGGATTGGAGTTCCTGGGGACCTGGGGTGGTGGGAAGGCTTTAATTGAAAGGATCTACTTCCAGTTGACAGCTTGCTTATAACAGACCTTAAGCTGCTTTTCATACTTGCTCAGTGAGAGCAGCCTCCTTTGGGCAACACTGACATATTTGCAATTGGTGGCCTTCAGTGGCTGGGCTCTGCTTTTATATGAGTGTGAAACTAGTGTGAAACCACTAGTGTCAACTCATTATTAACCTGCATTCCTGAAGGATGATGTGCATGTGATATGCATCCCAAGGAGGGAAACCCCTGCCTCTGCAGTTACACGTTCTAGGAGATAATTTTCCATTTTTTTTCTTCCTCATTCGATGGAGTTTTTGGCCGACCCTTTAGTGCTTGCACTCATCACACCCAAATTTCCTGGTCTCCACACCCACATTTCCAAGATGTTCTGCCGGCGAGGGTGAAGCTCCACACATGAACACAAATTAATAAATGTACCCGCAGAGTGTAAAAAGGTTGTAGATTGGAGGTGGAGGAAACTGTTGATCTTAAGGGGGTCTATTTTTATTTGCATAGTGCAGGAAGAGGATAATATACCATATAATCAAAGAAAATTTACAATGAATCAAGGACTGGAACTTAACTTAAACTAGAGAATAGTATTAGCAAAAGTAATGGCATGAAAGACTTGACAAAAATGGTTTGATCTTAAAGGGAAGAGGTGAGGAAATTACAGATACCTTACCAACTATCTTCTGAAGCCCTCTTGATTCAGGAGTTGCCTCTCTTGATTGGAAGGTTTAAATGATTTTGGAAAAGTGACAGGGAGAAACCAGGAAACCGTAGACTGTTGGTCTAACATCTTGTGGGGAAGTTATTGGAAACAATAGTTAAAAACAGAGTGACTGAGCAATTAGAGAAATTTGAGCTGATTAGGGAAAGCTAATCTGGATTTGTAAAATGTAATCTCCAATGAAGTTAATTAATTTCTTTGGGATGTAACTAAAGCCATACATCAGAGATATTTATGGATGTCAAAGATATGGTCTTCCAGAGGCTTCCGAAAAGTTTCCATATAAGAAACTGTTAGCTACCATTAGAGCTGATGGAATTGAAGGCACATTTTGTGCTGGTTAGGAGATCGGTGAGGCAGTAGACGACAGAGAGCGAGGATAATGGATATGTGCTCAAATTGGAAAGAAGTGACTAATTGTGTCCCACAAGTCTGTGCTGGTGCCTTAACTGATCACTATATTCATTAATGACTTGAACAACATAATAAAAAGCCATATATCCAAGTTTGCTAATAGCACAAAGAAGATTGGTGTTACAATAAGAATTGTAGATGGGACCATAAAATTACAAAGAGACATCAATTGATAAGTGAGTGGGCAAAACTGTTGCAGATGCATTCCTGTGCTGGTATAAGTGAGGTCATCTATCTTGGACCAAAAATGACAGATCCGAGTATAATTTTAAACAGTGGGAAGCTAGGAACGATGTACGTGCAGACATTTAAGGGTCCATGTACAAAGATTAGGTACAAACTAATAATCAAAATGGCTAATGGAATGTTAATAACTAGAAGGCTTGAATGTAAAGCGGGGGGAGGGGGGAGCTTTTTTTACAGCAATACCAGTTTCTGGTTAAATCACATCTATACTGTTTACAGTTTTGGGAACTGTGCTTTAGAAAGGATATATTGGCTTTGGAGGGAGAGCAGCAAGTTCACCGGAATGTTACCACAGGTCGGATTTTCTCATAAAAGACAGAAAACTGGAAGTGGGTTCAATTCCAAAACTGACAGTGATCTTCCATTGTTCGGGGCCTCAGCTAGGGTGAGGGGTAGGTCTGCCATCCAATTAAGCTGCCTGGACCTGGGAATGGAAGTGGGCCAGCTCCGGAGTGGGCATTATGAAAGGGCACCTGTGAAACAGCTCTACAAGTGTTCCTACGTCTGACACGGTAGAATTTCTGCTTTCAAACCACATGACCAGCCAATCATTAACATATACAGTTTTCTTGATAAACTCCCTCCTGCCTTTCCCAAACCCAATATTCTAGAGAACATTGCTGTGAATCCTCTATATTGTCGGTTAAGGCAATCCTTATGTGTATGATATTATTATCTCTTCCTCTGTATTGACCCTACATGGACTATCATTGTATGCCTCTTCCTGCACCTTCACTATCCCTTCCACCCTTCCCTCATTGTGTGCAGCGCTAAATAAGGAAAGTATCTTATACCATGCCACTAACCTTCATAAAGTTTCCTTCCTTTCTGACTCGCCTTCAACTTGATACGTGCCTGCCCTCACTGTGCTCGAAGGCTAAAGGCACCTTTAGGCTGAGCCACCTCCACCAGTGTTCAAAATCACCTTAAATTGGCACTCTTAATAAGCCCTTAAATTGTTTAACTGGTCTGTTAATAGGTGCTGGTCAGCATCGGGGCCTGCACTCGCCCCTGTCCTCACGGAAGCCACAAATGACAGAAACAGAGACAGGACTTAAGGTCCCTTAAGGATCTATTTTTCTGCCTGCTTCTGTCCCAGCCCCGATCCTGATGGAAAGATCTGGCCTCAGGACTCCAAGGGTTAGATTATGTGGAGAGATTACATCAACTCAGTTTGTGTTACCTGGAAGATTAAAAAAATCCAAGGGGTAACTTGTTTGGGGTGTTTCGCATTATGAAACAAATTGATAGGGTGGATTTAGAGCAACCTGTTCTTCTGCTGGTGGGCCAAGGTGACACATTAAAATCTGAGCCAGGTTACCCAGGAGGGGAGTAACCTCTTCATGCAAAGTGTGGAACTCACCCACAAAAAGCTGTAGTTGTAAACTCAATTGATCATTTTAAATCTGAGATTGATTGATTTTTTTCTTGCTAGACATGGGTCTAAAAGGGATATGGAGCCATGGAGAGTGGATGGAACTAAGATATAGGTCAGCCATAAAACTGAATGCTGGAATTGGCTTGAGGGGTCTTGTTAGTTTAGGGGGGATGGGGTGGATAGGATAGGGTGGAGTGAAGCCGGGCAGACGCCCTGCTTATTAGTTATTATATCAGTCGGGGTCTTCTCCCACTTTGGTCAATGGGTCATTTGCTATGTTTGAGGAGAGCGGGAGGAAAGGCTTTTCTGCTGAATGCGAACAAATTCAGATTGCTGGGTTTTGCATTTTTAAGGGCAGAGACTGAAAATGACTCTTTGTATCTGATTAACATGCGTCCCACGCAGGCACTGTGTGTTTCAATCACCTATTTACTGAGGAGAAAGCTGCACTTGTCACAGAGGGGGAGAGGCACCTGATGCTATTTTGCCTTTACATCACCTGTATTATAGCTGTAACTAGTGCAAAACAGCCCTCTGTGGCAATAACAATTTGAGTAGTATTTGGCCTCCTGTGCACAGAGATCCACCCATTGCGTAGTGTTCTGCTCAGTGTGATGCAGAAACAGTGGTATTAACCTGCATTTTCGTAAGGTGATGCCGGTGTCCAACTGGCACCTGTAGTCTCTCACTATTGGGTTCCAACCATTTAAATGACATACACAAAAAGCTTTAGATTTGATGCCATTCAAACCCTGTGACTACATTTAGTGCCTTGCATTAGATCTTATTATCTAGCGATTTATTGGTCCTTCCATCAGTCTCCCCCCGCCACCCCTTCTCAGAGCTTGAGTTTTCTAATTCTGATGGAGCATCTGTATCACTCACCTTGTCCTTGTTTCAAACCTTTCCTGCTGTTGTTTGTAGGAACGTGTTCCTGACAGCCCTTCACCTGCTCCGTCCCTGGAAGATGGCCGCCGGCCAGGGAGTCATCCTTCTTCCCATCGGAGCAGCAGCGTGTCGAGTTCACCAGCCCGGACTGAGAGCTCCTCTGATAGAATCCGTGAGTTCCGCCTACTGATATTTTCGACTGTAAATTTTTCATCTGGCTAACTTATTAAAGAATATTTCAAATGCAGTATGTGGGTTTAAAGGGCATGAGTGAAGGAAGATCAACACTGTAATAAAAAAATGAATGAGAATACATATTCTGAAGCAATATACAAAGGTGCAAATGTACTTCAAATGGTTACTGTATGTTGCAGTTGAATCTGAAAGTAATTTTTTGTTGATTTTCTACCTTCCTCCTTTCCTCATTGACTGGGGGGATGTGGTTCCATTATCCTGCCCATTGCTCATTTGTGGCCTTATACATAAAGGGATGTATTTCCTTGTCTCCCCCAATTCTCATAAGAACATAACATGGTAGGAGGCTCAATAGTAGGGGAACAGACAGGCATTTATGTGGCTGTAGACGTGACTCCAGGTTAGTGTGTTGTCTCCCTGGTGCCAGGGTCAAGGATGTCACTGAATGGCTGCAGGGCATTCTGAAGGGGGAGGGCAAACAGACAGAGATCGTGGTACATATTGGTACCAGTGACATAGGTAGAAAGAGGGATCAGGTCCTACAAACAGAATTTAGGGAGCTAGGAAGCAGGTTAAAAAACAAGACCTCAAAAAGTAATAATCTCTGGATTACTTTCAGTGCCACGCGCTATTGAGTATAGAATTAGGAGGTTAGTCCAGATGAATGCTTGGCTAGACAGATGGTGCAGGAGGGAGGGCTTTAGTTTTCTGGGATCTTGGGACCATTTCTGGGTCCTGTGGGACCTGTACAAAGCAGATGGGTTGCACCTGAACTGGAATGGGACCAATAGTCTTGCGGGGAGGTTTGCTAGTGCTGTTAGGGAAGGTTTAACTTGGCAGGGGGATGGGATCCTTAGAGGAGGTTCAGCAGAGGGAGATGCACAGCCAAAATTAGAAGAGAAAGCAAGTGAGTCTGGAAGGCATAGAAATTAAAGGTCAGTTAAGGCACAGGGATTTTGGCAAGGTTGGATGGTATTTATTTTAATGCAAGGAGTCTGACGAATGAGGCAGATGAGTTGAGGGCACAAATTAACACATGGAAGTATGATGTCATTGTTGTCACAGAGATATGGTTGAGAGAAAGGCAGGATTGGCAGCTCAATCTTCCAGGATATCGGGTCTTCAGGCGAGACAGGAAAGGAGGTAAAAGAGGAAGGGGTATTGCAATATTGATCAAGGAATCAATTACAGCAGTAAGGAGGGATGACGACATCTAAGAAGGCTCCTCAAATGAAGCCATATGGGTGGAACTGAAAAACAAAAAAGGAGCAATCACATTGCTGGGAGCGTACTATAGGCCCCCACACAGTCAGAAAGAAAAAGAAGAGCAGATATGTAGGCAAATTTCAGAGAAGTGTAAAAATTATAGGGTAGTAATAGTGGGGGATTTCAACTTCCCCAACATTAACTGGGTTAGTTGTAGTGTGATAGGTTTAGAGGAAGCAGAATTCTTCTAATGCATCCAGGAGAGCTTTTTAAGCCAGTACGGAAAAGGTCCTACAAGAGAGGTCCTGGACTTAATTTTAGGGAATGAAGCTAGGCAAGGTGTCAGTGGGGGAACATTTTGCAGATAGTGACCATAACTCCGTTAGATTCAAGGTTGCTATGGAAAAGGACAAGGATGGGCCAGAAATCAGAGTTCTAAATTGGGGGAAGGTCAATTGTAATAAAATCAGATATGATTTGGCCAGAGTGGACTGGGAACAGCTACTTTTAGGTAAATCTGCATCAGAGGAGTGGGACTTATTCAAGAAGGAAATAGGGAGAGTACAGGGCCAACATATTCCAGTAAAGATAAAGGGTGGGACCAACAAATCCAGGGAACCCTGGATGTCGATGGATATACAGGATTGGATAAAGAGAAAAAGGGAGGCTTATGGAAGATACCAAGGGCTCAAAACAGTGGAAGCCCTAAAGGAGCATAGAATGTGTAGGGGGGATCTTAAAAAGGAAATTAAGAGAACAAAAAGGGGGCATGAAGAAACATTGGCAGGTAAAGTAAAGGAAAATCCAAAGTTATTTTACAAGTACATTAAGAGAAGAGGATAACTAGGGAAAGAGTAGGGCCCATTAAAGACTATAGTGGTAATTTGTGTGTGGAGCCAGAAGACATAGGTAGGGTTCTAAATGAATACTTTGTCTTGGCATTCACACGTGAGGGGGACGACGTGAGTATGGAAATCAGACAGAAGGACTGTGATATAATTAGAGAAATTATCATAGAAAGGGAGGAAGCTCTAAGTGGTCTGGCAGGCTTAAAAGTAGATAAACCTCCTTGCTCGGATGAAATGTATCCCAGTTGAGTGAGGCAAGGGAGGAGATAGCAGGGGCGCTGCCAATAATTTTCAATACCTCTCTGGCCACAAGAGAGGTGCCAGAGGACTGGAGGACAGCCAATGTGGTACCGTTATTCAAGAAGGGAGGAAGGGATAAACCAGGGAACTACAGGCCAGTCAGTCTAACCTCAGTGGTGGGGAAATTGTTGGAAGCAATTCTGAGGGACAGAATTAATCTACACTTGGAGAGGCAGGGATTAATCAAGGACAGTCAGCATGGTTTTGTTAAGGGGAGGTCATGTTTGACCAACTTGGTCGAATTTTTCAAAGAGGTGACCAGGTGTGTAGATGAGGGCAATGCATTTGATGTAGTCTACTTGGACTTCAGCAAGGCTTTTGATAAAGTCCCACATGGGAGACTGATAATGAAGGTAAGAGCCCATGGGATCCAAGGCAATTTGATAAATTGGATCCAGAATTGGCTGAGTGGCAGGAAGCAGAGGGTGATGGTCTTGGGGGTGTTTTTGTGACTGGATGCCTGTGTCCAGTGGGGTTCCACAGAGATTGGTGTTGGATCTCTTGCTGTTTTGTAGTATATATAAATGATTTAGGCTTGAATGTAGGAGGGTTGATCAGTAAGTTCGCGGATGACACGAAAATTGGTGGGGTGGTAAATAGTGAGGAGGATAGCCTTAGATTACAGGAGGATATAGACAGGCTGGTCAGATGGGCTGATCAGTGGCAAATGGAATTTAATCCTGATAAGTGTGAGATGATGCACTTGGGCAGGACAAACAAAGGCACAGGATTACACGATGAATGGTAGGACCCTGGGAAGTACTGAGGGTCAGAGGGACTTTGGTGTGCATGTCCACCAGTCTCTTAAGGTAGCGGGACAGGTAGATAAGGTGGTTAAGAAGGCATATGGGATACTTGCCTTTATTAGCTGAGGCAAAGGATATAAGAGCAGGGAGGTTATGCTGGAATTGTATAAAACGCTGGTTAGGCCACAGCTAGAGTATTGCGTGCAGTTCTGGATTTGGCATTATAGGAAGGATGTGATTGCACTAGAGAGAGTGCAGAAGAGATTTACCAGGATGTTGCCTGGGCTGGAGAGTTTTAGTTATGAAAAGAGATTGGATAGACTGGGGTTATTTTCCCTGGAGCAGAGGAGATTGAGGGGGGACACGATTGAGGTGTATAAAATTATGAGGGGCATAGATAGTGTGGACAGGAAGGAACTTTTCCCCTTGGTGGAGGGATCAATAACCAGGGGGCATAGATTTAAGGTAAGGGGCAGGAGGTTTAGAGGAGATGTGACGAAGAATTTTTTCACCCGGAGGATGGTGGGAATCTGGAACTCACTGCCTGAAAGGGTGGTAGAGGCAGAAACCCTCGTAACATTTAAGAGATATTTGGATGTGCACTTGCGATGCCATGGCATACAAGACTATGGGCCTAGTGCTGGTAAATGGGATTAAAGTAGTTAGGTACTTGTTTGACTGGTGCAGACTCAATGGGCTGAAGGGCCTTCTTCTGTGCTGTAGACCTCTAGGACTCTATGAGAAATAGGTATTGGAGTAGACCATTTGGCCTTCAAACCTGCTTTACCATTCAATTCGATCATGGCTGATCTGATCGTGGCCTGAACTTTCCTGTCTGCCCCCTCTAACCCTTGACTTGATCCCTTGTCAATCAAAAATCTATCTAACTCAGCCTTGAAGAATGACCCAACCTCCACAGCTCTCTGTGACATAAAATTCCAAAGGCTGATGAACCAGAGAGAAGAAATTCCTCCTCCTCTCCATCATACATGGGAAACCGCAGTCTGAAACTGTGTCCTCTGGTTCTAAATTCCCCCACAAGGGCAAATATCATCTCAGCATCTACTCTGTCAAACCCCCTCAGAATGCTGGATCGGAATGGTGCACCTACTTTCCCCAGGTGGCAAAGGTCAAGAAAATCTACCTATTGAAATGTCAACAGGACTACTTGACACTTGAGACTGGGAGCTGTGCTTGATCCTCTTCTTACATGATAGACTTAGGAATTTTCCAGGAGAATATACTATTTAGCTTCAAAGAACAGGAACCCTGTCTGATTGTTCTCCTCGCTAGCCTAGAGGCGCTGAGCCAACTATAGCTCCCAAGTTGTGGCTCCAGCTGAGAACTGGGTATCAAACATGGAACCTTACAGTCTCAGTACCCACTACTTAGCCAATGGGAAAGTTTGCCATTGATTTAATTGCAACGATCTCTGGGTTCATGAACAATGCAATCTGGAAGTCTTTTTCCAGAAGCAGGCTCTTAGACATAAAACAAGTAAGGCTTCCACCAGTTGTCGAAGTGCAATGTGGTATTGCAACATTATGCAATGGAACCAGCAGTATGTGGATACAGCCTTTCAATTAGGAGACCTTTCAATAACGTACATAAAGAAAACAAGATATAATGTTAACATTATTTTTATTCTCCATTTCTGTTGAGCGGTTTTATGAATACTTACGTTTGAATAGTGGGTCCTGATGACCCCATTGGGCAATTGGCTTGACCAGAATTCTGAGCACAAGAAATAAAATGATTGCTGAATAATTGCTTCACTACCAATATCAACCCAGCTTTTGTTACACTACATCCCAACAGTGCCATCAGCACCTACAATTTGTGTGAAACTGAAAACTGGCAGACGTACACTTAACATTGTGTTTGTTAAATTTAAATCTTAAGTGCAAGGACTTGTTTATATCAACTCATTCTAAGCAGATAGTGCCAAACAGGATCTAGGAATGAAAGTGTATTCCTGAAACTCCCTTGTCTTATCCTGCATGGTTACTGAAAAGTAAATTGTTTGCTTTAACTGATAGCTGTCCATCAGAATGGATTGTCAATTAACCAGACCCTCCTGGGGTTGTCCCCCACTATCCTACCTGGCCCCAAGGAAGGAGATCTTGCTTGTCATGATGGAGGACATGAAGCGAAAAGGATGCACACTGAAAAAGGTAAAATATCCACTACATCTGATGTGTGTTTCAGCGTTCACTGCAGTAAATACTCAGGCAGATTCCTTTACTGGTGATCAATGAAGAATGACTTATTTTCACGTTGTCACAGCATTTATATCTGCTCGGTTCTAAACCCCAGCAACAATTTTTATTAACCTACGTCTTTTTCCTGCACCTTTCAGCTTGAGGGGTTCTTGCGCTGCTAATTACCAGCCTTAACTTTCTGCGGCCAGTTTAATGGGCAATTAATGTGTAAGTCTGAACTATACAAATGTAGAGTATGCGATGTTATCGACCAGGAAGTTCTGGAGGTCTGCAACTCTCTTAATCCTCTGAACTTGCTGATTTTTTGTCTTAACACACCATTGTTCTTCCAGCAAACATTGGACCCATTATAATCTGTGATCCACCTCTAAGTAATTCTCTTTAACAGAGTAAATTCATTTAATATTCACAGCATGTAGTGCTTTATGCAGAGGTGCTTGTTTCTGTAAGTAGACTGGGATTGTGGAGACTGGAGACTGTCGTTGTACCCAGTCTGAAGAACAGAAACTCCAATGGACTCAGCACCCTCGGCCAATGTCATCGCCTGTCACTTTCATGCTCAATCGGGTCGGGAGCATGCAGACCAGCCGAGCTAAAAATTCTGCCCAAAATGCTTAGCGCTTTTTTTAAAATTACAATTAATTCTATTGTATTAATTACCTCACGTGTTTCCCATACCCTCGGACTGACTTTACCAGTTTGCAGATAACTCGTCCTCTGATAAAAGGCCAAAATGGCATAAAACAGAACTCTTTTTTTTTTGGATAGTACTCTCCCATCCTTCCCTCCTGAAAGTATCAAGACCTGGTAGTGAACAGCGCAAAGCTGTCTGCTGTAAATACCACATAAGCAAGAGACTGTTTTTCAATGTGAGTTTTGGGAAATGAAGACAATGAGATCATCACAGCTAAATCTAATCACCTGTTAGCCGCATGTATGTTCTTTGTTCGGGCACTATTTGGTCTACTAAGCCCTCAATATGGCGGGCAGAAAATTGCTGCAAATTTCTGGTCAGATGTGCTCTGTCCACCAGAGGAAAAGAAACAGATATCCACGAGGGCCCCATTACAAAATTAGTTTGCTCTAATACTGCTTCTCTCAGGAAAAGCAGACTTCGGACCAGCGGTTACCGAGCTTGAATGTGGAGCTAGGAGGAATAGAATTGTTCCAACCTGTGCCACATTTAAAGAACGCAGGCTGCTGCTCTTCCTTCCCCGATCTTGGCCACACACACACCGACATGGTCTCTTACTTCCTCACCTACTGTGGCTCAGTGAGTATAGCGCTGTCACCTCTTCGAAGGATGTGTGTTCAAGACCCTGCCCAGAGACATGAACGCAC
Source organism: Carcharodon carcharias (assembly GCF_017639515.1). NCBI lineage: Eukaryota > Metazoa > Chordata > Chondrichthyes > Lamniformes > Lamnidae > Carcharodon > Carcharodon carcharias. The sequence goes on from NC_054477.1 coordinate 152,718,254, forward strand.
AAACCTAGGTTAACAATCCACTGAACTGCTGAGGGAGTGCTGCACTGTTGGGGGTGCCACCCTTCAGATGAGACATGAAACCAAGGCTCTCTTTGTTCTCAAGTGGACAGGGAAGACCCCATGGTGCTATTTCCAAGAAGAGTCAGAGAATTAACCTCGTGTCCTGGAGAATATTTATCCCTCAATCAACTTTACTAAAACAGGATATCTGATTATCACAATGCTGTTTGTGGAAGCTTGGTGTGCACAAATTGGCTGCCATATTTCCTACATTACAACAGTGACTAGACTTCAAAAATACTTCACTGGCTGTAAAGCGCTTTCGGACATCCTGAGGTCATGAAAGGCTTCAACCTCCAATCTCTAACCCCCGCTCCCCTCACCATAGGAAACTGGACAGACCAAAGTCACTCTCAGGATCTTTCAATAGTGAATGAATGGAACACATGAAATCATTTGTCATTCTCCGAAAATTAACAATATTTTTTGCTGCCTACTACGGTGATAATTCAAACACATGAACGCCAATACTAAAACCTTGTTAGAATTGTGAGAATTAGCACTGGACACATAGCATCCTAATTCAGTAAAATAGTCATTTTCCCCCCCACACACTGTGAAGGATCATAAATGCAACAATATGTAAGTCATTTTTATTGAATGTTCGTGTAGAGCATTTTAAGTGAATATAAAGTCATACACGAATGCTTAACTGTAATGCTGTTGCACATTATTACCAATTAGGATTCTGTTCCTAAAAAAAGTAATTAATTCTCAGCCAGTTGAAACCTTTAAAGAGAAAGGTGATTAAGAGTTACATAAGAACTTAATAAGTAAGAGCAGGAATGGATCATTTGGCCCCTCAAGCCTGCTTAGCTATTCAATACGATCGTGGCTGATCTGTTGCTTCAATTCCACCTTCTTTCCGACTCCCTGTATCCCTTGATTCACTGAGAGATCAGGAACCTGTCTATCTCAGTTTCGAATATACTCAATGATGGAGCATGTACAATTATTTAGGGGACACATTTCCAAATATTCATAATCCTGAGTGAAGAAATTTCTCCTCGTCTCAGCCTCAAATCTTCAACCCCTTATCGTGAGGTTGTGCTACCATGTTCCAGAATCCCCATGCAGGGGAAACAACCCCTGAGTGCCTGCCCTCTCAAGCCCCTTCAGAATCTTCTATGGGCATTTCGCTTAGATCATCTCTCATCCTTCAAAATACCAGAGAGTACAGGCCTAATTTACTCTGTTTCTCATGATAGGACAACCCTCTTATCCCAGGAACCAATCAAGTGAACCTTCACTGTCCTGTCTCCAAGGCAAGCATATCCTTCCTTAGATATGGAGACCAAAACAGCACACATTATTCCAAGGTGTGGTCTGACCAAAACCCTATACAGTTGTAGCACGAGTTCTTTATTCTTGTGCTTCATCCCCTTGTAATTTAGGCCAACATGCCAATTGCCTTTCCAATTGCTTGCTTTGTCTGCATGCTATCTTTCTGTGTTTCTTGAACTGGTACATACAAGTCTCTCTGAACATCAGAATGTCGAAGTTTTACACCTTTTGCAAAAATTTTTTTCTACTATAGTGAATAACCATACACTTTCACATATTATACTCCAACTGCCACCTTCTTACCCACTCATTTAATTTAGTCTATATCTCTTTGCAGTCTCTCTGTGCCCTCCTCACAGCCTACCTTCCCACCCAACTGTGTATTGTAAGCAAATTTAGATACAGTGCTCTCAGTCTTTTTATCTAATTGATTAATATAGATTGTAAATAACTGAGGCCCTAGTGCTGATCCTTGCGGCACTCCACTAGTTACAGCCTGCTGTTACGGCACAGCCGATGGTAAACGCTGAGTTGTTCAAATCCCAGAGGGAAACTTGAAACAGCTGCCACAACTTGTTTTGCAATTTGTATAAATTTCGAGGTGTGTGCTTTGAATTCAGTAGTAATAAGTTCATCAAGTCTTATCAGTGTTTTTACAAAGCTAGATTAAACATTTATTACTCAGAGAAATGATTTTAAAGTACATACATATGCCTACAAATCACTACTATAATAACTTCTAAATCCCCTACTTGATCTAACTCCCAGTTACACTTTTGTTAAGGCAACAGTAAGACACACAGATTTTAAAAGACCCAGGCAAAGAAACACGATACCCTGGCAATCCAATTCAAAGTGAGTCTTCTTAACTTCAGTACTTTGTAGACAGCAGCTTGAGGCATAGATACTAAAGGCTTTTCACACTTGTTAAAATTCTAAAATGCCTACCCTTATACACAGCCTTCACTCCTTTATACATATGTTCACCTTTGAATGTAAATTCCCATTGTTTCAATATGTCTTTGGACTCTACCTTTCTGATAATAAAAATCTCTCATAGTACTAAGTTTTACCAGTAATCTTTGGGAAAAATAGACACACTGTTTCTTACTTTTCCTGGCTAGGTGCTATATTTCACTCATTCTCCTTGAATCCAAACTGGTCTGTTTTTTTTTAAATGCAAATGTTCCCTTTGCCTCTTACATTTTAAACTTCACCCATATTTACCAACTTAACATTTCAAACCTAGCTCACCTTTTGTTACATCAAAGCCTCCACACCAGCTGACTTTAATCCACTTAAGTCTCTTTCGCTCTCTCTCTCTCTCTCTCACATACACACACACATACCACTATTTTACAATAAAATCTAATAACATTATGAGAATTATTATATCTTCTGACACTGCTAACTTGAAAATTCCCTACCTATCCTTACTCTCTGCTTCCTGTCCATTGACCAATCTCTATCCATGCTAACATATGACTCCCAACTCCATGGCCAGAATTTTATGCTCTCCCACTGGTGGGATTTTAGGCAGGTGGGGAGGGGGAGGAGAGCATAAAATTGAAGGGACGGGATCCCCTCTAGGTTCCAACCTACCCCGAACACACAGCAATTTTACACTGGGATGGACAAGATCTGGGATGGGAAGTCTGCCCTTACCCCAATTGAGGCCCTTAAGTGGCAAATTACTGGCCACTTAAGGGCTGTTTCCCACCCAGCCTCAATGTTTAGGCTGGTGGGAGGATTGATGTTACATGGGGGAAACCCAAAAACGAACATGAGTTGCATCTTGGGTGGGAAGGGGACAGGGTGCCTCCATCAGAAGCTCCCTTCATGAAGTTGGGCATCCCCCCGCCCCCCTGCCCTGCCCTGCCCTGCCCCCCCCTTAAGGTGTGGTGGACTCCAGACCATCATTACCTCACCGCACTCTGGCCTCTCCCCCGAGATCCTGATTGCCCCCTCTGCATCCCCCCCAAGACCTTCCCTACCCTCGCTGCCCTGGGATCCCTTGAATTTACCTGGGCCTCCGGTGCCCGGACTCAGGCTCCGATGTTGTAATGGTGGCTTAGCTGTACTATTAGTGATAGAGTTGAACTGCAGAAACTTCTTGGTGGAAACATTAAGCTTATTTACTAGCAACTGCACGTGGGCTTTCAACTCCAACTCTATCTCTGCACTGACTGCTGAGGTAGCCCATGTTACTCTCCTATTGGTTACTACAGATCATGTGATCTTCCCTAGCAAGTATTCTTCTTAAAGGTACATTACACACTAAATAAAACCACAATTACTGCAGACGTCCTCCTGCTTTTCTTCTTTTTCCACTGCACCACTGTCACTGTAGGGACTGAAGAGTTGCCAGCCAATCAGATTGGCCGGCTGCTCCCTAAGGCGGGACTTCCTCCTAAGTGAGGGGCAGAAGTCCTGCCTGCAGCCACTTAACACTAATTCAAGTGTGAAATGGCTGCAGGGCACCCAGAGTCCCCGCTAACTCTCCGGATAGCAGGAAGTGAGACCCCCACCATCCGAAAAATTCAGGCCCACGAGCCTTTACCTTGCATATTAAACTTTTGAGTAGCACCTTTACCATAATGGAGATAATAATAGAACTGTTCTATCCATGTAGGAATTACAAAGGAAATACCAGAACCTGTGTTAGGATGGAAGGCCCATGATCAAACTAGATATTTATGGACTGTCAGAGAAAAATGTGTTTGGTGGGTTGAAAGGCCTATTCTGATTCCAAGCTTTCTTGTTTTCATATGAACACTAGGGTGAATGTTCACTAATTATATTCAGTACTGCAAATTGTAACCTTTATGAGTGGAAAAACAGTAAAGATAAAATCCTATTTCGAAATGTATGATTTCACTGTGACATGACAAAGCAAGCCCTCGACTGCTTGTTAAAATGCTTTTCAGTTAAAAGCTTACTCCAAGTATGAAACTTCATCCAGCCATGAGTTAAGATAAATATCTCCGCTTACAATCCGGGCCATAGTTCATCATATTTTACCTGGTTAGTCTCACTTGTGGAGATACTTATCAAATAACATTGGAATACCAACGAAGTTGCATTCCATTGGCTGGACGAAAAGAGGCCATGAACCACAATGCATTCTAGGTGTGTTTTCTCATGTACAAAACACCTTCTAATAAATTAGCTCCAGTGCTTGCAAGTTCTAAAAAAAAATGTGTTTTCACTGGTATAATCTTATTTCATTAGCTTGGGTTTTTGCCAAAATGGTTTTCTGCCAAAGACAATGAAATCTAAGCTATTCCTCAGCCCGTTGGGTCTTCCTGGCTGTAGTTCTGAAGGGTAATTTTGGGAGGTGAGTGTCCTGGCTTCCATTATTGCTGGACGGAAGCATGGGTCCCAAAACAGGCCTTACAGTGTTATCTCTGACCAACACTTCCAACTTGTGAGAAGGCATGTCGGGAATATAGCCTTGAAAAGTGAAATCTCCAGAACTAGCTTCAATCTCCATTGGTGTAAACACACACCGGCTTATGTCTCAAACCATTTGAAATTTTCAATCTGCTCCAATCTCTGGATCATAAAAATCGCTCATAGATTGCATCTTTTATTGTAGTATCTCAACATGCATCACACTGTGGATCTCCTCAAAGTTATATTCAAACTAAAATAAGCCCGGAATTTTCCGGCCCTGCTGGTCTTGGCCGCCATGGTGGCAGGAGGGGTGGACAATACAGCCAAAGTTTAGCTTCCGCCTTGCTGAAATCAGATTACGATTGTCTGCTCCACCTGTCAATGGCGGGCCATGTTTCCCGCTGCTGCACATCGGGAACCTAATTTCAATACTTTAGCATCTCATTATCGGACCTGCTCGCTGGAATCATCCCTCCGCACTGGATTATCTGGACACATTGGCGTGATTGCACACCGTTGTGTTTCACAACTGTACATAAGCGATATGCTCCTGGTGAACTGCATTTCGCTCGGGACTTTGAGGTTTGTTTGCCTACTATGCTTTGGGCAGCACTCGTGGTCATCAGTGTCAGGCTTTGCAAGCAGTACCCCACATCACTTTTAGGGGGCCTCATGGGCAGGCCTCTACTTACCAGACTAGCCGTCAGGCGAGGGTGACCTTTCAATGACTGCAGGGCTAGGGCTTGCTTGGGGAAGCAGGAGAAGTGGCCTCAGGCAAGGAAAGAAGCTGCAGAGCAAGGGCTGTACTGGGGAAGGGGTGTATCCCAGGGTGTGTGTGGGGACACATGTTGATCTGTGCAAATGGCCTCAAGATGGTGAGGGCTGAGGAGGCAGTCTCCAGAGGAGATGAGGCCAGATGGAGGTGTGAAGGTGTGTGTAAGAGAGTGAGTGTGTGATGTCCCTTGAGCTGGCAGTGAGTGAGATGCCAGTGAATGTGTGATGGCCTTGTGAGTATGTGAGTTTAGGGTGATGAGATGGTTGTCTTACCCTGGCAGCACGGATGAGATCATTCATCCATTTTCTGCACTGGATGGCTGACCTTTAGTGTGCAACATTGGCACTGACCACCTTTACCACTGCCTCCCAAGCCGGAGTGGTGACACTGATGGGCCTCCTGCAGCCAGAGCGGGGGTAAAAGACATTGTGGTGGGCCTCCACGGCATCCAGAAGGCGTCCCAGGGATACGTCACTGAATCAGGGGCCTGCATTCTTCTTGGCTTTTGGAGCCATGTCTTCATCGTGCACTCTTGGGCTGCAAGCATTGAGAAGCGTGGTGTGGCTACAGTTTAAATATGGTGCCCGGCATGAGGAAGCAGCGGGGTAACAGCATGGCAGGCAAATCAGAGGCCGCCCGGCAGCAAGACGGCATGTTTCCTGTGGCTGAATAATTAGTGAGACGGGAGTGGAACGATACGGCATAAAAACCCGCCATTGCGGCTGGCGGGTAAAACAACGTTTCTTCCCGCCCACTACCACACTTTGTGCAACGATTGTAATGATTCTGCCCTCAGATTCCAGCATTAAACCACCCACCTCTCCTGGGCTCACTCAACTGATAAGGAATATTTATAAAAGCCAAATACTGCGGATGCTGGAAACCTGAAACATAAACAGAAAATGCTGGGAAAACTCAGCAGGTCTGACAGCATCTGTGGAGAGAGGGAAACATAGTTAACACTTCGAGTCCATATGGCCTCTGAAGAAGGGACATATGGACTTGAAACGTTAACTTTGTTTTTCTCTCTCCACAGATGCTGTCAGACCTGCTGAGTTTTTCTAGCATTTTCTGTTTTTGATAAGGAATGTTCCTTGCCTAAAGCACCCCATTTGGGAATGCAGGATATGGTGAGTTTTAATGCTTTGCTCTCGACTGATGCTTGGTAAAATGTGGAGAGAGCAATTTAACTCTTAGCTTGAAGTCATTATCTTCAGAGGAAAACTGTAGGCTCCCATTAACCATTATCTGACCTGCTTTTTGTTGACGAGCAATGGAACAATGAGAAAACAACTTGGGATGGGTTGGAAAACACTCACATGCCAGTATATGAAGAAATGCACCTTCAGTTACACAAGAGATTGAGTCATTTAGCAACAGAAAGAGTATTTGTCTTGAACGTTGATGTATTTGGAGGCAAAAAGGTACAAATCCAAGACTACGATACACCAGAACACTTAGCCAAAAGAATAGGATGTTCTTTCCGTTGTTATAGTTTGTCTCTCATCCTGAGGTCCACTTGCCTACGTGACTGGCCGATGGGACAGACTCATAGGGCTAGATTTGACATTCATGGGGTTGGGGGAGCGTACTGCTCTCATCACTGCCCACCCCCCTCCTGCACTCCGTTGCAAGATTCGGCCAATAGCCGATTGCACATGAAAGAAGCCCGCCCTGTAGCTGTAACATACTGCCAGCGGGCTAAAGCAGCAGAGATTGGGACTTCCACCCCTCAGCGGTATGAAACCTGGCCCTTGAGAGCTACCAGTTCTAGCAGACTAAGCCAGAACTCAGTACATGAGTGATTGCTTCAAGGGCTGTAAGCAGGCCCATGGATGAAGAAGACGTAGATGCAGGAGAGAGCAAGACAGGGATGTTGGACAGAGAGGGAATGGGAAGGCCAGGGAGCGGAGTACAGGTGGGTGGGTTTTGGCAGCCAGGCAGGGGAGAACAAAGGGCAGGGGTGTGGTACCATATTTGGGTAGGGGGCAGGTGCCCCCAATGCACACAGGGCAGACCCCAATGGATGTCCTACCACCTTCCTTCCTGCCTTTTAAGCAGTTTCCTGTACATACTGCCTGCTCACTCCTGCATGCCAACCATTTTATGGTATGGGCAGTGTATTATTCTAGTCAATTGGTTTGGTAACAAGTCGAATTGACTGTTATTTATTTTAAAATGGCAGCAGTCCACCCACCTACCATGTTATGGGGGACAGTTCAGGGGTGGGTGGGAAGATAGAGGGCTTGCCAGCCCTCGTGTTTTATGTGCCCCTGTGTCGAATAGGTGGCACGGTAAAATCCAGCCCATGGTGTGATCCCAGGCAGCACCAAACCTCCCAGGCATGAATCTTTCTTCTGCTTTCCCTCATACTTTAGCCCTTCCTTGGAGAGAGGGTTATCACTTGCAGTTGTGGTCTTGACTCACTCGGTGCAGGAGCTAGTTTTTGCACCTTGCTTCCTCCTGATCTGCAAGAAAAATGGTTGGCAAATAGGTGGCAGTGACACAACTCATTTTACACCCTTTGCCATCAATGCCTTGGAAAATTGGCACAGTGTAAAATGACTGGTACAAAATCACTGCCACCTTTCCCTGCCCAGTGGCAATAGTTCAAAGCAACACCACTTTATTATATAAACCTAATTGTCTTGGGTAAGCGACACAAGATTTTGAGCAGAAGTTTCCCTATGCATACAACCTTTAGGACTCATTCTTACCGAAGCCCCCATTACTACTTTGTGAATTTCATAGAATGGTTACAGGGCCGAAGGAGGCCATTTGGTCCATTATGTATATGCCAGCTCTTTGTAAGAGCAACTCACCGATTCCCCATTACCTGCCTTTTTCTGAGCTCCACAAACCTATCTCTCCAGGTAATTAGCCGATTCCCTTTGAAAACCACAACTGAATCTGTCTCTGCCACACTGTCAGGCAGTGTACTCTGGATCCTAACCAATAACTGCATAAAAATGCTTTCCCTCATGTCTCCTCTTGTTCTTTTACCAATCACCTTAAATCCGTGTCCTCTGGTTCTCGACCTATCCAGCAATGGGAATGGTTTCTCCCCATCTACTCTGTCAAGACCACTCATGATTTTGAACACCTCTATCAAATCTCCTCCCAACCTTCTTTAAGTAGAACAATGCTAATCTCTTCTCCAATCTATCCACATAACAGACTTCTCTCACCCCCAGCACCATTCTCTTAAATCTTTTCTGCACCCTCTCTGAAGCCTTCAAATCCTTCCTAAAGTGTAGTGCCCAGAATTGGACACAATACCTTAGTTGAGGCCAAACCAGTATTTTATAAAGGTTCACCCGAATTCTTTGTTTTTCCAATTTCAGCAATTAAGTAGCTATTTTTAGAGGTTCATAAAGTTTGCTCTCAAGTCTGTGTAGAGTTAAGAGGATGTCAGCTACAGCAATAATTGAGGGGCTATAATTGAGCATAACACTCATGACAGGTCGAAGGTCAAATCAACTAGGGCGACAATCCTTCAGCACTACTTGGTAATCCCTGATGGAGAGTGCTCATCTGGATGTCAGTTGAACATAACTTGAGACCCCCTTGGGCTGTTTCCAATGATCATTGACAAGGTTGCACAAAAGTTGTACATTGAGTTTGGTACCCAAGGTTCTGCTGGCATCAGTGAAATCATATCCCATCATCAGTCAGGAAAGAAGAGGCCAACAAAAAAGAAAAACATAGAAACACAGAAATGCCACAATGCAGATGGAGGCCATTCAGCTCATCGTGTCTGCCCTGGTTCTCCAAATGAGCAATTCACCGCCATTCTCCCAGCTTCTCCCCATAACCCCGCACATTTCTTCCTTTTTAGATAACTGCTTTTAAAATTCCCTTTTGAATGCTTCAGTTGAATCTGCCTCTACCACACTCTTAGACAGTGTATTCCAGACCTTAACCAGTTGCTGCGTGAAGAAGTTTTTCTTTATGTTGCTTTAGTTTCTTTTACCATTTACTTTAAATTTGTGTTCTCTCTTTCTCGATCCTTTCAAGCATGGGGACAGTTTTTTCCCATAATATACCCAGACCCCTGATTTTGAATACATCTGCCAAGTCTCCCCTCAGCCCCCTTCTCTCCAAGGAAAACAGTCCCAGCTTCTCCCATCCATCTACATAACTGAAGTTCTTGATCTCTGGAACCATCCTTATGAATCTTTTCTAATGCCCTCTTTCCAATGCCTTTACATCCTTCCTAAAGTGCAGCACCCAAAACTGGACGCAATGCTCCAGCTGAGGCTGAACTGTGTCCAATACAAGTTTAACTTCGGCCCAGACCTCTTGGTCTCCCAATGGTTGTGCCCGGAGTTCACTGGAAGATTTGCTGGGGAACCCTTCAGAAGTTCCAGCGCAAGGACTCCACGGGAATTGCCCAGGAAGTATCAACTTCTGATGGGCAATTTTCCACTTCTGAAACCCTTGAGTTAGAGTCAGAGACTTTGGCTGGTTCCGACTCACTTATTAGAACATTTATCCTGGAAATACTAGAAGGATTAAAACCATTCCTAACTCCTGGGTAACTATACTACTGATAACCCCCTACCCTGACCCGCCAACTCCCCCCAACTCCTGTAACTACCCCATCCCGATCCCCCGACTATACCTCTAACAACTCCCTGACTCTTTTGCTTACCCCTCAGCTTTATCCCCTGACCTCCAACCCTTTGACTATTCACCCAACTACCCCCGAATATCTCCCTGACTCCCCCAACCCCCAGACTCACCCCTGACCCTCCAACTAACCTCCAACACCTGCCTCCCCCCAATCCTCAGACTCACCCCGACCTCCGACTATCCTATTGACAACCTGGCCACCCTGCTGACCACCCCCCCACCAACCAACTGACTACACCCCCTACCACATAGCTACCCTCCCCCTCACCTACATACTAACCACCCTACCTCCTCATCAGCATACCATCCCTTCTCTCCATAGCTTCTCAAAGTGACTTTGGGACCTTTAAACTTATTAGAATACGGCAGCTAGTGCCATAAAAAGAGGGCGTGGCTTGGTCTCCCCTGACTATCCTGCACTACGAGGGAGGACTCTATATATCCACATTTCTAATGAGGCCTAGTTCGCAACCCTGGGCGAGAAGAGCAGAGCTCTGGTGCAAATGAAGTAAATAGGAGCGGAGTGACAATCCAATGCTGATTGCTACTGCTCGGAAGATTTGGCCCATAACCTCCTCATTCTTGAACTCTCTGCCCCTTTACCAAGCGTAGGGTACTGCCTGCTTTATTAACCACTCTCTCAGCCTGTCCTGTCACCTTCAATGATTTATGTATATATACACCCAGGTCCCTCTGCTCCTGCATCCCTTTTAGAAGTCTGCCTTTTAGTTTATATTGCCTATCCGTGTTTTTCCTACCAAAATGAATCATTTCGCATTTCTCTGCTTTGAGCGTCATCTACTACCTTCTATTTCACCAACTTGTCTATGTCTATGTGAAGTCCTACACTGTCCTCCTTCATAACATATTAATATCTATCAGGAGAAACAAGGGTCCTAATGCTGACCCCTGGGAACTCCACTACAAACCTTCCTCCAGCCTGAAAAACACCCATTACTCACTACTCTTTCCTGACACTCTGCTAATTTTGTATCCATGTTGCTACTGTCCCTTTTTGCCATGAGCTATAACTTTGCTCACAAGTCTGATGTGTGGAAGTCCATGTACACCACATCAACTGCATTGCCTTCATCAACCCTCTCTCTTACCTCTTCAAAAAACTCCAGCAAAATAGTTCAACATGATTTTCCCTTAAGAGATCCATGCTGACTTTCTTTAACCATATGTGCCCATGTGACTATTAATTTTGTCCTGAATTATTGTTTCTAGAAGATTCCCCACCATCAAAGTTAAACCGACTGGCCTGTAGTTACTACGTGGAGCAATGACTTAGCAATGCATCATGTTTTCTTGATGTGTGAATTATCCAGAAACTTATGGCAAAGCAGTGCCACTCTGTGAATTGTGAATCACCACAAGTTGCTGGATGATTTGCACAGTGCCACCTTTACCTGTGGAAAAATGAAATCTCGTACTTAACCTCCCCATGGGTTGCTTGAAGTGGTTTGCATGCACATGAATTTTCCATTACGCTCACCATGGAAAGTTATGTCCAGTACTTAACGGCGTAAGTAATATTTTAAAGAAGTGGTAATTGTTAACGACTGACAATCAACCTCTCAGGCTCAGCAGGTGACCAATTAAAAGTGTGGCATATCATTCCTGTGAGTAGTGAATTATTGTTGGAGTTTGTCACACTTAGATTTAGAAAAAAAAGGAAATTTCTTATATTTCCTTTTTACCTTCATTCAATCTGCCTTTTCCTCTCTTTAATTTTCTTTCTGTACCTGATTTCACAGTAAATTAATCTAGTCTAATCATGTCTCCTTTTCAGTCCCCCCCCCCACCCTGTTTATTTCTCAGTCTTTAAATGCCTTTAGTTAAGGAGACAAACCACTCATTCCATTATTTACTAAGGTCTCAGATATCCTGTTGCCCTTGCCACACTGTTAGCAGCTGATATTTTAAGCAAATTACAGTGCAGTGAATAGTGCAGATATTTGGGAATAAAGAACTGTAGCTATGAGGATAGATTGGAGAGGTTGGGACTCTTCATTGGAGAAAAGAAGGCTGAGAGGAGACTTGATAGGGGTATTCAAGATCCTGAGGAGTATGCACAGGGTAATTAGTGAGAAACTTTCCATTCAAGGGAACATCAAGAACTAGAGGCCACAGATTCAAAATGGTTGGCAAAAATAGTAAAAGTGATGCGAGGAAAACTTTTTCACCCAGAGAGTGGTTGGATTCTGGAACAAACTTCCTGAGAGGGTGGTGGAGGCATGCTCCATCAAAGTATTCAAAAGGAAATTGGGTTGCTATCTGAAAAGAAAGAATGTGCAAGGTTACCGGGATAAGGCTGGGGGTTGGGGTGGGGTGGGGTGGGGTGGGATGGTGGGTGGGTTGTGGGGGGGTGGGGGGGTGGGGGGGGGGGGGGGGGGCTAGGTAGAATGCTCCTTCAGAGAGCTAGTGCAGACTCAATGGGCTGAATGGTCTCCTTCTGCACTGTAAAGATTCTGTGAAGTCTAACAAGGCACAGCAAAATATGCCTGAGTCCATCACAATATGGATCATTCTAATTTCCTTCTGCTAAACAGTTATGAGGAATCTATTAGGGTTTCCTATTTTCCATCCATACGCTCTTGACTGCTCTGAACATTAGTTACCGTATAACCTAATTATAAAAATTGATATGGTTTGTAGAATTTAGTCAGTGTAAGGTAATTGAAGTAATTCCCTGAGTAAACACCACATGACTGAAAGCGTTCTTGTGGGATTTCATTATTTTCCTCCAGCCTCACGGCCAAATGATTATTCAAACATTTTCTTGTTGATAATAGTGCTAAGCATGTTTACAGTTTAGAATAACCGAAACTGTTTCGGCAGAAGAGTGTACCTTTAAAAAGAAAACATAGTTTTGCCTTTGTGTTTTTTTTAAGATTAATTCATTAATGCAAAGGACGGCAAGTAAATTGCTTAGCAATTTGCTGAGGATGAATTAACGAACAGATCTTCATCCCGCTCCCAGAGTGGAAATTTTCGCAATAACCTCCGACCTCTTTTCTGGCAGGTTGTTTAGGATGTTTTTCCTTAGTTTGGAGGTTTTCATTAGTCTAATGAGTACTGTGGAAGGGCAAGCAGTTAGGACAACTTACAGTGGATTGCTATCATAACAAATGAAGCAATTTGAATAACATGTATGGGCTTATGCAAAAGGTTATACAACAGGATCTGCAGTTGACTACATTAGACCAACTAATAAATAAAGTAATCCCGATAAGAGGGTGTTGTTGGTTGATAAAATTCATAATTTACACACACAACTGTAAGGAGATGATACATTGTTGTGCAATCCATGGCAACAGAAAGCATTTTATGCTTATGAGTCCCTCTGACCTTTCGTCCATTCATCCTAGTACATTTAACCTAACACCGGATATATAACTAGATTCAATCACCAGAATATGGGGGACCAGAAGAGTGAGATAGGTTAACCATCAGATACATTCATACTTCCCTTAATGATTTTATCAACATGGCTCTGGTGTTTTTCCAGCTGCCCTTTGAGTTGACTGCAAACATCATAATTAAACATTCTCAAAATGTTTTGTTATAGCAACTGCGGATAAGTGTGTGTGATGTAAACAGTAGAAGGTTCCATGATTGTTATTTGTGCAAAGATTAAAAGGAAAAGAGCCCAGGAATTTGTGTTGAGTTAACCAATCTGAGCCAGGGTGTTGGCAGAGGCCCTTTGATTGGCTTGAAGGCCTTCTCAACCGGTAATAGTGATGAATGGGGGGAGAGGGGAATTGACTTGGGTGCCTACTGCTGACCATTAGTCTCCAACCCCTGTCGAAGTGTGTGTAATAATTGCAGGTGAACCTGCTTAAAACTTGTGTGTTAGCCTAGATATCATGGGTCATTTGGGGGTGAGAAATCTACAATTGGGTTATCAATTCTTGTGGAACATTTGTCCAGTGAGGAATGGAAACCATCAGCTTAGGAGGGAATGGAGATCTCAAATTGGGAAAAATAGTGAGAACCAACACTTGAAAAGAAACATTGGTAGAAATATCTGCTCTGTCAGGGAATGTATAATATCTGTGCTGAGTCAGTCTGACTGGGGAATGATGTGGGAAATATGCTGTTTGCTAATGGTGAGCAGAGCCTGATATCAGACATGACAGAAATTGAACTTTGCGTATCAGTGTTAATAGGATCCATGCCATTTGATGAAGTTGAAACCGAGGCCCAGAACTTTTTTTTTTATAGAGTTTATTGACTTTGTTCAGTCTCACAGCTCTCCTCTCACACACCTAGCGAAAAAATTTTTCCCTCGTTGGGCAAGTGTGGGAGTGGGCGCGGGCAGGCCCACCTCCGATCGGCGCCCCGCCATTATATGCGGGTGGGCCAATTAAGGCCTGCCCAGCGTGACGTCCGCCAGGAAGCGTAAGCACTCCCTGTGTGGGTGGGGGTGGATTCCCTCAGCCAGGAGTGCACTGTTTTGTGCATGTACGCAAAAGAGCGCACTGGTCTCCCTGAGGTAAAGTGCTGCCTCAGGGAGATCAGCTCCAATTTAAAACTTTTATTAAACACGTTTAAAAATTTTCCCTGCCATGTCCCCACATGTGGCACAGTCACATAAAAAACATAAGTTTTATTGAAATCTTTCTTAAAGATTTAAATACCCTCATGGAATCTCATCCCGCCCGTGGATGAGGTTTCATGCTTTTTCCGAAGCCCACCAGGGCTCTTGGCCTGCCCGCCAACCTTAAGTTTGGACGGGCAGGTCCATTAATGACTATAATTACTTTTTCAATGGCCTCAATAGGAAATGATGTGGGGTAACGTCTGGAGTTCCACCCGATGTCATATCGCGTCATTTTACGTGTCGGCAAGCGGGCCCTGCCCCCGCTTGCTGACCGGAAGATCCTGCCCCTAGTGTCCCAGTTGTCCCCTATTTATATGTTCTCAAAGTGCTGAATTAAACAATGCCCTTCACCTGTGCATCCTATCGATATAATTAACATACCATTAACAATCAGTATTTGGTAATTCTTTACCACACAATCCACTCTCTGATTAATGTTGTAGCTGTGAATATGACAGCCAAGTGGTGATAGTACTGATGTAGCAATCCGGAGTTTGTGATTTTTATGAATTTGAATTCAATAACTTGGTCTTTTGTGGGCTAGCACAAGGAAATAATGATGAAAGCTGTCGGTCTGTCATTAAAAGAAGAAATGGTTCATTAATGTCCTTCAGGGATGGGATCCTTGCACCCTGCTAAGTCTGACCTACATGTGACTCCAGTCATGCATTGCATGATTGGCCTTATACAAGATACTGGAAAGCCAGTAGTAAGTGTTCAGCCAAGTGCCTAGCATTAGCTAGGCTGCTCGAGTCCAGAGAGCCTGTAGTAAACCACAGGTCTCATTCTCAGTGAAGAAGCTATGCTCTATGAGATGACCGGTCATGCATCATCTTTCTAATATGATTATCAGACATGAATCTTGCCCCTGCCCTACAATATGCAATGTTAAGTGGGCAGAAGTAACACCATTGTTAGTTAGCCAGGCCTATGACATGTGTTCAGTTGGTAAATATTGTATGATATTGTTAATATTTGATTGATGGTCTATTAACTAATGCTAGTTCTCTAGAACTAGTTCTTCTTAACCTGGTGAAGTTGGTAGGCCATAATTCAGAGAGGGTCCAAATCTTTGTTTTGCCTCAAAATTCAATAGATCAGCATTTAGGCAATCTCCTACAGCAGGAAATGCTCTCAGAAGCAGTAACTACTCAGCTGGGACATTCACACCCTGATCTGGATGGAATTACAGAACAAATGCAGGACATGTTGGACAATCCTGCACATTCATACTTAGCGAGCTGAAAAGATTTAAAGGACAAATAAATAGGTTGCATGTTGATTTAAATCCATGGAAGCCATTCGATGACAACATTCACTGACAGTTTAGGGAATGTTTTCTTCCCATTGTGTGTAGAGAATAGTAAATTAGGCTGCTATAAAAATGGACTTCTGCTTTCCAGCAGCTTATCCTTTGGAGATTTGAGCCCTTGAGGTAACTGCATTTCATTGCACTTTATAACATTATTTTTAGTGCATTTGATTGCCAGAAAACAGAAGCTAATGAAGATTTGTTGAAATGCTTGCACCGAAACTATTTTCATGTTATAATTACAGGATGGATTAGTTTTACAAAGTAAAATATTTCATCATTGTTAAGTGTAATAAGAATATTTCTATTTAAATGTCATCAAATGACTGGCTTTATGATAATTGATTATATTTGTAGCATGAAATATACCCTCTTTAAACAATCACAGAAGCTGTAAGTTGCTTTCCCCCTGGAAGCGAGTCAAATTGCAATCAACAGTCTGAAGCAAATTTCCTTATTGGAATCACTGATTTCTCATATTTCAAGATTGTGTCATAATTTATAATTCAGCCCTTTTATCAAAGACTAGAACTCTGTGCCTTTTATTCTTGGATATTGGAGAGATGGTGGCCCGATGAGTGCTGCCAAGTGGAGGCAAGCATTCTCTGCCCGGTAGCCCTCCTGTGTTTTTGTTTTTGATGGCAATCATGGAAACAATTCTGGACATTTGGTTCGGTGTTTGGGTGCAGTGTCTGGATTTTATTTTTTTGCTTTTTCTTTCCTCATAATTCCTTCTCCAATGTTCTCCACTTCTTGCCTCTGTTGAAGACTTTGACTGTTTTGCTGTGACCTAGGGTATCTTGCTCAGGAGGCAAGTATTTATCCATCAGTCTGAATCATGTGCCAGAAGACTACTCGATTATGGAGAGATTAACAGTTGAGTCTTACCCTGTCGTCTGATATATTATGGACTTGGGAAAGTTGATAACCATAAATCCTGGGGACATATGTGAGTTGGCAGAGGTCATGTAGAATTTGACAGTGTAAATGGAGGCCATTCAGCCCATTGTGCTTGCCCCAGCACACTGAAAGATCCCAATCCCCTATCCTTTTCCCCATACCCAATATAATCGCAGACTTGGCAATACTTTAATAAGTGACATTTCGCTTTTCCACAGTTTAGTAGAATTTTCAAACACTGTGGCTATTAAGCCTTGAGGTTCATATTGAATAGCTGCTGTAAGGGAACTTGCCAGCACGATACTAAGAGTAGCAAAAACATAGAGGATGAAATTCAACCTTGACAGGGACGCAGAACTGGCAATAACACTATGGCTGCCCAGCACCCTGCTCGGTTGTGCTTTTCATGAATGAAGGGCTGGACTCTGTCTGCTACTGCTCATCTTGTAACCTCCACATTGGATTTTTCTCCTATATAATCAATATTAAGTCACAGAGATACTTACAGAAAGATAAGCCTTTTTATTGTGCCAACTTGTGTGACATGCTTTTTGTTTGGCCATCTTAGGCTGCAGTGAAACTTACACAGTTGCATAGGTAATATACCATACACATATATCAGGCTCTGTTGCACAGGAGAATTAAATTGAGTTGAGCAGAAGACCAAGTGGAAAGATCAATTGCATCCATGTGAGAGGAGATGCAAAATATCTTTCTTTATGTTGGTTTAATATTTTATGACAAGGGTCAGAAGCTGCTTTTACGTAGGCAAAATTAAATCACTTCACATGACCAATTGTTCCTAACTGGCATTAACACTCCCCGGTTGAGTTTGTAATTCAGTAGTTTAATCTCAAGCATTCATCAGTAATGCAATTTTTGGGGTTTTTTTGTTATCAGATGCCAAGTGTCTGGTTTGCTGAGATGACAACTTAAAAATACCACATTGCAGCTATGGGTCAGCAGAGTCAGTTTAAAGTATAAACTTTATATTTTAAATCTGTTTTGCCTTTGTTGCGTGGCCTTATTTCAGCAACAGCAACATGCATCTACATAACAGTTTCAACATTCTTGGAGAGGTAAGGTTTGATCAGGGATAGTCAGTGTGGCTTTGTCAGAGGAAGGTCATGCCTAACAAATTTGATTGAATTTTTTGAGGTGACCAGGTGTGTAGATGAGGGTAGTGCAGTTGATGTAGTTTATATGGATTTCAGCAAAGCCTTTGACAAGGTCCCACATGGGAGACTTATAAAGAAGGCAAATGCACATGAGATACAGGGTGGTTTGGTAAGGTGGATTCATCATTGGTTTAGTTGTAGGAGACAGAGGGTGATGACAGAAGGATGCTTTAGTGACTGGAAGCCAGTGTCCAGTGGGGTACCACAGGGATCCGTGCTGGGTCCCCTATTATTCATCATTTATATAAACAACATCAATGACTACGTTGGGGGGGTAGGAGTACTAAGTTTGCAGATGACACAAAGATTGGCCGGGTGGTTAACAGTGAGGTTGAGTGTCTTGGGCTGCAGGAAGATATAGACGAGATGGTCAAATGAGTAGATAAGTGGCAAGTGGAATTTAACCCTGGAGAGTGTGAGGTGATACACTTTGGAAGGTGTAATTTGACAAGGAAGTATTCAATGAACGGCATGACACTAGGAAGTTCTGAGGAACAAAGGGACCTTGGCGTGTGTGTCCATAGATCTCTGAAGGCAGAGGGACATGTTAGTGGGGTGGTGAAAAAGGCATATGGGACACTTGCCATTATCAATCAAGGCATAGATTACAAAAGTAGGGAGATCATGTTGGGGTTGTATAGAACCTTGGTGAGGCCACAGTTGGAGTACTGTGTGCCGTTCTGGTCACCACATTATAGGAAGGATGTGATTACACTGGAGGGGATGCAGAGGAGATTCACCAGGATGCCTGGGATGAAACATTCAAGTTATGAAGAGAGGTTGGATAGACTTGGGTTGTTTTCGTTGGAGCAGAGAAGACTGAAAGGCGACCTGATCAAGGTGTACAAGATTATGAGGGACCATGGACAGGTGGATAGGAAGCAGCTGTTCCCCTTAGTTGAAGGATCAGTCACAAGGGGGCATAAGTTCAAGGTGAGGGGCAGTAGGTTTAGGGGGGATGTGGGGAAAATCTTTTTTACCCAGAGGGTGGTGACGGTCTGGAATGTGCTGTCTGGGAGGGTGGTGGAGGTGGGTTGCCTCACATCCTTTAAAAAATACCTGGATGAGCATTTGGCACATCATAGCATTCGAGGCTATGGGCCAAGTGCGGGTAAATGGGATTAGGTAAGTAGGTCAGGTGTTTCTCACGTGTCGGTGCAGACTCGATGGGCTGAAGGGCCTCTTCCACACTGTGTGAGCGCTGTGTGATTCTCTGAAGGCCCTATGTGCTTCAAAAAAGCACAATTAAAAACAAAAACAGGTAGTCAATGTGTAAGATGTTGTGGGGGATGATCCAAAGCTTGTTCAAAGTGTTTTTTTTAAGTATTGGTAGGGGGAGGCCGAGGAGATTAGTAAGGGAACTCAAGTGCATGGAGCCTTAGCCACTGAAAGCAAGACAGCCAGTGATGGCACTAAGAGAGGGAAAGGCAGTAAAACAGGTTTGAGTCTGGTGGGGGAGTGAGATGGGGGAGGGGACTTGGTGCAGTTGTAAGGCTGGAGGACTTTACAAAGATGGAGATGGGTGAGGGCCATGATAAGATTTAAACAAAAAGCCAAGAACTTTAAATTATAACTAATGAAAGACTGAGGGCCAATGTGACTCAACAAGAACAGAGACTTGGTACGGTAGATAATGCTAGCAGCAGAATTTCCAGTGAGTTAAAGTTTATAGAAATGGGAGAATGGGAGACCGGTGAAGATTATACTAGAATAATCAAGTTGACAAAACCATGGATGAGGGTTTCAGCAGAAGATTGGGTGTGATAGGATGGAACAAGGGATATTATGGAGGAGGGAGTGTTTATGATGGAGAGGATTGTTTTGGAAGATCCACTTGAGCTCAACTGGCTTGGTAATGGTTGAGAATGATGACTTTGGTCTTCCTATGTTTAACAGGAGGAAATTGCAGCTTGTTCAAGGCTGGAGTAAGCAGTCTGGCAACACCAAAGCACTGAAGGCATATTGAGAGGTGGTGGAGAAATGGGGCTGAGCGCTAGCACCAGGAATGCGGTAGTTGGTCCTATATCAGTGGATAATATTGCCAAGTGAGAGCATGTGGGTGAAAAAGAGGAGTGAGGTGGGTGGCGGGGTGGGGGGGGGGGGGGGGTGGGGGGTGGTGTGTGTGCGGGGGGGGTGGTGGTTTCCATAGATTAAGTACTGTATGGGGTCCTCCTGCATTTGTAAAACGTTTGACAAAATTCACTTGCACATTGGGCGCGCACACAACATAGACACAATTAATTTTGTTTTTGTACCGGACAGGGCAGTTTCTGGGAGAGGTACTGGGCCACTAGATGGAAGTACGTGCAATAGTCCTGTTGATACCCCTGGTCTTAAAGCTTTGCACAAACATATAAATGAGACAGAACATTGAAAGCAAGGCAGCCGCTTTGTTCCAGGGCTCACAATAATGATAACATTAGATTGTAAGACTCATTTCTTCCCCGAGTCAATTTGTAAGTTATGTGCCAATTGCAGCTCTGAAAGCTCTGCTGCTCCATCACTGTTGTGAAAATTTGTATTGTTAGGTATTATCACAGCAATCAGGGTAATCAATGCATTGACTCATCATGACTCATTTGTAACAACTACCATTGCCAGCTTTTCTAAGCATGTATCTCACTAGATTTGTGCTGCCTTTGTAATAATGCTTCACACTCTATCAAGCCAGAGGAAAATAACATGGTACATAAATCCAACTGAGGTAGACTTGTCTCACATCAAATAGCTACAGGATCCAAAGTTTAAGGGAGGTTTGTGTTGAGAACTGAAATTGCTTGATGTTGCGGGGCAGAAGCTGTATAATTTTAAGTTAGTGGACTGTTATGTGGGATGTAAGTCAGAAACGCTAAATGTAAACCATGCTAAAATACATACTCAATCCTGGTGGATCGAGGTGCTAGCACTGACTTAAGCCTATAGAAAAGCGAGACAAGTTTGCTGAACAACTCGTGAAAGCAGGAAGTGGTTCAGTTCAAAATGGACAACAGCAAGTCGGGCATGACACATGAATTATCAGCTCATTAATATTCTTCCATCCAAGATCATGTTCACTTTCATGCCCTCTGCAAGTCTATTTTTATCATGAAAACTGCCTATTAGCAGATGTCATACTGTAAATGCACCCTGTCACAAGTTATCAAGGCTTCTTCTGTAAAATAGTTGCTGCTGTCCACCACCAAGTATGAACCCTGTACTTGGAACGATGGACTACCAGTCAAAAGCTATGTACCACTTACTGCCTGGTTACATATTTTTTTCCAATTATTTACTGTTGCTGATGGCTGCTGTACTGGCTAACACATATTTTAATCTTTTTTTGACAATGAAAAATGTACTTTGTATTAAGTTGACAGTTTTTTTAGCATTAACATCCAAAAGCAAAATCCAAGCCAAACAGCTGAGAATATTCCAATGAGCACCAGTGCTAGGCATACACTGGAGCTACAAAATACAAAGAAATAACAGTGGAACGGTCTGTCAGTAGCAAAGAGGTGAAATCCATTACCTTCTGTAGCCATTAGTAGAGATTACAGTGAAACATTGGCTGCATATGTAGGCATCTGCATAATGTCTAATGGGTTGACTATACATATGTTAAGGTGCAACACTGAAATATCTGTGGCCAGTGCCCCTCATGTGTTTTACAGATGTAAGCTTTTGTGGTAGTATCATTGGCTATAAATGAGGTATATAATTCATTACAGGGTCATTTCCTGTCTTAATTTCTGAGGTAGACTAAGCAACGGGAGATTTATTTGCTTAAAATGTACGTTATCAGCACCAGAATTGAGTTATACCCACCATAGCTTGTTCTGTGGCTGAAGAAGGAAGCCTAATTCACATGTCCTAAAGATGTTTTGCTTAAAATATTCCAGCCATTTGTTACTCAATAGATATGCTTTGATTACTGTGATTAAGCAGTTAATATTTAGCAGGTGATACAGTGACTTTGTTGACAACATATTTGCAATGCTTACATGAGTTGGTTTCTGGCAAAAACATTTTGGAATTGTAGTTAAACGGACCAATGAGTTGGTCAAAATGCAGGAGTATGGTATCTTTATTCAAATCTTGCAAGAAAAACATTCTGGTTTCCTGTCCTACAGTAAGCCAAGTGAGCCACTGGGCTCAAATTTATAGCAATCTGCCACATTATAGGAACTCTTAGTACATGTAATATTGGACATAACCAAAATACTGTGGATGCTGAAAATTTGAAATATAAACAGAAAATGCAGGAAATATTCAGCAGGCCAGGCAACATCTGTGGAGAGAGAAAAATAATGTTAACAGGCAGACTCTTCTGCTCTGAAGCCTAAAAGGAGCAAAGAAAGCAGTGATTCCATGCTCAGCCTTCACTCCACCCTACACCCCTTCCATTCTTTGCCTGCTTCCAGGTTCCAATCTTCTTGCAGCTTTTGCTACCGGTACCCCCAATATGAATGAAGTTATGAGCAGTCACCAAGAAAGCGAAAGCAGCATTGACTGATCTCAAAGTTGTGGAGGAAATGAAGCTCGCCAGGTGCATGCCACTTATATACATTTGTAAAAGTGAACGTTCTAATTTCTGACTGGCGGGGAACTTAATTTGATGGGGTGGGGGGTCTTAATTACAGCAAGGTAGTCTTTTAATAAGCATGCATGACACGCTAATACATGCAAAAGACTGCTCGACATTATTTAAAATCCCAGGGGTAAAATTCCAAAAGTTCATCCCGATGCCGGGCGACTGATTTTTGACCTCATGCCAAATTAAGGTCCCCCACCCATCGTGCTTCCCACTGCTGGTGGGACCAGAAGATTCCACCCAATATTTCAAGTCACTGACCTTTTGATATAATTGCAGAGTTATTTAGCTTTTAAATCGTATAGTATGTCCAGAACCAAATCTAATTTCTAATTGTCATCCATGTTATTCAATGTATTCATCAATGAGGCTTTCAGTCATAAATAGAGATCCAAGTGACATTACCAGATATTTCTGAAAATATCTTTCCCTCATTTTGTCTTGGATGTTTTGTCATTCCTGCGAACAGAAGAATGATGGAAACATGCTTACACATTTTACTGTGGGAATGGTCGATCACCATTACATTCACAAGGAATACTTGGTACCTACTGTCCATCTAGACTCAACCCCACAATTATCAACTGACTGATGCCAATTAATGAAAGCCCTCCTCAGGGGGAATATAAAGAATGTCTCTTCAGGGTGAAGAAACCTTGGTGACAGGAAAGTTAAACTGCTCCAGATAACCATACAAAGCTTTAATGAGTATGATGGTTCTGGTTGAACAAGTAGACATGTCTGACATTCAGCAAACTACTTTTTCAGGGTGCTGGTTCATTAGGTCTCATTCCCATTTTCCCCTTTTGCCATAAATTCACCTCACAATTTCATCAAGGGACCAAAGGAAGTTCTTCTGTGTATTGCTGAGGCACCTGCTGCTAAGTTCCTTCTTGTAATCCAGCATCACTTGTGACATAAAGGTCAGCAATGTTTGTTGTCTGTACGTGAAGTGAACAATTCTCGCTGGAATGACTGATTTACATAAGCTCACATCACAAAAATGCCCCTGATTCCCAAGACTCCTAAGACTTTTGACAATCTCACCTGAAAGGATTCATCGGAGTTTTAGTGTGGGAAATGGGAGAAAAAAAGGCCAGGCTGATTTGGTTTGGGATAGCTTTGGGGCTGATGCACATTGATTGGGAACAGGATTCGATGGTTTATTCTGCATCAGAAAGTAAGTGCACACTTCCAAGGTTTAGCTTCTTTGTGAAACCAAAGTACTTTGCACTGATAATGGACTTGAGCTACATGTCAAGTGTCAGAGCCTAAATAGCTACAAAGAGAAGTAGAGTAAGATGCCCTCCTCCTGGGAATCTTACCTTTCTTTCCAAGCCCTGTTGCTGGATTCAGGTTCATTTATTATTACAACTGCAGCATTGGTGCAAGGCAAAAGCACTTTATTGAAATGCTACAATTAAAATGTGAATCTGCACATCCTTTACTGAACCTCACTTGTGCATACTTTTTAATCTGGGTGCCTGAAACAAGATGTCTATTTTTCAGCAGGAACATTCCTTGGTTTGAGAGAAGAAAATTCACTAAAGAAAAAGTAAAAATGAGAATATCATTCCCATTCACTCAGTTGAGCTGCAGCCTTTTATTAATCACTGATTTGTTTTACTCACGTAATCTGGGGTTTGTTGAGTCCTGAATTTGGATGCTTTGTTGCCAATAGTATCGTACTATTGTGCAAGTCTGTCCAAGTTTACTTACACTGTGGTAATGAAATGTCACTGCTGCCATGTTGAAGATGGCATCAAAGTCATATTCTATGTCTTTAACCCTGTAATAAGAAAAGAGTAAACCCATACAGGGCAGGGCTGGGTATCAATACTCAAGTCATATTTTGCACTATTGATGACCAAATTCATTGTAATGTAAGATACCATTTGCTCTGCACGACTCTCAAAAGTTCTGACAAATTTACTCATGTAAGCATTCAATATAGATTTTCAGGAATAGCCCACAGCACTTAACTGTATTTAGTAACTGCCAAAGAAAAATCACATTTCATTAAATAGTGCATAGAATTGCACTTTTCATTGGCAGACGATAGCAATAGTACAAAATGTTTCTAAATATAGCAATCTTCAATAGTTGTCAGTATTAATTAATTGTACTTCTTGCTTTGAGTAACACAATGGTTTGAAGAAATTAAGCAAGGGATAACTCAGCTGATAAAATTTAGAATATGATAGATCCCTCAATTAAGATCTGTTTAGTTCCTCCTTGTGTAAGTACAAGATGTCTGGAAAAATATTATTTCAAACACGTGAAGTATAATTTCAACTTTCAATTTTATGAAATAACTGGTAGCTTGGAATGAAAATTCTCACTTAAACCAATTGAATAAACAGGATTATGGAGTTCTGAGCCTAACACAGTGAAGGTATTCAGACTGCTTGATAAATACTGAGAGGAAAGATCGAGGAGTCTATGACAAATTTACAGATCGTCAAATTAACATCTTATATACCCCACCTTAAAATCACAATGCTCTTTCTGTTGTTTTCTCGCCTGTATAAAATTAACATGGCAGTTTTATTTTTAATTCCAATTCTATGCTGGCAGTGGATAACATTGTTGGTGCCAATTGCAAATGTGCTCAAGAACCAAATCGAGTTGTGATTATTGGAAGATTCTACGTCTTTTGTTTACTTTGGCGAGGATTTTACGGCCCCTCCCGCCCAGCGGGATATTATAGCCCACCGAACTGTATGGAGATTTAAATGGCTTGCCTAATCCGCCAGAGAGAGACACACCGCGGTGGGGCCATATAATCCTGGCCTATGTGGCCAAATTTCTGCTTTATCAAACATGTTTCATTAATTTGGTGACTTTCCGTTTCCTCATTCTAACAATTACTGCTCCAACTTTTTCAGTTGCATATTGTCGATTCCATTTCTTACTAACTTTTCTAAGCTGTTGGTAGCTCTCAGTGCTAGATCACATGCATTCTTTCAATAAAACTACTGAATAACTTGGTGGGCAAATGCATTCCCTCGTGATTGAACTGGGCTATACAGGCACTTGTTTTGTTTTCCAGTTTATGCTAGGCTAACTGATCTTGGCTGGAATTGGTAATGACATTCTGCTTAATGCCCTTCCTCCTTTGTGAACATTTGCAACCTTGGGTAGCTCTCTTTGTGTGTGAGACATAACACTTCTCAGAAGGCATTAGTAAATATTTGACAGTTCATATCTATTTCTTTTGTCAGCACATGCAACAACTAATTCATTTTGAAGCTCTCACAAAAGAATACTTTACGAGGAAATACATTTAGTCCACTCCATTGGGAAGTGGAGCTTCCCCATACAGCTAATGAAGATGCTGATCCCTCGTGAGGAAAATGCTTTTACAAGACATAAGTGAATTTGGGAATAAAATGTATTGAAGAGTCAGTTTGAATTCAGAAAAAAAAAAGTGAACTAAGAAAGGTCTTTGTTGATGGCAAAATTCTTAAATTGAAATGAGCATAACATCAAATTAGTTGCAAGAAATGGTTTATAATAGTGTAGCAGGGGAGGCAGTTAATAAGCTCATTAATGCATTGATCCAAGCACTCTGTGGTTGCATCACAAGGCAATGGGAAATTTGAAGAAATGTCAGATTGAATTTGTACTGTGAGGACAATGAAGTAGAATCTGTACTGGTGAAACCATTGCCATATTTACAGGTATGATAGAAGTTAATAAGAAGCCAGACAAGGCTTTGCTATTATCAGATAAACAGCTACAATGGTGATGCCCCTTGCATTTGCACAAGCTCAAAAATAGAATTGCACAATTTATATGAAAATTGCTATTTGTAATCTGCTGGTTCTGGTTGTTTATTAACTGAATTATATCATGCAGAAGCAATTTATCACAGTCAAATTTGGGGAATAATTCTGAGACACAAATTGATCAGATTTCTTGAATGAAAATTGGTGATCTAAGTGTTGATGCAAGGAGAGTAATCATTGGATTAAGCAAATATTGTTTGTGGCTGACATTATAGACAAAATCATAAATTTTATAATGATTAGAGCAGATGTCAGCAAATTATGCCACTAGTCAAAGCACATAACACATTGTCCATTCAAAAGTGTACCAAACATCAACAGCATGAGATAGGCTAGAGGAATGATCTGTTTCACAGGTTATTTTTAAGCCAGTTGATAAAGTTTTTATATAAATAGAATGATTTAAGGGTTGTTTTGCTTAATAGAAGCTGACACTCCTTCAGGTCAGTGTATCTTACCCAGTTAAACGTAATTTTATAGCTGTCCCAATTAGTTCAGTCAAAGGCACTGCGTGATGAAGATCCCAAGTCCAATTTGTGCTCCATGTTGTGTTAGTTGATCTCAGCCAAGGCAATGTAAGAAATACAGCAATTGGCTTCAACATCTCAGGACTAGGGAGGAGAAAAATCAACAAGACTTCCTGCTCCTGATTGCTCCCTATTGATTTCTCCTGGAAAGTGTAGATGTGTGGCTGAGAATGTAACTGGCCATGGTTGAAATATCCCCTGTGGTCAGGTTTACTCATGAAGAATGTTTCCTTGGATATGGATCGGAAGGACTGCTGGCATTCAAGTAAGCTGGGGTTTATACTTACAGGGCTAAGGAGAAAATAGACCAAAATAATGATTTCTATAATAAAGAAAGACTTACATTTACATGGCACCTTTTATGATCATGGGACATCCCATGCATTTCACAGCCAATAAAGCACCTTTGAAGTGTAGGCCCAGTTGAAATTTAGAAAACGCAGCAGCCAATTTGCACATAGCAAGCTCCCACAAGCAGTAATGTGAAAATGACCAGCTCATCTGTTTTTGTGATGTTGTTTGAAGGATAAATATTGGCCAGGACCACTAGAGATAAGTCTCCTGCTCTTCTTTGAAATCATACCACGGGGGACTTTTACATCAACCAGAGAGGGAAGGCAGAGCATTGTCTAATTGTCTATATCTAAAGTCAGACTTTGGCTTTCAACTGAATAACCATTTTGGCTGGGATTTTCCACCCCACCCCCCCCCCACCCAGCCCCCAAACTTAGTGGTTGGCCTCGTCGCAGGGGGGATGGGAAAATTTGGAGAGCGGCCAATTGACTTTTGGTCACTCTCCAAATTTTCCCATCATGCCTGCAATGATGCCCATCATTGGTGGGGCCAGAAAGTCCCGCCCTTGTTTCCTTTTTAATTAAGAAACTTCAGTGCTCAATACAGGCCAAATACCAAGGTGGAAAATAGTTGGAGGCAAGGCCAGAAATTGTGCTTAGCTGAAGCCAAACCTGTTTCCTTATTGGATTATACTGAGTTGAATGTTCTGGAAACTAAAATTCATGTTGAAAGCTAGTGGGAGATAGTTAATCATGGAAGGCAAGTGAAATGAAGTTATTTACTTTGGATTAAGCAAATCTAAACAGACTCCTGTTATCCTGTAGAAACAGAGCTTAAGAATGCTAAATTATCTTTGGCAGCTTACAGCGTATGAACAAGTTTTCCAGCACATGACACATTCAAGAATGATTGTACATAATGTTGGTAAAGCTGAAGTGTGCAGATCTCAACTGTGCAACTGATTTCCCTTTATTTTTTTAGAATGTTTGAGGGCACATGTACATTAAATATAGTGAGGCATGATAACTCAATTGTTTAAGGAGGGATAGAAGTTTTTTTTTCAAATAATTATTTTCTTGTGCCAATTTTCATACTGCTCCTCTACTCTTGAAGAAGTTAACTCCTTGTTAGTCAATAGATCCACAGGCAGTAATTGCACATTTACTATGTGTTCTCATTGATAGTGAATTTTGTCAGGTCAACTTGGGGCGAGAGAAGACCCTTTCCTCAGCTAACTTCACATGTACACTTTCAGGAGAGTTTCAGGATTGCAATCAGGAGTGAAAACCTATGGCAATTGTTTCTGTCGTCAATGTAAGATTGCTGAGTATGCCTCTAGCTCAACATAGGCCAGGGACTGAACATAGGCCTTTCATATATGCCTGGCTGAGCTGGATAAACCTGCAGAGCCAAAGGATGTACCTGGAAGCATTGCGTTTATCCACGGTAGACGGTAGAAGGGCATTTTAATATTGCTGATCTAACACTGACACTCAGAAACTCATAACCTCTGAACACTTCTTCCCTTTTTCGCCCATATTAGTCGTAATTGGGGATGCTGAACCTCTGATTCCATTAACCGGCGGAACTACGGAATATGGTGCATTTCTATGCCTTGTTCAGTGGACAGTGGTCGTGTACTTGTACATTTTATAGTGAGTTGTAAGCCCAATACACAACTTGTCGGAGCTCATGGTAGCTGTTGTCCACCACTCAAGCCTGTACTTGTCAGTTGTGTAATGACCAACTAATACTATCCTTCTTGGGATTGAGAGGGAAGGGGTAGCAGGTAAGCAAGGCCTATTTTGAGTTCTGTTTTGCTCCAAGTCAAGTGTCTGGGACTGAATCAGCTTCCAGTGCAGACTCCATAATCCAATTCCTGAGAGGCAGCCCAGGTTACAAGTCACAATTGACCAATCAAAGCATATCACTGGATGCTGGAATTCTTCTCAGTTGGCTCCATATGATCATACAGAAGGAGGTAACTTGCTGTGAAGGTAATTCTATTTCTGGCACACTGTCTTCACAGACAAAACATTAGCTTTATTCCTACACGCACTTGGGGACCCTTAATTTTGGCCATTATGCCTACCTGTGCTTACACTAATTGGAGACAGTTAAGTGCAGTATGTTCCAAGTGAAAGAGAATGTACAGTCCATGGGGAAGGATTTCTACTATTAGAAAATAGATACACAAAGAGCATGTTTAATTTTCTGAACAGTAGAAATATTTCTATCAATTGCGCCTCCAGCTGGGTGAATTGATCTGTAATTTTGTTTAGAGACTCTTGACTATATTAAAAATGTCCTTACATGTCGGATGTTACATTGATCAAAGAAAAAAAGTTAGCTTGAACACTGTTGTTTCTGCACCACGTCAATGATAAACCCAGTGGAATTCTCTTCCAAAACCTTTATTTTGTCTGCATTCAAATATCTATCAAAAAATACTACTTTTATAAATATTGTTCCTGTCTTTCTATTTGGACTTCTTTACTTTCTGTTTGGTCCATCTCTCCCTCTTGTAAACTACCATGACATGCTTTTTTAATATGAGATCATTGTATAATAAATAGTGCCAGCACCACTG
This sequence comes from Carcharodon carcharias, assembly GCF_017639515.1. NCBI lineage: Eukaryota > Metazoa > Chordata > Chondrichthyes > Lamniformes > Lamnidae > Carcharodon > Carcharodon carcharias. The sequence goes on from NC_054477.1 coordinate 152,748,175, forward strand.
TGGATTGGGAAGGGACTGTGTGTGAGGAACTTCCAGCTGATGTCACCACATGTTACACTATCAATCTCCAAAATACAAGCTGTTGATCTAGAATTTATGATGAGAATATTAGTTAGGCTATCAGTGTACTCCAGCCTAATGAAGGAACTTTGACAACAACCTCTGGGGCATGAGCTCTTGCAGTTAAATGCAGAAATCCACACGTTGCTGTCAGAGATACCCTACAAGGTGTGCTGTTGTAGCCCTCACTGAGAGACTCCACACTAAGATGACTGCAGGGGTGCAAACTTGATGGGCAGAATTTTGCCTTTGATGGGCAGGCGGGCCACACCGGCTCGGTGGCGGGCGGGCAGCCGATCGCCACTGCCGAAACAGGCCCTACCGCCATTTTGAGTGGGAGGACCAATTAAGGCCTGCCCAGCGGGCTGCCCGACAGGAAGCGCTATGTGCTTCCTGTGCAGGGTGAGGGGGGGGGGGAGGGGGGGTGGAGGGATTCCTCATCTGTCAAAGTGCGCTCTTTCACGCATGTGCACGAAAGAGCACACATCGCCCTGAGACAAAGTCCTGTCTCCTCCTGTCAAGGTTTATTAACTTCAATAATAGAAAAATTAAAAAATTATTAATATGTCTCCCTCATGTGACAATGTCACACGAGATGGGACATGTTAATAAATATGACAAAAACTTTATTAAAGATTTTTTAAACAGACGTGAAACCTCATCCCGCCGGTGGATGAGGTTTCATGTATTATCAGAAACCTGCTGGGGCTCCTGGCCTGCCCGCCAGCCTTAAGGTTGGACGGGCAGGTTCTTTAAGTGGCTTAAATATCCTGTCAATGGCCTCAATTGGCCATTGACATGTTGGCAGGTGGATAGCTGATTTCTCTGTCCACCTGCCTTCCTGAATATTTAAATGGGGTGGGATGAAGTCAGAGGCTCCCCCTGACATCATCCTGTGTCATTTCCCATCGGCGAGCGGGCCCCGCCCCCAACTCACCCTCGGAAAAATTCAGGCCAATGTATTTGTCCACAAGTTTCATTGGAAATGTTCAGGCAAATGCAGTCAGGAGGAAGTGAGTTTTTAATATTGTGGTAAGTGAAAATTACTCTTGAACAACCTCTCTGGCTTGAAAAAATAATTTTACAACTATGGAGTCTCAATCCCTCAGAAAAGAATTTAGTGTTGGATGTGTTTTACTTTATCTTTATATCCTTTTTTAAAAAATCTCTCTTTTAGCCCCATCTGTATTTCACTTTCTGTACATCATTTAAATCTAAATGCATACTTACAGCTTTATTCTTCCTGGTTTGGACTTTGTGTGTCTCAGTGAAGATGTTTCGATCCAGTTGATTGAAGAAACTTGCTGTCACGTGCCCTGTTGATATATGCCATAGATCCCCTGTCAAAGGCACTGGGCTGGAAAAGTTGCCACATCAGGAAAAAACTCCACTGACAAACCCATGAAACATGCCTGGACAGGTGTCAGCGAGATGATTGCTGAATGATGATTCCTCGCCATTGAGAGTAAAATCTGGGCTAATATGTCAAAATCCAAAACACATGTAATCCCACACCCACTAGATTTGCTGATAATTCTGTGCTGTGGGGCTGGATCTACCAGGAATTAAGTTAAAGCTGCCCGACTTCATTCCACATTATATTACATTTTTTTTTATTGAATTCAGTAAGAGTCTATAAAAATGGATAATGTGCCTTCTAAGATCAGTAATGCAGGATAAGGTCCAATGTGCAGAAACATAGAAAATCACTTTTTTAGTTTAAATTACATTCTCTGAATAAACTGCTCACGCTTGGAACCTCCTAAGCTGATCATATCTGTTCTTGTGGCCCCACCAGTGTTGGTTGGTTCATCTTGAACTGATAATGTAAAATGTAAATAAAATACGGCAACAGAAGAACTGCATAGCCTTTACAATGTGAGGCCTTGATCTTCTGTTGGGGTTAGAGAGATTACAGTGCGAAGGAGTAAAACAGGTGCAGGACATTTGATACCATTACTTGTGCTGAACAAATTACACGCTCTCTTTTTCTCTCCTTGGGCCTCATGGTGTTTCCGGAATTTTCTTAGAAATTTCAAAAACCGTGTAACGAGGAAATAAAAAGCAGAAAATACTTGATCTGCCTGTTAGGTAGGACCACAGGAAGAGTAGATGAGAAGAATAGGAAGCAAATTGAGACACACATGGGTACGTGCAATAAAAGTTACTCTGTGGTTCACTGGGGATCGAGCGGAGATTTTCTCTGACACAATGTAGCAAGTTATTGGATTGGAAACCCTTTGCAGTCATGACTTATGCTCTCTCTTAATATTATTGAAGTCTGACTAAGCCTTGTTAAGTCTCCATCTCATTTACCAGCTGCAACTATCATGCAAAGTTCAAAGGATACCAATGTTCTTGGACTTTCTTGTTATCTTCTCTTTCAATGATAGTACTTTCAATTTCCTGACAGGTCAATTGAATTTACATGTAGCCTCAATAAAATCTGTTGAACCACAGACAGAATATATGATTCCGGTTACATATATATGAAGAAAAGCACAAAGCCTTTAATGACGTCAGATAAACTGGTTCAAATTCTCTGCTTAAGACAGGATACTTTAAATATGCAATTCAGAACTCGACATGCTCATATTTCTATACATCTGGAGGGATATCACTTACTTTACACATAGACCGTAGCTTCTCAGATCTCATTGTGATACACATTGTCACCAAATTGAGAGTGTAGGTTAGCAACCTACACTGAAGCAGTGCAACCTATTGGATGTAACTGTCAATGGAGTCCCAATCCCTTATCCTTCTCTATCTCATGTTGCTATATTTGTTTCTTAGCTTGTCTCTGGTTTTCTATCCATACATCTCTCCTGTATATTTCTATAGGGAGCCACTGCACCCTGGTTCCTCGCTCAAGTGTCCATTCTTTATTTGTCAATCTGGACAGTGAATGCAACTGTGGGCCATTACATTGGAACCCAATTCTGTTCTTCCCCAACAAACATACATCTATTTCCAGATATCAGTTAAGTACATGAACCCTCACCATCTCTTACTAACCCCATCCTAAACCCAGGGGTGAATAAAATGAATTGTTTCAGCTCTAATCCAACTCTGCCTGAGCTCAACAAGTTGAACATGATGTCTTGGACAAAATTTATGAGTTTTCTTGCTGTCCGTGATCAACGTGTTTTGTCCGTGAGGTAAGGTGCACATATTCTCTTACACTCAGATCGATTGTCCCAAATTAAATAATTCCAGCAGCAAGATTTTTTGTTGGTCTTAGAGTAAAGAAGTTATATAATAGCCCCCACTTTCCTTGGAGATTTAAAATGTGACATCTCACTCACTCATATCACACACGCACAATCACTTAGGGCAGAATTTTCCCCCCATCAGGGGGGGAGTTCAGGAACGGGCGCGTGGAGGCGCGCCTCCGATTGGAGCCCCCGATCAGGGATGCGCCGCTATTTTACGTGGGTGCACCGCTATTTTACGCGGGTGGGCCAATTAAGGCCCACCCAGCATGACGTTCGCCAGGACTCCCTGTATGGGTGGAGGGGATTCACTGAGCTGAGAGTATGCTCTTCACGCACATGCGCATGAAAGAACGCACTCATCTCCCTGAGGCTAAGTGCTGCCTCAGAGAGATCGGCTCCACATTTAAAAATGCTAAAAACAGAAAAATAAAATTTCCCTGACATGCCCCCTCATGTGACACTGTCCAGCACTTTTAGCTAAACTTTTATTAAATTTTTAAAAACCTACATGAAACCTCATCCCGCCCATGGATGAGGTTCCACGCTTTCTCTGAAGCCCGCCAGGGCTCCCGGCCTGACTGCCAACCATGAGGTTGGATGAGCAGCCCTGTCAATTATCTAAATTGTTTTATTAATGGCCTCAATTGGCTGTTGATAGGTTGGCGGGTGATTTGGCTGAGGCCCCACCGACCTGAAAATTGAAATGACGCGGGGTGACCTCGGGAGTTCCGCCCGATGTCATCCCACATTGTTTTACGTGTCGACGAGCGGGCCCCGCCCCCTGCTCGCCAACCAGGAACTCCTGACCTCACACAAAGATCAGATACAGATTGGAAAAAATAACATGATTACAAAGGAGAGTTGTCTTAGTCTTTTTTTGTGGCAGGCTTGTAGTTTCTTAGTTGAACTGATGCTTTAGTTGGAGGGTAAGTCTGTACAGCAAAGAATTTTCATTAAACCGCAAAGCTTTGTGCAATCGACTTTGCAGGAGATAGGTTCTCAGGTGAACTTGAAGTTGAAACAGGTTGGGGAAGAGTCCTACCACGTTTAAGGTATTGCTGTTTATTACCTTGGCTGTTTATTTGATACTCAGTGGATTCTATAGCTGTCTGATGGAATCAGATGGAATTCTCTCTCTACTCCATCTCTTGCTGTTTTTAAAGCAGACAGAAGATTTGACTATGCCCACCATATGCCTTGTACAAGTTCTTTGTCCGAAGAAAGATGGTGTGTTGGTTACCCATCCCTTGTTGTTGCTGGACACTTTGAAATTCATCCTGTTTAGTTTGGATGAGGGACCATATGGAAGGTCGACGTGATGCATTTCGCATCATCGAGCACAAATTGAGTTTCGATGTTTCATTTGTCCATGGTGAAACAGAAAAAACAGGTTGACTGGAATGCTATGGTCCTTTTAGTTGACAGTCCATCCTTAAACAAATGGATGTGTGAATTTCCAGGATGGCTGTGAATATTCATTTTTAATTAGGTATTTGCTTGAGGCTCAGGACTGCCTAGCTCAGAGTTTTAGAGTTCACATGATTTGCAGTGGCCATTTGAATAGACTGTTTGGGCAGAATCGTCCTTGCCCATTGGCGTTGGGTGTGTTCAGTGGTGTGAACGGACAATATGGTGAAAAAGCCAAAAATCAGTTTCACAATGTTGTGAAACCAGTTTGCGATCGTCCACTTCGCCCGGCGATGGTGAGCCACGTTTCCCACCATTGGACATCGGGAACCTCATTGAAAGACATCTGCATACCATTATAAGCCCAGCCTGCCGGAATGGTTCCCGCCACCCCACCACCACCACCACTGGATCATCCTCCCACTCATGCCGACGTGTTTTACAACAGTATATAAAAGGTGTACGCTTGGCGGGCTGCACTTTGAGGGGAACTTGGAGGTGAGTACATGTTGCAGGGTGCTCGCCCAGGTCACCTGTTGGATTTCAAAGCAGAGTGGACAAGGAAAGCAGCCATGCATTAGGGAAAACTTGTATAAAGTGACCATAGTGGAGTCGGATCTCTAGTTTCTCTGCACACTCAAGCAACACAGAGGCATCAAAGTGCCATCAAGTGCTCCAGAGCTCTTCACCCCTCAGGCACAGACTGCAAACTAATGAGCATTTTAGTAGACTGCAGATCAGTTGGACGACTGGGTACATTGTACAATCTCCTTGCTAAAGCTGGGCCATGGAGCAGTCACTGCTGGAGCTGCTCACAGCCCCTTGCAATGTCATCATCCTGGTTTGGACCAGTCTACCCCATGATTCAAGCTAAAAGTGCGGCCTTGCAGTGTGGGTTAGGAGAATGACTGTACCTGAGCTGAGAGCACAGCATGTAGTCCAGTAGGCAAAGCTGCTGCCAATCAGTTGGGATGGGGTGGAGGTTGATGGGGTTTCAGGCAGCCATGCAGCACACTAAGCTCTGGCCATCCAAGTGGTGGCCAGCCCTCTCTGGAATGCATTAAGGGGCCTTCAAACTTAACCAGACATGTTTTTAGGGCACCTGTGCTAACCCACACATTTCTCCCTTTCATCCTGCAGGAGGAGTACATCTGGATCATGAAGCCTGATGAACTAGCTGTATGCCTCATGGCATTCCTGCAGATGGCCAAGAATCAGTGTCGCCGAAGACTGCACATGTCTAGTGAACTGGTTGGTCACATCAGCCAGTTACTGCAGATTTGGTGCCATGGGGACATGGAGGGCATCCACTGTCAGTGGCCGTGAAAGTGACCACGGTGCTCAATTTCTACACCAGTGGCTCCTTTCAGGGCTCCACAGGTGACCTCTGTGGGATATCACAAGCCTCCACCTGCAAATGCATCCAGGGGGTCACAGATGTCATCTTTGTGAGGGCACGCTACCTTGTGCTTGGGTCCAGGTTAGCCAGGTTGCAAGAGCGATTGGATTTGCCCAGATCTCGGGTTTCCCACAAGTGAAGGATGTGATTGACTGCACTCACGTGGTGCTCAGATCTCTGTCGGACCACATGCTCAACTATATCAACCGCAAGGGACTCCATTCGCTGAATGTGCAGCTGGTGTGTGACCACCACAAACACATCCTGCAGGTCTGTGCATGGTTTCCAGAGAGTGTGTGCGACTCCTACATTCTCAGTCGGCCACAGGTCCCTGAAGTCTTCCAGGGTCCACAGAAGCTGCAGGGTTGGCTCCTCGGGGACAAAGGCTACACACAGAGGACGTGGCTGATGACACCCATGCGGTGGCCTCAGACTGCAACAGAGCAAAGGTATCACGAGGGTCATGCAGCAGCTCTCAGCTTAGTGGAGCAGACTATCGGGAAGTTCCAGTGCCTGGACCGGTCTGGTAGTGCCCTGCAATATAGTCCACAGAAGGTGTCACATGTCATCATCATCTATTATGCCATTTACAATCTGGCACTGCAATGGGGAGAGGAGCTGGCTGAGGAGTGGCAGGAGCTGGAGGTCTCCTCCGATGAATACAATGCCGATGGGGATGAGGCCCTCACACTGGCTAGGTGAGGCAGATGCACTCGAGAGGCCCTTGTAGCTGCTAGATTTGTGGAGAATGATGACAACATGCAGTGAGGAGACACCATAAATCTTTACATGGCATCTCTGAATGTTTGACTCCAGTCTGGCTTATGGCAGTGCACATACCCTCTGTGACAATGCTCCTGTCATGGAGATGCAGTGTGACCCTAATAGTCGCTCGATTGCAAGAGGCTGATGATGACAACATGCAGTGAGGACACTCCATACATCTTCACATCGCCCCTGAGAATGTCTGACTCCTGAGGGCAGTTTGCTTGCGCTTTGTGATCAGCGTTATATCATACAGACGCAGCCGTCAAACTTGAAAAGCGTGTGATTCTTTGTCTGCCTTCAGCATCTGACCCCTTCAGGAGCACAGTGTCACTGGCCACAGATGCTGAAGAGATGAGGGCCAGCCCCACCTTAAAGGCGCTGAGATCACATCGAGAGAATGACGGAACTCTGTTATGCCTGCCCACTACATTCTCGCAGCAATGACAAGCACTATCGAGGTGCAGGCATCAGTAATGCATCCAGGGAGTGTGAGGCCGGACAATCACTTTGGTCTGAAGGCTGCACAAAGCACAGGGAAGAGGCCCTGGACTGAAACACCTGCCTTTATCTTGTGCAGAAAGGCTTCACATCTGAGTGACACGAGCACTGCTCATCAGGACAAGGAGCCACAGACAGGGAGACATTCTTGGGAGTTTATTGACAATAGTGAACAGAATGTACAAGTGAATAACACCCGTGCCCAGACTGTGCAACTTCATCTTAACTTTCGCCCGATTGTTTGTCCCTCTTCCGTGGCTACGTTCGTGGCCGGATGTCTTTGGAAAAGGAGCATGCGGTGTCTGCTGGCACACTCGAGGCCTTCCGTGCCCAATGGGCACCGCAGGGACTGGGGTGTTTTATTGACCCCTTTTATCACATTTTGGTTTAAAAGTTGTAAGTTTCCTTTAAACTTTGTTTTTGGTTTTACAGCTGACCTAAATTAGGGGCTGTGCCTGATTTATCCTTAATTTTGTTAATTTAGTTTAATTGTTTTAACTCAAAAAGAGTTACATCTTAACTTTCGCCCGATTGTTTGTCCCTCTTCCGCGGCTACGTTCGCGGCCGGGTGTCCCTGGAGAGGGAGCACGCGGTGTCTGCCGGCACTCTCGAGGCCTTCCATGCTCGGTGGGCACCGCGGGGACTGGGGTGCTTTATTGACCCCTTTAATCACGTTTTGGTTTAAAGTTTGTAAGTTTCCTTTAAACTTTGTCTTTAGTTTTACAGCTGACCTGAATTAGGGGCTGTGCTTGATTTATCCTAATTTTGTTAATTTAGTTTAATTGTTTTAACTTGAAAGAGTTACACCTTAACTTTCCTAACCCCCTGCCTCTATGTCTTGGTGCTCCCTGGATATCCACCATGGAGGTGGAGGCATCCTGCTATCTGCTATGCCCTATCTGTGATGACCTTGGCAGATGACCTCTGGAGGGCCAAGACCTGGAGGGCCCCGGCCTGCTTTCAGGGTCCTGCTGTGTGGCAGTGGCACCCTCGTCAGCCTGTGGGGCTGGAGCTGCTGAGGTCACAGGAAGGGAGGATTCAGATGGACCGGACACTCCCAGAGTCAACCGGATGGATGGCCCGGAGGGGTTTGGGTACACCTGATGATCCTCTTCCCTATAGGTGCCCAAGGGCCCCTGGCTGACTCCTTGAGGAGCAGCCGCCATCCTGCCAGTGTTGACCTCGGTGCATTGGCATGGCGGCGCTATCATCCCAGTCTGAAAATGGACGGAATCCTCCATCGTGCCTTGGCAATCTGAGGAATGCAGCGACATCCCTTCCTGTTGTTCCTGAGCTTGCCTTTGCAGCTCCAGCAACTGTGACATGACCGAGTCCAGAAACTTGTCATCTGACTCGGACTCAGCAACGTTCTGTCCTCCAGCAGTCCTCCGAGTGCCGGGGACCTGGGAAGTCCCTGCCTCCACCACCTGCTGCGGATTAGAAAGTGCGATATGCTCATCAGATTGTGATCCCGAGGCTACTGTAAAGCTAGGTCCTACTGAGGTGTGTGTCTCTGTGCTGCTGGAGGGTGTGGGTGAGCGCTGTGATGGGATTTCAATGAGCGTGAATCCAGATTCCTCTTCAGGGGTTTTTTCGGGACTTGATTTGATGCCCTGGGTCGTGGACTCCATCGACTGTTTCCCAGATGTGCCTGCAGAAGCAAGGGGAGTTAATTAGTGCAGGCATTGGCCCGTGAAACAGGACATGTCACTCACAGCATAGTGGTCTGATGGATCTTGCACGGCTGGACCCTCACTTGGTAGAGCAGCACCAACCTCACCATCAGCCCAGGAATGGTCCAGGTCCTCACTGGCCAGCTGGATGGCTCTGTCTTCAGGACCTTGATTTCAGGCATTCTTCAAACATCATTTTACCTGCCCGCTATCGTACTTAGTGCAAATCTGGGATGATTGCACCCTTTGTGTTCAAAATTTTAAAATATTGTCTGAAAGTTCATAATATTCTGGAGCACGGCAATGGACTGAGATTGAAAATTATCTTAATTTTTTACTCTGGTACTCATAAATAATTTGATCTGTCAAACATACAGAAATGTTTACTGTATAGTACTTATGGACATATAAATTCCCTTGAAAATACTGTACTTTCTGCATGAAAGGATATGGTCACCTTTTGCAGGAGTTTTTCATCTGAAAAGTTAGCCTGTGAAGCAAGCCAATAAAGTGTAGCATCCTTTTGCGGAAGAAGCCTTGCATTTTGTAGCAATATCTGTGCACAAACTACAAGCCCTGATGGAATTGTTTTCAGGGAAGAAAAGGATAATTGAGCTTAGTCCATCTGAGTTTTTTATGTATTCAATTTGGCATCTTCAGTGTGGCTTTTCATGTATACAGTGGGACACCACATTCAGTTCTATAAGCAATGACCAGCAAAGAGCTCCATGGCAAGAAACAGAATCAGTCACTTTGGAATACGTCTCTGAGTAAACATGACTTTGAATTTTTCACAACCTGACTTTCAGCTGACTATAGTACAGTAAAGTTTAGTAACGAGCCAGGAATACTAATCTGTGATGATACAACTCCAGAATTCAGATCCAAATGTGAAGGTCAAATAAATGAGGCTGCTGTTCAGTTGGGTAGATCCTGCAATAGATCGTCAAGGAATTGAACACACATTCTGCTTCATTATTAGAAAACCAGCATTCGCAGCATTCAGCTGTAGGGAATCAGGAACCTATCAGTGGATCATGAAGCAAGTAGACTCATCATAATAACTGGCATTTATATAGCACCTTTAAAGCAGAAACACGTCCAAGGTAGTTCACTGGAGTGTTATCAAACAGAATTTGACACTGCCTCATGAAAGGAGATATTAGGACAAGTGACAAAAAGCTTGGTCAAAGAAGTAAGGTTTAAGGAATGTGTTAAAGGAGGAGGGAGAGGTGGAGGAGCATATGAAGGGAGTTCCAGAACTTGTCACCTCAGCAGAAGTCACCAACAATGAAGCGATGAAAATCTGGGATGCATAAGAGGCCGGAACTGGTAGAGCACAGAGATCTCAGAGGGTTGTAGGGCTGGGTAAGGTCACAGAGACGATAGGCGCAAGGCCATGAAGAGATTTGAAAGGAAGGATGGAAATTATTAAAGTGCGGCATTGCTAGACTGGGAGGCAATTTAAGTTAGTGAGCGGAGGGATAATGGTTGAATAGAATATTGGATAACTAATTGTACACTGACTATGGAATCACCAAACATTATACTGGCAAATCAGTCATGTGCCCAACAGTGAAGAACAAAAATAAATTTACTTACATTTGTGTAGCGCCTTTCACATCCTCAAGCCTTCCAGTTACTGTTGCTACCTGGGCAAATGTGAATAAAGGATTCTTAATCACTACTTAAGGTGGTCTTGGAGTCAAGATAGCACACACAAAATTTAGTAGCTTAATCTCACCACAGAGAAGAAATGCCACAGTTGGGAATCACATAAAAATTGCAGTATACCATCTACCTGTGATGACTTCTTACTAATGACAGTGTATGCAATGAATAATCATGAAAGAGCAAGGTGTGCTTATACACATTAACAAATTCTCTCTTTGCATCTGTACACAGCATTTTTAAAGAAATACTTTGAGCTCAGTCTACAGAATGGAAATACCTATTTAATTATTATCTAATTCATCCTAATTTACACTTGGGGTGTACTTAGATGTTATTTCTATTCCTTGCTCTGTAGACCCATTATCTACTGGCTTATTTATGTATTGTTGTGTCTCTCTCTATCTGCTCCATTTTTTTCACATGACTGTCGCACTTGTCCTCTTGACCTGTATCTAATTTTCCAAGTTTTGAATATGTATCAAGAGTGTCAGTTGAACCTCTGTCATATTTAACCTAATGACTGCACTAGGCGGCTGTTGAGGCACGGAGGGGTTGACAGGCAAATAGAGGGTTTTATTCTTCTTATTCATCCCTAGCCCAATGCCCAAAGTGGGATGAGGGTGCTGGATAACAGAACGGAATGCAACGGAAGGTCGACCAGCGCTTTGTCCTGGTAACTGTTCAGTTTTAGTTAAACTCCAGCTATGCTCTCCTGCAAACTCGGGGGCTCTGAACCTACATCAACCTTCTGTTGAATGTTCTCTGGCCTTAGGTATGTCCTTGGGGAGAGAGTGTGCACCCAAAATTGGGCAAACATAAATGCTACTCACATGGGTTCCTGAGTACTGTGGTTCAGGGATGGTTAAACAAATTAATTGTTTTGGTGCAACAGGTGCATAGAAACCAATCTTGCTTGAAGTTGAAATGAAAACATTAGTGTTACTAGGGCAGTAGGTAAAACATTATATCAAAGGGATATTCCTGTCTTGTAAATTTTTTTTTGAATTACCAGTTTAGTAACTGAAGGATAATTATCTATATCATGATGATATAATTGCAACATCAATCATATTTGCAACTGCACTTCATTTTTCATTTAATTTTAAGACCAGGTTTTAAAAAATAATCTAATTTCCTAAGGTTGCTGTGGTGATCAACATTTCTGACCAGCAACAAAGTTTATGGAACGTGGTGTTCCTGGCTGTTGCAGAATTTGCCTGAAACCTTCTCAACTGAGGCTGCAAGATCTATTTAATAGATGACTGAACTCTGCTGCTTACGTGCCACACACACATAAAGTTCTTGCACACATAAGCAAGTTGCCTTCCCACTGAACACAATAACATGAATAAGTTGCAGCACTTTTTGTGTCTTCCTTTTTCACTAGTTGCTCGGCATAATATTACGAACAAAAATGCTAATGACAACAAAAGCAAAAATCAATTCAAACACTGATGTGCAGCACCTTGTACCAAGGTTGGTTCCTGCTTGTGCAAGTTAATGCATTCTGAACGGCAGCTACTGAAAAAGACAGCACCTTCACTAAAAAGAGTTTGTCATTTTTTTTTCCACTGGCTGACAGACACACACAAAAAAAACTATGAAGTAAACCCTGTTGAATCTATCACTCTGTCACGGGGAAGTGAGGAAAGGCGAATTGAGATCGCTGTAATATATAAAAAAAAGTAACACTTTCTGGGTCCTATCCTTGAAGACAGCACTGCTTTAATACTTTATTATTCAATAAAACAATTATCAACAGTGATTATCCCATTTATTCCACAGTTCATACAGCCCCCTTTTTCTGAAGTTTCATGTTTTCCAAAGTATACACGTTTGCTCACTGCTCTTGTTAAAATTTAAGTGCTATGTCACTGGAAAGTAATTCAAAGTGACTGTATGATTAAACAGCTTTGATTTGCATTTCAACAGGAAAAACAGGGCAAAAGACCTCCTATATTTAAAAGTCCTCACTCATATGTTACATTTATTTCTCACACCACTGAATGTGACATAATCTTTTGCTATCAATGCCTTTCTTTTCGGTTGGAGCCCATCTCTTAAAATCACATACCTGTTCATTACATCTATTTTCCCTACCCATATCAGTGCAACCAACCATTTGCTATTCATTATGTAAAGTATGTCTCTTCTTTACATAATATATCCTGGTATATACAGAGAATGTGGTGTGTTCAGCAGTTTATCATATGCCATTTGCAATATGGCTTTAAAAATATTCTAGAGTATTTCAGATACACATCATTGCTGAGGCTGTTCCTCGTCAGAACTTTAAAGTTATATATTTCACAAGACTACAACATTTAATTTAACTCTCAGATTGCTTGAAATTCATAACTATGAAAACAATCTTCCTTTCATTTTAGATTTGAGATGGGTAAGTCACAATCGTTGATACAGTCTGTGTTGCTCTCTGATAATCATGTCGTAAAATAGCAAAGATCTTGTCACAATTATTAACCTTTTAATGTCACAGTGTGTCATTGAAATATTGCCAAGAGCTGTTGGTAATGGTTTTTACAGTAAATGAACAAAACTGAAGGGCAATTTATGGGAGAACTAAAAGGCACTAGAGTTGGAGAGTTGGAATGTCATCTGAATTCTTTGAAGAGATGAATGCCTTATGATCACTCCGATGTATAATTTGTTATTGTATAATCATTCTCAGATGCTCCTAGATATCTATTTATTATGTCCTAATCCAGTTTGCTTATCTATTCTTCTGCAATCACTCTCAAAATCCCTTATTCCCTCTGTAATTATTCTTCGATGTCTATTATTTCTTTTGTCATTCTTCCTCGCTATCTCTCATTCACTCCCAGGTATTATCAGTTATTCTCCAAGCACCCCCAAGTTTCCATCATTCTCCCTCTAATCAATCTCACTTGTAATTCCTAAATTACTCCCAGGTATGTTGGCTATTCCTTAATCATTCGCAGACATTTACCATTCCCACTGTGCAAATCGACTTTGATGACATTTATGACATACGATACTTACTGCGAGTATGGTTGTTTATCCTGTTACTTAAAGAATCAATACTTCACACAATTGAAATCAAAAATGATAATTCATACGTGCAAATTAACATCATGTCAAATGGCATCATGTGCTGTTCCAGAATGAGTTTATAAGTGTACAGATGAACCAACTAGGCACAAGATGCCCACTGAATAAAGGAAATCTCTCCCGAGGAACACTGAGCCTGTCGATTGCTTCATTGCCATGTGCAAAGGTTAAAGGGACCACAGAGAACCATTCTGGTCCAAACAACTTTCCTTGACTTGAGTTCCACGTGAGTCATTTTCTTGCCCACTGCAAGACCTCTGCTTCGATTCTTACACGCTCAGTGTCCATGCTACGTTCTCCACACCTCGCTCACATCTATGGGATTTCAACTTTTCATCATCACTAGAAAATGGCCTTAACTCACTAACACCAGTGAGATATACATGCTAGAAAAAAAAATTGGCAGAAGACAAAGAATAATTTTATGTATTGGGGGAAGTGGAATCCTAATGAGGATATATGGATATGACATTTGGATAACACAGTAATTGCTTAAATGATATGGACTAATAATGCATACTGCTGATAATTGTTATTAATTTAATCAATGAGGGAGTCTGAAATTAGGGGTCATAAATGTAAGATAGTCATTAATAAATCCAATTGGGAATTCAGGAGAAACTTCTTTACTCAGATACTGATGAGAATGTAACTCATTACTACAAGGAATAGTTGAAGCTAACACCATTGATGCATTTAAGGGGAAGCTAGATAAACATATGAAGGAGAAAGGTATAGAAGGATATGTTGATAGGGTGAGAATAGCAGGATATGCTGATAGGGTGAGAATAGAAGGATATGCTGATAGGGTGAGAATAGAAGGATATACTGGTAGGGTGAGAATAGCAGGATATACCGATAGGATGAGAATAGAAGGATATGCTAATAGGGTGAGAATAAAAAGATAATGCTGATAGTGTGAGATGAAGTAGTCAGACAGAAGGCTCATTGGGAGTTGGGAGCATAAACCAACTGGGCTGAATGGCCTATTTGTGCTCTAATTCTGTCACTCAGCTGAGAACACCTGAATGGTTGTGAAGTTGATGATGTCGGAAAGACTTGGCTGCTATACTCTGCAATCTGCAATGCTTGCAGTTCTGTTTCACTTTCAAAGAAAACTGCAGTGCTTAGTGTTTGCCACCCATCTCACTTAGCTGTACTATGAACCTATTTACCTGTATGAGCTTGCCAGCCCAAGGGAGGGTGGAGGAGGATCCATGCCAGAACATTAATGCACATGTCCACAAGTGGGGCAGCATTGTGAAATCTGCTCCATTATATGTCAGCACAATAACAAAGGAGGACTAAATTTGCTTATTTACCTTTTTACAGGTAACATTTACATATGAAAGATCTTCACTGGTTACGAAGTGCTTTGGGATGTCTTGAGCATGTGAGAGGCATTATATAAATGCAAGTGCTTTTTTAATGCTCACTTGCAGGGGTAGTGATAGGTTATTGAGAGAGGATGATTGGGAGAGAAAAGGTAATTATTATTATTAATTATTCCACACACAAATGCACTTCATTTCAATCAAACTTGGGAAAATTTTGATAGTCCCCATCTCTCCCTTTCCTCAAGGAATATTAAACCCGTCCCAAGATTCTGCTGCCTACTCATTTAAAGGGGAATTATGTCAGGAAAGTAAATGAGAGAAATCTGTTGATGAATTTTAAGAAGTTACTTAAAAGGTGAGACGTGTGACTTGCGATTATTTATCACTTTTCACAACGTTGAGCTCCTAAAAATTTCTGCAATTTTCAAGACCATATTTTCAATAGAAACTGCATGATTGCTTGTTTGATCTGATTTGTAAAGCTAAGAAAAAAAAACTCCAGTTATATTGCAGATTGTTTCCTGTTTCATTGTGTTCTCTAGCATGCCTATCCATCTATACTCTGTTAAGGTAGCTGTCCTAAAGGCCCCACAGGATACAAATGGGCTAACACAAAAAAAAAGACAAAATAACAGTCACTTTTGTTAAAGATTACGATTTAAGAAAAGTAAGTTTCCTAAGGCTCTCCCTTCACTCCAGACATTTTGCAGTTGGAGGAATTTGTTCTTTTTCTTATGATCTAGATTGTTTTATCAAAATTACTGTAGCTGTTGAAAAACTGAATATGACGAATTGGGAGTGAGTTACCATTGAAACACAGGGAATGTTTAGCTGTCATTCACTTTTATCTGTCCCTGCTCTGGGTAGAACGCAAACCAACCAAAGCAAGGAAATGAATGATGATAATTGTAATGGTCTGAAGTGGATTGAAGGCACTATTGCTCAACAATAACAACAAAAAAAAAACTCCCTGTAGCTTTCAATGTTAACGCTGCAGGCAGCGTAAAAGGAGGGGTTTGTTGGGGGGGGGGGAGGCTTATGCAGTATGGATGTGGGGCAGATTTAACACGGGTGCAGATCAGCTTGGAAACATATAGGAAGCAAGATAAATTAACTGTTTAAAAGAGGCAAAATGCGGGCTGTGTAATTCAACACCTGCTTTAGAAAGTATCAAGCAAAAATAATCCTTTGATTATTTACATATGTGCAGTGCAAGTCAACAGTGTCTAAATAACAAATCTGCTAAACGTGATTCTTGGCCCTTTCCGCGATTTTTCATTAGTGCTTACAAAATCCATTTTAACGGTTTTCTCCCACACACCTTCTCCCTCAGGCCCATCCAAACCAAATTTCACAGCCAGCCTCTGTAGCTTTTGAAATGGAAAAATGGTTTCAAATCACTGGCAGAGCTTAATGACTTCTGACTGCTGAGAAATGTTAATTTAAGCCAGACCAAATGTTCCTCAGCTGCAAATATTTGGTGTTGTTCACTGGGAACTGGGAAGATTTATGAGAGCCCGGTGGCAAAGACTCTACACTCACATGCTTTACATTACAATTGTTTCACATATTAGTGGATAAAAGGCTGTCGGAGAGGGGTGGGGGGGGAGAGCATTCAACAAAAAGCAACACAGCCTAAAAGGAATAGGGATCAGAGAAAGGCAGCTGTGAGGGATGCATTTTGCAGCTTGCATCTTTCTGCTGCTGAAAATTCTCACTATAGTGCAGAATAAATCGGCTATTTATTTGTCAATCTATATATTGTTTGTGATCTCACAGGCTCTAGTCATGTCTTAAAGATCCGTTTTATTGTGTTGATTGGAATGTTGATAATTCTCTGATGGCTGCTACACTGAACAACAGTTTCATTTGGCCGATCATTTTCTTTTCTGTCTCTCAATGAATATAACAGAGTGCTTTTGTCTTGCTGAACATGAGATCTTTGATAACCTTTTGCAAACTATTTGTTCTCATTTTCTGGGATATGGATAAGTTTGCCGCTTGTTGCCTTCTCTTATTCCTCTGGCGTTAGCAGTGACTCATGTCATGCAAGCGGCCGCCTTTCATTTGGAGTGGGTATTAGCCCCCTGTTTTACCACAAGCAGACCAGTCCAATCCAGTACTTGGCAATCATCCTGAGATGAACACTTTTTAGCCTGGATCAGTGCTTGCGATCAGAAGTAGAAATCCGGACTGATTTCCCCCAATTCCTCACCTCATTAATTTAGGAAGACCTGAAGCAAATAAAGCCATTGTCAAAAACTCTTACCTGTACACATCAGGGTTTTTTTTAAATTGAATTTAAATTCATGGCAATGGTATTACTGAGCATTTGGCTCTTCTCGTGACCACGGAATAGATTTAGATACTGCAGATGACAGGATTACTGGGCGGATTTCTGCCCTCTAGTTGGGTAGCTCAAGTCGGGAAATTTCTGGATTTCTGGGAAATACTTCCCTGAACATTGCGATTTTCTTTATGTCGGGGGGAGGCTTCTAGTGCGAGATGAAGTCAAGCCTGATGCCCCCACATGCAGAATGGATGCGGCCACAGGGGCTGCTGAGTGCCAAGGCAGACTGTTTAAAACAGGCTCTGTTCTCTGTGCTTCATCCCAGTTGTTTTGTTAAATATTAGGCCCACTTAGCCCTCGCCCCTCACCCTCCCACCCAATACCCATTGCCCCTTATATCCCATTGTAAACTCATGGCACTTCGATGATCATTCACCCAGTATACAGTCTGTACAGATCCTGCAAATCCAATGGCATGTGTGGAACTGCTTAAAAAAAGTTTTAATTTTCTTTTTTTAAAAAACTGCTGTTATTACAACCCTATTAAAATCTCAATCAACCAGACCTTTAAAATATCAATAACAGAAATGATAAACACTTGACACCTCTTTACCTCGTATAAATAAACACTCAGCCATTGAAAAAAATATTCTTCTTCTGCGCACCTTCTGTGCATGTGTCAAGGTTTTAAATAGATCAAATGGGGGAGGCAGTGAAAGAACAAAAGGGAAGGCCTGTGATAAGGCAGAAGACAGCAGACATAAAATGACAAAAGAGTTGCTGATGGTAATGGGACAAGTAAAGAACCAAAAGATGCATCCAGAGGAGGGGTGAATGGCAGAATAATGAACAGCTTTGTCCAAGAGCAAATTCAGGAGAGAAACAAGATTAATTCAGACACATACAAAGAAAAGGAAACTAAATGGGAGCAGAGGTTACTGTCTGAAATCATTGAACTCAATGTTGAATCCAGAAGGATGTAAGTCCTAATTGAATGATCAGGTGCTGTCCCTTGAGCTAGCATAGAGCTTTGGTAGAACACTGCAACAGGCTGAGAATGGAGAGGTCAACATGAGACCAATGTAGAGAATTATACAAACAGGCCACCAGGAACTTGGGATCATGATTGCAGACTGAACGGTGGTATTCGGCAAAATGGTCATGCAAACTGTGTTTGAGCTCCCCAGTATAGAATGGACCATATTGTGAGCAGCTAATACAGTATGCCAAATTGGAAAAAAGTACACTTAAATCACTGTTTCACCTGGAAGGAGTGCTTGGGCCCTTGGGCAGTGAGGAGGAAGAAGATAAAAGGGCAGGTATTGTATCTCCTGTGCTTGCATGGCAAAGTGCCACGGGAAGCAGACAGGATGTAAGTGATGATTGAGGAATGGACTAGTGTTACAGAGGGAAAGATCCTTTCAGAATGCTGAAAGAGGACAAGAAGGGGAGGTGCATTTGGTGGTGGCATCACACTGGAGATGGCAGATGATCTGTTGAGTACAGAGGCTGGTGGCATGGAAGTTGAGGGGAAGGAGACCCTTACCATGAGTCTGAGGGGAAGGGGTGGGATGAGCAGAAGAGGAGGCAATGGGTCGTACACAGTCGAGGGCCTTGTGAGCCAAAGTGGGAGTGGAATTCTCAGTTAGGGAAAAAGGAAGACATATGTAAGTGTTAGTGTGGAAGGTTGCACCGTCAGAATAGATGCAATGGAATCAGAGGAATTGGGAGAATGGAATGGAGTCCTTACAAGAAGCAGGGTTTCCTGATATCAGGCCACATACAAAATTATTTTTATTTGAAGGGACAGGTGACCAGTGTTAATGCTTGTGAGTTGGAAAGCTGAAGATCCACCAAAGCTGCTTTAAAGCTCTTGGAGGTTCAGATGAAGTATCTGAGGTGAATTAGCCCTCCGGTTTATTCGCTCTGTGTTTGAGGAAATTTTCAGCATCTTCCTCTCCATATGCAGCTCAGCTGAAGATAAGGTCTGGTTCATGTTGTCACGTCCACAATGGTCATTTATATTCAAGGCTCATCAATGAGTAGCCACTGGAGCAAAGTGTCTACTGTCCCTTGAGCCTTAGCCCAATGGAGAAGCTATGATCTCAGAAGTAGGAAAGGGAATAATTGGTGGAGAAAACTGTAAGAAAAGAAAGCTGAAGAATCTCCAGGCATTTGGGATAGTGACTCACAGCGATAGTAGCAGGCACTCTGAGCTGTGAAGAAATAGGGGTGAACTTTTATCCATTAAAACATACTTCCCCCTCCCCATTTTAGCCTTCTCAAAGCAGTACATTGATAGGCCCTGCAGGTAATATCTACAGGGTCAACAAAAAACTGTGCAAAAGCTCAAGTGGTTATTGAGAGTCTGCGTGCTAACAAGACTTCAATAGTCTTCATCACTGCAGTTTACAGTGGGTTCTAGTAATGGGGAGCCCTGGGTTGCTAATGGTGCTGGTGAACATGCACTCCCACAATAATTCCTTATTTCTTAATAGCGGAGCTAAGCTGTACATCAGAAAGGGGTGAATTTCTGGCAGGTTTTTCCCACTCCTTTATCTTACCTTTAGAGGTGAGGCATGGGAATCCTCGAAAAAACATTGTTTAAGGAGAGCAAGTGGGAGAGACTCCACAGACCTTCACTCCCAATCTTGTTGTAAACGGAGCCAATTATAATAAATCAATAATTATAATCATTTCAAGTTGCCCATGATGCAAAAGTATAGAAAAGGCCAAAGTGGATAATCTTATTGATATTGAGTTTCATGTATTGCACGGGAGAAGAATTTATTTTAAGGGGTGGTACACAGAAACATCTCTATGTCTGGGACCTCACTCATCCAATGCCAGCAACGAGATGAAAAATATAACAGCAAAATTGGCCACAGTGGATTCTGGTCAGTACACTACCTCAGGTATCCATGTATCTCTACCAAGGGATCATCTGTCCAGTCAGTGTCTTAGGAGCTAACCTGTAACCCTGGCTTCAATTTGGACATTATTCCTTCTGACTTTGGTCCCTGCTAGAAATTAGTTACCATCCGCACAGTATCTACCCTGGCAATTTGTACAGCTGGCAGGTTTTATTCAGAGGCAAAGGGTTATGGAAAAGCCTCCCGTCTACCTTGGGAGGGATTTATAACCTTTTATCATTTCAAGGTTAAAGGCAGAAGTTAATTAATAGCCTTCCAGTTAATGGAAAAGTTCATTTAAAGGGAGCGTTTGCTTAGGTCTCATTGAATTCCTAGTACATTCCACAGTGTTTACTTAACAGGGCTGATTGATTAAAAAGAATATTTTGTTAATGTGAGGAATTAGCATTACTGTTAGATTTGGGGAGGCAAAATTGGAAAAGTCTTGTTTTTTTTTAAAATGACCAGTGTTGACCACTTGGTTCATTCAAGGTCAAAAAATTCATTTCATGGGAGGCATGAATGGATAACGATGATTTAAGTAGCCTTTATAGGGCTGTTCAACTGGAGTTGGAAATATTTAAGTAGGCCCTAGTGTATGATCCTGAAGAAGTGACGTAAATATTCTGAAATTTCTATGGAATTTGGTAGGGAATTTGTACATTGGCTGAATATTTCCCAAAAAGTTTGGTTCAAGGTTGTGAAGGAATTTTAGGGAGGATGAGGATTATGAAGTTGATTTTGGGAACCAGTTATGTTAACTACACAATGCATACATTAAGCAGTCTCTGAAAGCTGAAATTGCAGATTTGCCCGAGTGAAAATTTTCTGATAAGTCAACACGGTAACATTTCAATGAAGCTCTCGAAACACATTTTCCAATTCGAACAGAAAGTGAGTGTGGCAGAAAATTCCACTTTAAGGAAGAATCCTAACAGAGTATTTTCCATTGTTGGGTGTCTTCCATGCCTCACAATATTCCCAGATTGAGTGAAAGGAAGACAAAACAAATATTGCGCAGTCACTCTTTAAATTATTAATTTATTCTAATTTAAATATGGACAGTTTTTCCCATTTCAGTATTTTGATATAAGGAAATCCATTCCTCTGATTCTGGATTACTGCCCAACTCCCACCCCATCCATTCGATCATCAGAGGCAGTTCTTCCTATCATAACGTCACTTGGAATTGTGTTATAAGACCATTTTGCCTTGTTACTTTCTCTCTGTCTCTCTCTCCCAAAGGCCAATCTTTCAACTCTGCCTTTCCATTGCTTCAACAATGGCCTCCATCCCTTAGTTATTTAATTTTTTTCTCATTCTCCTGTTCTTTTTGTCTCTTCACAGAGATTTTTCTTTACATAAGCAATATTATATAAATATAAGTTACTGTATATACTCAAGTGGTATCTCAAATAAAAGTTGACCCTGACTTTTGGCCAAAAAATTCTAGCTCTTTCTACTTTACACCCTCCTGCACCTCTTTTGTAGACCACCTCTCTCCCTCCCGCTGAATCTCCTCCTACTCGCCAGCCTCTGCCCAACTCTCCTGCTCATTTTCTCCAAACCCTCACTGTGAGTGAGGGCTCAGGAGAGGGGCAGCGAGAGGGAGGAAGTGAGCAAAAAGCTGCGAGTAGCAAGAGTGGGGCAGGCAAATGGTGAGTGGGAGAGAGTCTTGAGGGGTGGGAGAGGCTGTTCCAAAATGGCACTGATCAGGTCATGCTTTATAGTGACGTTGTACAAAAATGTCACTGAGCCAAAGAAGGAGACATCAGGAGCAGTGATTAATAGCTTCGACAAAGAACTAGGGTTTAAGGAGGGCCTTAAAACAGGAAAGGAAGGTGGGAAGGTTTAGTGAAGGAGTTTCAAAGCTCATGGATTGAAAGGTTTAATGCCAGGGCGTAAGGTGACAAAGTATAGATATTTTCAAAGAGATGTCCAAAGAGTTGAGGCTTCATGTATTCTTCTTCAGGTGCTATGATTTACAATGTCAATAATCATGGCTCACCAACTTTCACGGCCCTTGATATCAGCCAACGGCTTGGTGTTGATCTCGAACCTTGTACCTGTTCTGCTTCATAAGCTCTTGGTGTATTTCCTCCTTTGTCTCCATCTTGTTTGGCTACTCTCAATTTGCCCAGACACTACCAGATGTTCTAGCTTCTCTCTCCTTAGTATGTGCCCAATGAATTGTAATTGTCTCTTGGTGATTGTGTTAAGGGTGGCTGAGTTGTATTATTAATGATAAAGTTGAGCTGCAGACACTTCTTGGATGGAAACATTAAGTGTATTTACAATGTACTCAGCAGCAACTAAACGTTTGCTTTCAACTGAAACTCTATCTCCACACTGACTGCTGTGATAGCCCACGCTACTCTCCTATTGGTTCCTGCAGATCTTGTGATCTTCCTTAACAAGTATTATTCTTAAAGGTACATTACACACTAAATAAAGCCATAATTACTACAGTGATCATATGTAAAAGTTCTGTGCCTACATTCCTCAAAGTCTCCTCATTAGTTGTGTGTGTTGCCCAACAAATCCCCATTATACGTCTCAGAAACCACATCTCTATTGCCTTCAATTTATCTTCCATTGTCTTGCTAATATTCAAACTTTCATATCCATATAGTAATGTTGACCAGATGTAGCATCTTAGTATAATCTTTTTCTGCTTTCCATAGAGATATTCTTATTTAATGTATGAAAGAACAGTTAATGATGGTGAAGCAGACATGCTGAAAAAGGAACAGGAACCCCATAGTTGAGCAGCAGAAGGAACATGCAAAGGTGTAGGGCTGGAGGGGTTTACTCAGGTTGATAGTTGGAGTTGGAAATAAGGATAAGGATCTTCAGTCAATCCACTGCTGTGTTGTGGATAGGTGGACCAAAAAGCACAAATGATGAGTGCGGGATTCTGAAAAAGTTAGGTTTCTGGAGATTGGAAATCTGAGGAGTTTGTTGATGAAATTGAATCTTGAAGTGAAGGAACTGTGGGTTAATATCTGAGCAGTGGTAAGGAAAAGGTAGCATAGAACAGGCAGTGTTTCAAAGGTGGAAGAATGTGATCTTGGCAAAAGAAATCAGATGTGGAATAAAAAGTTTAGCTGGAGTTTGAATTGGAAGCCAAGGTTCCACAGCTCTGAATACAGCCTGACTTGGCAATTGGGAATGGAGTCATGGCCAGAAGTTGGGAGAGGTGATGGCATACTGGTATTGTCACTGAACTAGTAATCCAGAGACCCAGGATAATACTCTGGGGACCCAGGTTTGAGTCCCCCCATTAAATAGTGGAATTTGAATTCAATAAAAATCTTGAATTAAAAGTTTAATGTCTAAAAGGCTATAAACCCATCTCAGGATAAGTGATTGGCCACTTAAGTCTGAGATGAGAAGACACTTCTTCACGTAAAGGGTTATGAATCATTGGCATCCTTCCATCCTTACTTGGTCTGGCCTACATGTGACTCCAGACTCAAAGTGGTTGACTCTTAACTGCCCTCTGAAATGGCCTAGCAAGCTACTCAGTTGTATCAAACCACTAAAAAGAAAAGTCTGAGAGGAATGGAACCGGACAGACCACCGTCATCGTACTTACACCACATGGATGTAGTGGTTCAAGGAGGTGGCTCACCACCACCTTCCCAAGGGCAATTAGGAATGGGCAATAAATGCTGGCCTAGCCAGCAGTGCCCTCATCCCATTGTAAAGGGCAATATTAACTTATCTTAAACTTTACTCTGAATGTTAAAGGGATCAATTTGAATTATGGAGCCTCATCCCTTCAGCTGGTAAACTGTACTTAGAGATATAAAGCTATGTAGCGAGCATAACGATAAAGCCACTGGATAGTTTGGTGGGCTTGGAAAGTCAATTTAATTGTTCAGGCCAACTCTGCACTTGTGTATATTGCTAAAAGGTAGCATGAAAATGATCTAGAGTGAGAGGCTGAAGATGGAGCTCTGAGCACACCAGGGGTGGTGATCTATGCACCGAAGTTCAAAGCGATGCAGTGATTGTGCTGAGCTGGGCCTGAGTGCTGAGGAGATGGACAGTGGTGGAGTAGAACGGAATGCCTATTGTGGCAATGCAGTTGTATTGTAAAAGAAAGATTGGATGAAGAGAGAGAGGAAAAGAAGAGGCAGAAAGGAAAAGTTTTTTTAAAGAAGTTAAAATTTAAAATTTGACAGTCTTTATATTTCAGTTTACCATCTGAAGGGATGAGGCTCCATAATTCAAACTGATCCCTTTAACATTTAGGAAAAGCAAGCAATTAGGAAGGCAAATGGAATGTTAGCCTTCACTGCGAGAAGGTGGACTATAAGAGTAATGATGTCTTGTTGCAATCAAGACCACACCTGGAATACTGAAAACAGCGTTGGTCTCTTTAATGATTTTCATGCCTTCGAGGAGGTGCAACAAAAGTTCACTAGATTGATTCCCGGGATGAAAGAGTTCTCCTGTGAGGAGAGATTAAGTAGAATAGGCCTATATTCTCTGGAGTTTAGAAGAAAAAGAGGTGATCTCAACAAAATTTATACAGTTTTTTTGGCGGACTTGACAGGTAGATTATGAGAGGCTGTTTTAGCTGGCTGGAGCTTGAGGGTCATCATCACAGGATAAGTGATTGGCCATTTAGGACTGAGATGAGAAGACATTTCTTCACTTAGAGGGCAATGAATCATTGGAATTCTCTATCCTGGAGGGCTGTGGGTGCTCAGACAATGAGTATATTTACGAATGAGATTGATAAATTTTTGGGCACTAAGGTATTCAAAGGATATGGGGGTTGAGGGGGGTAGATGAAATTACGTAAAAGTTCAACCATGATCGATTGAAAGGCAGGGAAGCTCAAGGATACATACCTCAATCTTAAGTTCTTCCTGGGCCAGGGAGGGTGATTAGTACTGCATTCACAGTTATGTTGTTAAACAGGTAGTTATAGTGTTAATTAACTTCCTCTGGTGAGTTTAATGTTCAAGTAATGTGCAAATCTAATAAATTCTAAAAAGTAATGGGAACGGTGAGGTTAGATGATGATTATGCAAAAAGCAAACAGCAGCATGGCATAAATAGACTAACAAGTTCAAGCGATTCACAACTCTCAGCATATCTCTTCATCCCTTGAATCTCCTGTCTGATTAGCATGATGTAATGGTGTGCATTATTAACACAGCATTATTTTTCCAGCAAGATCTGGACCATTAAAATTGGAGATAATACGAAAGTGTGCCAAATGTGTCTTAACTCGCAACAAGTCCCATTTCCCTATCACTCCTGGCCCACATTGGTTCTTGGTCAAGCAATGCCTTGATATTAAAATTCTCATCCCTCAAATCCCTCCTTGACCTCGCCCTCCCCACCCATCTCGATAATCTTCACCAGCCACACAACACTCTAAGTTATCTGCACTCCTCCAATTCTGGCTTCTGACACATCTCTGGGGATTTTAATTGCTCCACTGTTGGTGGCTGTTCTTTCAGTTGCCAAGGCCCCAAGCTCTACCTCTCCATCTCTCTACCACCCTTTCCTTCTTTAAGAGAGTCCTTAAGACCTAGCTCTTTGTTTTAGCTAATATCTCCCAATGTGGCTTGACGTCATATGGCCAACATTTTATGGCCCCCTCCTGCCTGGCTGGATATTACAGTCCCGATGACCTGAATGGAGACTTAAATGGCTTGCAGTATCCGCTGGGGGAGACATGCCCCGTCCAGGCTGTAAAACCCTGGCCTATGTTTTCTAATGCTTGTGTAAAACACCTTGGGACATGTTATGATGTTCAAGGTGCTATATAAAAACAAGTTGTAGCTGTTGCATTATTCGATGAAAATCTGTGAAAATGTGAAAAACCACGTGAGCACATGGTAAACTTGCTGGGGTAGAGCTTCTGCCTAGGGCGCAATTACTGATCCAAGCGCAAATTGCGCTCGGAATTGCATTAGCTTGAGAAGCATGTTTCTTTTCATGAATCTCCATTCAAACACTCAATCTGTCATGATCCCGGGCAATCAGGCAGTGTTTTATAAGGTTGTTTTCCAAAAAAAGAGCAAATTGCTTTCAAAATATTCCTCGATATAATTGAGTGGTAACTTGGCGCAGTTCGATTAATACAGCTGAAAATGGGGTTTTCACCAAAAAAATGATCACATCTTTAACTGCAGTGCCAATCCAACACCTCGTAGACTCACGATAGCACAGAAGGAGGCTATTCGGCCCATCAGGTCCATGCCAGAACATGCCTGTGGGTAACCCAAATATAAATAATGGAAAGTGAATTCTAAAATCTATATGGCACCCACAGCAGCGCAGAAGTAGCAGAAACTCACAGTGACGGTGAATTCGATCTGGAGGCAGGGCCAGCTTTCAGCACATATCTTTGAAACTCACGTGAAACAGCATGGGGAAATGAGTTAAGCTGGGATGTAATGTGCGCTTAAAATTCGGCAATTTTTTTTTATTAGTTCGGTCAATCACAGGGAATTGCATTGAAAAAGACGGTGCAGCTGAACTGAATCACTTGGCCACTGTATAAATACAGGATTTACATTCAATAATATAAAAGGTATATTGCTAGAAACTGCAAAAGGAACTGTGCTAGCTAGACAGATGTAACAGTGAAGTTACAATAGCCCCAGAATAAGAAATCAGCTGATAAGATGCAAACTGTACCAAGTTCCTCAGTTCCCTGTTGCTTTGAATGTTTAGCAAGAAGTAAAGGGGAATGTTGAAAATTCAGAGATGCTGACACGTTATCCGATGGATTGTCCAACATTTTGTAAAAATTTTGTATCTTCCGTTCATTGTCCCTAAAGAAAATGAATTTCTCCTCCCACTTTGCAGAGTAAGCTGGTCAATTATTTACACTTGGGTGTGACATTTCGAAAGAGCTAGTATCTTGACTGTTAGCTGAGGAAAACTGTGGAAAGGAGCCCTTTATTATTTTGCTGTGTCAGGTCATACATAAAGCTTTGCAACATGGGCACAGCCTGACAAAGCTCTGACTTTTCAATATGAACGTGAGACACTAAAGCTTTTCTCTCCAAGGTCTATTAGGCAGCATCTGATCTGTCCCTCAACTCCATTTACCCACTTTTGCTCCTTATCTGTTGGTACTGTTACGTAACAAAACTCCATCGATTTGATCTCTTGAAAATTTTTGTTGACCCGACACCTATTTTGGGGGGGAGAATCTTTCCAGATTTCCATTACCGTTAGCAAAATCAGGGAAAAAAAACTAGTGCTAATTTCAAGATTATGCCTCACTTGTTCTGCATTGCCCCACACACACACACACACACACACACACACACACACACACACCGCCCCCCCCCCCCATCCCCCCCAACCGCCCACAACCCCCACCCCAAAGGAACTAGTTACTCTGGGTGGGATTTTCCGGTCTCGCACGCCCCGGGGGGTGTCGCAGGTGGGATGGAAAATTTGATGGACTGTTGACTTTGGGCGGGAATTTCACCAGACCAGAAGCTCCCACTCTGTGTGTCCACCCCATTGATTCCCTTAATCACCTTGATTATATCACCCCTAAACATTCTCAACTTAAGAGAATACATACCAATTTGGCTCACAATTTATCCCTTTAAACGTCAGTAACATCTGCACTGTACTACCGTCCGAGTTCAATCTCTCCTTCCTGAGGTATAAAGCTGAACACAGTACTCCAGATAGGAACTGGCCAAGGCTCCGTGGGACTAATGTCCATCTTCCTCACTTTACATTCCAACCCGTTTAACACTACTGTTGCATTGCATTAAATATGATTGGTCTTGACTACAACTTATAAAAATGCATGATAAATCAAAGAGCACTTTGCAAAAAGAATTTATTTTGCTCCTTTGTACTCTGTGCTAACATGAAAATTATGTTCCCTTTTAATTTGTCATTTTACTTAACGACAGCTAAAATGGTACAAAAGCAAAATGCTGCAGCTGCTGGAAATCTAAAATAAAAACCAAAAATGCTGGAAATACTCTTCTGCATCGGGAGAAGCAGAGTTATGTTTCATGTCTGTGACCTTCCATCAGAACTGACCTGAAATATTATTCTCTCACCACAGGTGCTGCCAGACCCACTGAGTACTTTCCAGCATTGCATTTTCCAGCATTATGTGTACAGTTAATCTGGTGATGGCTAGAGCAGTATATAATTAGCAAACAGGAAATTCCTCTCTGTTTCCCCAGGAGCTTACAGCACTGCCTTTGGGACTAGACCTGTAACACAATACACTCAAGGACTGACATTGACAGCAGGTCCACGGTATTCCATCATACAAGGTTCTGGACCTATAGAGACTGGATGGGATTGAAGATTCATATTTTTGTAGAGTTTGTAAGTTGGAGCTGCATTTACGACAAGCTCCAAGGAGCTCTCGTAGATGTCCGAATTGTGGTTAGAAAATAAACAGGGAGAACTGTGCCTTATAGGAGCTACATCGCCACTTGAGCATCACCGCTCTTAACTGGATTCTTAATTAGAACGCAGAAATGTCTTCAGATGAGATGCTCCTGTGGAGTTTTCATCCCAGGATCTTCAAAAGCAAAACACCAATAGCAGCAAAGCTCGGTGCCTGTTGCTGGGGCACTTGTGGACATGGCCAGAGCTCTCAGCCTCCTCATATAGATCAGCAACATGACTTTAACACTATGTCCAGGAGTCTCCAGGTGTTTCATAGGAAACAATTGTTTGGCGAAGATCCTGAGCCAAAAATAGGAGGTCCAAGAATATGTCCTTGTCGCAGTTGCATATAAGATCGCTCCTCCCCTCTAAGAAATTTAGCACACTGGCACTGCAACATATTGAAAAAAATGTTTCCATTGGTAAGAGACCCTACAACATAAATGAGATATTAGAGTTGCCCCTATAATCCTGATTGGAATGATCTCCTTGCACCGCCACCTCCCACAACACCCCACCCACCCCACCCTTAGTAAATATATTATTTTTTGTAGAAAAATAGTGAAGTAAATCCAGAGAAAGCTTCTAGTAAATTGGAGGGGCTGCAAATTGGCTGTCCTGCCCTCCACATCGGATATTCTAATCTGCTTTCCTGTCAACTGAAGCCCGGGCTCATAGACACCAAGGTATAAAGTTTACCTTGTCAAATACCTTTGGCTTGCTGGCTCTGTACAAAATCTGTCATAGTTGGTAAATCGACCAGTTTCACTCAGATTGGGGCAACTTTAACTTGGGTAATGGTGATGGGTGGTGGAGGAGGTTGCGGTATGTTTGGAGGAGGCAGAAGCACTGGACAGAAGGGAACCCACCTGTAGAGCTCAGCATAAGGCCCGGGCCATTTTGACTCCTGCTCCTCTGAAGAATAAAGCAGAACAGTATCCAGGAGTGACATCGGTATCAGCAGTGGGGAAGAAAGAAAGTAGAGATGGCAGCCTGAGGTCACCAGGCATCTAAGGTCGTCATCATGAACTCAGCATTGAAAGAGAGAATTGGCAGCAAGGAAGGATAAACAAAGCCGGGCCTGGATTGGGTCGAGGGCCTCTTCCAAGGTTTGAGGGGCAGGAGGGGGGAGGGTGCACTGGGCAGGGGGGTGGTGGGGGGCAGGTTTGAACACCAACCCTTCCTGATCTACAAAGGTCCCACAGAAAAGTTGCACTTTTTATATTGGTCTCTTCTGACCATTCCACAACTCCCATTGTGGTACAATGTGCCAGAGTTGGGCCTTTTTGCAGGCCTCCCAAATCCAGAATTTAAAAGGCCATTGCATGAATGCCAATGACATCATTGAGTGGAGACTGTCCAATGGGTAAGATAGGCCCCCAGTGTGCCAGATAGGGGTGGCCCTGTTGCCTGTTATGAGCTGAATTAAGATGGTTGAGGTGGGGCTTAAATAAGTGTGGAGCCCTGTGCGATCTTTTGACAATTTAACCTTTAACCACACCTGCCCAATTCTTGTGGACAGGGATTTAAAATATAACTGCGTTATTTCAGTTATAATAGGGTCTGAAATGACATTAAGTTCATTCAGTGTTAATCCAGAAAAAGTTAAAGTTACTGGTCAAGTTTATCCTCATTTTTCCAGTTGAGGGATTTATCAGAGTCACTCCTGGGGCCTCTGGTACTTTTTACATAGAAACTACAATGTCATAACAGGCCATTAAGCCCATCTGGTCTATGCCAATGCTTATGCAGGGCAAGGCAATGGAGGAACCGAGAAACAAGGATGAGAATTCTTAAATTAATAGCAGAGAGCCAATGTAGATCAGCGAGCACTGGGGTGATGGGCAAATAGGACCCGATAGAAGCTATACCTCTCAGACCTGGCTAATTAAGTGGTCAGGAGCAGCCACAGTGTATTTAGAGATTTGCTGTTCAGTGACCAGTGAGATAAGCCTCTGATATGTATGGCTGCCAAAATAAGGGAACACACTCACGCACGAGTTTTCGCCCCTGATCTGGGGTGGCAGGTTTCTCTGGGAGTGGGCTGGGTGACCCCAGAATGAATGCGGAGGCAGGATGGGTGAAAAGTCCACCTCAGTGCACTGGCACTTCTTCAAAGATTTCTCAAAGAGCATTAAAACAAAGAGCAGCACTCACACACACCCTCTCCCGCCGCCCCCCACCCCCCACCCGGCAAACACACACACATACTCGCCATGGTCCATCCATTCTAACTCATGCCCTCTATCCACCCCATAACTTGTCATACCCTCCATGCCAAATGATGCCCCTATACTTAGCCCCATAATCAGTCATGCCCTCAATACCATGCTATAGCCTCTATGCCAACTTAGTGGAAACCCATGCCCCTATCCACCACCCTCTGCCTTTACATCCTCAATGCCAACTGAACCAGTATTGACAATGAGCAGACCTCAGGAGTCATGCTGAGATCAAATAAAATAAAGTTCTAAGTGTCTATTGCAGACTTTATTTTTTTAAAGTACTTTCTGATTCATACTACATTTACATTCCTTCAACCATGTTATTCTATAAAAGAACAAACATTTCATTCAATTGTATTATCCCTTAAAAAAAAACAAGCAATGGAATTCATAGACCGACTTCAAAGATTCTATAACCACTTGGAGCTGTCAACTAATCTGTGAAATGGAAGGCACGCTACTGTGACAATGAAAGGTTGTGAAACCAGTTATGCAGCACAAATCTAGTAATTATAACCTGCAGACTTATGCCAACATACAGAATGAAATAGCAAGCAATTACTTTTTTAACAGTTCAGTTTTTTTTCCCAAAGATTTAAAGGACAGGGGTTTTAAATGCCTTGACAGCTTGACCATTGGTTTTGACACTTTTGAAAATTTTGACAGTTCCTCTCGACAATTCTCTTGACAGTTCCAATATGTTTATGCCCTTTTTCTATACATTCATGTCCACTTTTAACAATCCCAAAGGGCAGCTTACTTCTCCCAAAGTTGTCCTGGGACCATATCTAAAGGTGCCTCTCCAAAAAGGTGCCCCAAATGACTCTGCAAAGTTTAGACTTGCTTCTACCAGGTCCAACTTGCACACATCGTATTTCCCACTCCTGGTTAATGAAAATCTGTCACAACTGGAGGCAGCTGCTGTCCATAAAATGCGCATGCACAAATCCCAACCTGGACCCATTTCTGCCCCCACAAAAATGGTTTGGGGGTGGGACTTCTGTATTTCAGCCTCTTCCACCATTTTTGCAACAACAGAGAGGCTCTCCATCTGTGAAAATTCAAGCCAAACACGCATGCACACGTGTTCACATATACACACACACTCACACTCACACACACTCTCACACTCACGCACACGCACATGCACACATGACGCTCATAGTAAATTAACGTAAGTTAGACATTTTTTTGAATGGTCAGCATGGACTTAATTAAAACAGACTCTGGGCCTAAAATGTGTTTCTTACTTTCAATGATTCCTGTAACATTTTAACAGATATTAGCTGCCAATTTATACATTTACTTTGGGCTGTTAAGAAACCAAAATTAAACCTTGAAAAATCACAACGTAGTAAAAAGAAAGATGGAATGAGCTTTCATCTCGCTCATTACAGCCGAGGCTTTCAAGTAAGGCCAGGGTTAGATTGGCTCTTATCCACTTCAAATGTGAAGTGGTTGAATACAGGAATTAATGTTGCTGCTCATTAGCAGCCACCATTGGTTTCCTTCAGCAAAGTTGTCATTTCATAAACCACTATCAAAATAATTCAGCTTAAATTCTTAAAATGTAGGACTTGAACAGGGAAAACAACATTTTGCTTAATTTTTCTTTAACCTTTTTTATAAACTTGTGCCTCATAGTAAGGGCTGAATACAGTACAGCGAACATAGGCCTAAACAGGCCCAGGATGGGCTGAAGATCACAGGCTACACACACGCGCACACGAGCACACGCACACGCACAGACACACACACAAACACACATGCGCTAAGCACCACATTACAAAATACAAGTCAAATACAGTTGCTGGTATAAGTCCAATATTTATACAGGTGACCACAGTCAGGTGAGTGAAAAGCTGTGCTCCAGAATCTATGCTATATTTGCATTATTCCATAGAATTACTGTATTCCCATCTGTTGGGTCACAGCTAAAAGAGAGAAGCTTGCTTCTGTTGCAGAGACCTCATGGGACTTCTCTCCTCCATTTCTCTCTGTCCTTATCTCTTTATTCCTCTTTCTCTCCAATGCATCTCCTGTACTTCAAGAATTTATCGGGAGATTTTAACCCCTCCACATCCAAAGTTAAGCTCAAGGAGGTTGATTTTCCATCCTGTTCCTGCTCAGGATCCTTGATGGTTTCCGGATTGGGGTGGGAAAACAGCTAGCAGAGAGGCAGAAAGCTGCTACAGCAACAGAATGTGAAACTTGCTTTTTAAGTAGGCTATTGCAACATTGGAGGAAGCTGACAGACTGGGCAAGAAGGACAGCAGCAAGTGCCAAAGGAAGAGCAGCCAACATCGGGAACTTTGGATGTTCTCCCAACAAAAATGCAATAAGGGGAGGGGGGAAGTGTGATCTGTTTCGGACCCACCGAGCATGTCATATGCCACTGTGGAGAGAAGTCACTGTGACAGTGAATGGTACCTGCTTAACTCCCCAGCATTCCTTTCCAGTGTAGCAAGAGTTTTAATGTCCTCACCAGGACAGTAAAGGCAAGCTGCTGGAGGGGGTGTTGCGGGGGTGGTGTTCGGAGCCCGGAAGATGGGAGAGGCGCTGTGGTGGTTGGAACTCTGGGGTTGGGGGGGAGGGGGTCGGACTTCTGGTGGGGGTCGGACCTCTAGTGGGGGTGTAGGACCTTGCTGGGGAGGGTGGAGGTGAGGGGTGGTTGGGTGGGGTCAGCCCTTCTTGGAGTAAGGGGTGGGTGTTCAGATCAGGTCAAATATGCAAGGGGACAGGTTGGTTTGGACCGGGCAGGTCGGGTTGTGGGGGAGTCGGGCCTCGGGGGACCAGCTCTGTGATGGGGGGGTGGGTGTTGATGAGGTTTGGGGTTTGGACATGGGTGTGTGGGGTGGGGCGGGTGTCAGGTTGGGCTTGGGTGTTATTGGGTCGGAGAGGGGTGTTGGATTGGTTCGTGGGGGTGGGAGGGATGAGTATGGGGTGGTTGGGGGTTGGCAGTTAGGGATAGGGTCAGCTCAGGCCTGTGGGGGTGGGGCTGGGGAATGAGAGTTGGGTTGGGTGTGATGAAAGGGGTCAGGTTGGGGGTTGGATATTGTGGGGGGGTGGGGGGGTGTTTGAGCCTTGGGTGGGTGTGGGGGTGAGTCCAGCCCCCGGGTGGCAGGAATTCCATGGGGAATCAGGGGGGTGAGATACATCATGGGAGGGATGGTTAGGCAGGGGGTGGGTAGAGGGAGTCCCATGGGGGAGTCGTGATTGTAAGGTGAGTCCTGTGGGGGTGGGAGGGGGGGGGTTTGGTCTTGCATCTTACAATAGTTACCTAGAAGTTAGAAGAGGTTTTAATTCTTCTAACTTTCTCTGAGCAACCCAGTCAGAACCATTTGAAATTTGCTATTTAAATTGCATTTTTGGATGATTCCCAATGCAGGGCACATGCCCAGAGGAAGTTTGGGCTATGAAGTTCCAAGAGGTGCTCTCCAGCGCATCTTTGGGGTACCCCACCCAATCCGATGCTGGGAAGCTTGGAAGTTCTGGTCCCACGTCCCCATCATTGTCTTTCCTCCTGTTCTTGGTTTGCTTCTATCTTGAGGACATAAATAAAAAGCCATAGTGAACCATATTATAAGGAGTGAAAGAAGGATTTATGTTGATTATGGAGAAATATGATAGAAGTGTTTGAAATTGTGAAAGAATGAATGGGGTAGATAGAATCAGAGTGTTTCTAGTAGTTAAGGGTTCTAGACCAAGGGACTTTTTTTTTACTCGTTCATCAGATTTGGGCGTCGCTGACTAGGCCCGCATTTATTGCCTGTCCGAAATTGCGAACTTAAGAACTGACTGGCTTGCAAGGCCATTTCAGGGGGCATTTAAGAGTCAACCACATTGCTGTGGGTCTGGAGTCACATGTAAACTAGACCAGTTAAGGATGGCAGATTTCCTTCCCTGAAGGATATTAGTGAACCAGATGAGTTTTTAAAACAATCAACAATGGTTTCATGGTCATCATTAGAGATTTAATTCCCAGATATAGATATTTATATAAGGTATAGATATATAGATATAAGATTTAAATCTGAGATTCAGAGCAAAGACAATCCTCTTTGTACAAGATTGTGAGGCTGTGGATTTCATGTGTGTGTTTAACGATTATAATTGACATGGATTGGCTGGGTGATTGGAGATGTTAAAAGGATATGGAATAGATGACTTTCCAGTCATGTGGAGTGTAAATGGCAACATGGACAGGTTGGACTGAATGGCTTGTAATTTCTATGAAAGTGAAATAGATTTGGGTAATCTGGATTCAGTTCTTGGGTGTAGGTTAGGGTTGGACAAAAAAAACAATCTTGCTGGCCTAGCCAGCCACATCCCATAAAATATTTAAGAGGGCTTTGTAGTTGTTTCAAACAAAGTGACACTTGACTGCACATCTTACCTAGATTCATTTGCCATCTGTAAAATGAAACAGACAATTGGGTCATACTGGGCTTTATCCCACTAAATATTCCAGCTTTCCTTCATAAAGATGGAAGTGTTATTGAAGGCACAGTTAACCAAAAGGCGCAACTTCCAGTTCAGATCATGCATTGCTAAACCCAGCTACACTGTTGTATAATTCGATACTGGGTAGTGTTAGATAATCAGGCCGCTCACAGAAATGACCAATTACTGTTGTACCTGAAAAAAATACCTAAGGCAGATCTGAAATTTCTCACAGGCACACTCTATTCTGCATTTAATTTGTCCTGCCCTTATCTGCAAGTGCTGATTGCTGACACTTGGTGCAAAGAGGTGAGAAAACATTTCTATCCCAAAGCGTGGATATCCTCACTCCTTTTATCAGCAGATGTATCTTGCTCAGCCAAAAAATAAATATTTAAAGCTTTCACAAGAGCCTCTAAATGATACCAGGTACCAGACAAAACGATGGGAAGCATGCTTGTCTTTTTCTGCAACAAAAAGGCTATTATCGCTTGGCAAGAAGAGAAATGTTTGTGTGCTACTTCCCTGCCTTTTCACAGATCGATCCTTGCAACAACATGCCTGCCTTGTGAGGAACAGTGGTTGATTGCCTACAGAGAGGGGCCTCTTGTGTAGATCAATATCATTACCAATGTTCATTGCACTTAATGATGCAAATTTAAATCAGTGATTTATTGATGGGGTCCGTGCATTTTTACTTCGAATCTCAGCGCTTGGTAGATCTGGTGACAAAAACGACTAGCAATTGAATGGACTGCCGTTCACAACCTGATCCTATGAAACATAGGGGGTGGGGGGGTGGGGGTTGGAGGGGTTGTGGGGCAAGGTTGGGGTGGGGGGGCACACGAGCATCTTTGAGTTGATTAGACTGAAACTTTCCACAGGCACTGTCAAAGGCAGTAAATAGGCTTGTTTTTTGGTTAATGACAGCACACTGCTACAGCTGGGATTGTTTAATATTTTACGAGTCTTACTTTGTTTGGCTCTGAATGATCTCGGGCAGTCAAGGATTTATGAAACATGTTTTTTTTTGCAGCCCATCTGTGATTTCCTATCTTTTGTGGCCTTGAGAATATGTTTAAATTTATTAAAGAGAAGCAAAGGCTCATTATTTCAAAGTAGCGCCAAAGTGACACCGTGAATTGGTTATTAATGGGAAGGCACTGCCATAGGGCGGTTGGAATTTAATGATATCCTCCAAGAAAATATGAGAGTGTCACTTTCTGAAAAGTCATGCTAAATGTCAGCTTTTAAAGTCACGTTGCTAATTTTCTGCTATGGCACAGTAATGTTTTCTATAGCATTTAAGAAACATGGACCACTGC
The DNA here is from genome assembly GCF_017639515.1 of Carcharodon carcharias. Lineage (NCBI taxonomy): Eukaryota > Metazoa > Chordata > Chondrichthyes > Lamniformes > Lamnidae > Carcharodon > Carcharodon carcharias. The sequence continues at coordinate 152,784,906 of NC_054477.1, forward strand.
ATTTTGCCGATTATCCCCTCGCCTTCTCGAGCAGTGCAAATGTACTTGCGCAGCCTGTCATTTAATCTCTAAATGTACTGAATGAAAAAATAACAAATCTCTCTTCACACCCAGTTGAGATGGTTTGTAAGTTCCTGCTCCCCACCAAAATGCTTTGCCTACCCACATGCAAATATATCAGCCTCCATATATTTTCTGCTAGACCTAGTAGGCGCTTTTTAACCAGTGTCTCAATAGTGGCTTGATTTTTTTAAAATCATTGTTACTTGTCTTTTCTGCTCAGTTTAAACCTAGCCTAGCTACTTACTAACCTTCTGCCTCACAGGAAAAGTCAATCTATTCAATGGTTTTTATTCTGTTGATTATTTTTATATTTGTCTTGTTGAATGACAGCAGTGCTAGGGACTGGAACATTTTCACTTTGATTAAAAGGTGAGACAGCTAGGAGCAGGTAAGCTTGTTAAAGGACAGCGTGGGCTGAGGTTGAGGCTGTCGGTGGATTTCATAGAAGTGTTCAACATCACAAGGAGTCTAGGCAGAGTGAAACCTTTCCCACTGGCAGAAGGGTTGAGAACCAGAAGACACTGATTTAAAGTGATTGGCGCAAAAAGAACATCATTGGCATGAGAAAAAGCTTCTCTACAGAGCGTATGGTTGGAATCTGGAATGCACTGCCTGAGAGTGTGGTGGAGGGAGATTCAATCGTGGCTTTAGAAGGGAATTGGGGAATGAAGGGAAAATGTTTTCAAGGTTACAGGCAAAGGGTTGAGTTGCTTATGCAGAAAGCCAGCACTGACACAAGGGACCAAATGGCCGTGTTCCATTTGTAACCATTTTCTGATTCTATGATTTTACAATTCTTATTTGCCAACTGCAGTCAGAGAAATCACTAAGAAAGGTATTATTGATCTTGTACGCTCATTGATCTATATTGCAAATTCCGACTATGTCAATTAGTGAAGCTGACTTAATTGTTTTCGCTGCCATTTGAAATGAATGGTTACGCAAAATGCACATTGAAGAATGCATTAATCAAACAGCCTCAACTTGAAAGTGAAGCTGTAAATTTTTAACTCACTTTGTGAAGCATTGGAAGGTCAGAGGAAACAGCAATAAAATTCATTCTTTCCCTTCACAATTTGAGGATGGAACCAGGCTGGTGACACCTTGGCATCATCATGTTATATAAAGCTGAATCCGCATCAACTCTGAAGTAAGAAGTAGGTATACACGAGTGCCGGCAGAGAACCGAACATGTTTCCTGCTTTGCACCACATGCTTTGCTCTGCATGGCTCCGTGTTGTATGTACTACAGAATCCATCAACTTTTAGTGAGTTTTTTTTTGGATGCCGAAGCTAACGGATTTACATTCTGCATTTCATCCCCCTGGCCATTGGACCATACCGCATTTCATTCCACTGTAGGCCACAAAAAAATGGTTACTGTAGATTTCGTTTCAGGTGGGGCATGGTTTGTGATAACATGACAGCCTTAGCCATAGAAAGCAAGACAAGGGAACTCTTTAAAGAAGCCCTTGAAGCTTCTACAGAATTAGCAAATGACATTCTGGAGCAGAGGTCCTGAAAGAAAAGGCTGCATGTGTAAGCTGAAAATGACTTAATAAAAGGGTTAACAGCAGCTCAAAAAGTACCAAAGTTAATTGTACCCACTAACAATCCAGGGCTACAATAACTGAGAGTTACACAGCTATATGAGAATCCTGACACATCGTGCATTGACATTTGAATCCCAGAGCCTTCAGTTCAAAGATACACACCGCAATATTGAGACAAAGATATTTCCAGTGCCCCACAATGGTTTGCTATGTGTTAGCAGTGACAGATTTTTCATTATCATTTGCCATAGTTTATACATTGACTCATTCCTTCTTTGACTGGCCCTTTTAACAGTAAAACCTCACAATGAGAGCGGAGACAATTAATCCGAAGGTTATTTATCAATGCCAAGAACTGTCAGGGTTCCCTCTTGTAACCAACGGAAAAGCAATTTTGCATTATGCCATTTCATTCCGAATACATTGTATTTACAGATCTGCATTGCTTTTTGCTGCCTATTACCAGGTGAAAGAGTTGTGACTGAGATGTTGTTTGTGACACAGGTGACCTGTTAGGATTTGATAAGTATTTTACTGCAGAGCAACCGAAGGGTTGTCACATCTGTTGTTGGCAGAAGAGATGGAAAAAATAACCTGGAAATGAGGCGTTTGATTTTTCTGGTTCCTACACTCAAGCATCTGTTGCTATAATTAAGTGGCGCTCAATGATTGCAAACTGATGGTCAAATAAACATGCACACAACTCTCTGAATTACCAGCATAGAATCTTCTGTTCTTAAAGCAACGAGGGAAACAAATACAATCACTTCAGCTGGAACAGAAGGACAACTTTTTTTTTTGATGGCAGCTGCTTGACTTTAATAATTAACTTTCCCAGAAGATTGAACTGTTTGTATAATTAATCACTAACTTAGAATTGTAAGAGAGAAGTTGGCATTGGCTAGCAATGGGACAACTGTCAATTCAAGACAGCTCAGTTTCATTTTAACCAGGGTTTTAAATAGTAAACCATTGCAGGTCTGCTTAAACTGTCAACCTATTAAACAACTCGCCCTTGATTGAGAATGTGTAAGGATCAAGAGGTGGAAAGAGCTGGCTGCTTGAAGCAGACATTCCACTTTATAGATTTTTATCGAACAACTTATATACTGAATTTTCAAGCGAGATAAAATTACTTGTTCATTAACTGTGAAAGCTGTATACACCGGCAGACAAAAAAAAAATCCCACCACGTAAATGATTCCTCTTTAGTATTCAGCACTGTCTATAGTGGTAAAATGAATGAGAATGGAAAAATAATTACAATCAACGCTCTCATTATTCTGCACAAATGGATGTACAACAAGAGAATCTGTTTTTTTAAACAATTGTCAGGTAAATAGAATACCTCTCTGCATGCCCAGACTGACAGGCTAATCAGTAATTTTGCAGCGATGCTATGGCAGTCGCACTAACTGGGATGTGGTGGCTCTTTGCAAGCACCTCAAGACTACTGGCCTCACAAACTCTGTTAACACAAGTGACAAAATAAACATACGTGAAGTACAGCATCACTAGTATAAGAGGAATTGCAATTCAGATACGCCTTCTGAATCAAAGTTATTAATCTTCATAGTAACAACCTGTGATGGTTTAATAGGATTGAAATATCAAATATATGTAATATAAACTAATTCAAATATTATATAATAACATGTTACATATACACTATATATATATATTTTATATATATAATATATATATATATAGCAAGATATAAATAATGGATATTCTGCATTTTTAAACATTTTTAGTGCACATGTGTATAAATCAAACTATAAATAAGGGAGTTCAGACTTTGTTTTAATAATTTCAGTGGCACTTTCTTGCTTTCATCTCTTAAAGGGAAGCAGTTCCATCTTTTAAATCCCATATTAGTCAATGACTGATATTCTAGAACTGGTAACTAAATGCTTACAGTCTATGTGCAGATGCTGGGATTATCTCCAATGTTTTCACTCAATCTGCTGTAGAAATACATGGAATAAATAGTATAAACTAATTAACATAGCACCAGCTGTTGCCACTGTTTGGCAAGCATCTGCAGATCGGGAGCCACAGTATTTTCTTCCCTGTAATTTGGTTTGCAGTGGGATCGTAATATTGCAGGCTTTAGAATGTAACTTAAGAACCATTGGCTTTTTGCAAACTATTACCTAGCGGACGGCTATGTGTATGAGTTTGTGTGTGTGAGTGTGTAAGCAGTTATTATTGCAGATGGAACAGATGGCAGATGTATAATTGTGAAAATTGATAGATGGGATGTGATGTCATTGCTTAGTCTTACTGGAGGAATAGTTTTTTTCTGGGGGATGGTGGCACAGCTGACCTCTTGAGTTTTGGCCTGCACTAATCTTAATTTTTAATTCTTAACTCCTTTGACACGTTGTTCATGATTTAAAATGTGTTGCTTGTATCCTTTTGTGTCACAGCTTAACCTTTGTGTCACAGAGAATTTTTTTAATGAATTGCTTAAAAAAAACTTAGAGATTCTCACTATTGCACACAATAAATATTGGGCTGTATTTTGCTTGTTCTAATTCAATGATATTTGCAATTCTAACTGATTGCCTTGAGATTCAATTGCTGTAAAGCTAAAAATAATCATTTGTATGAAGCTTGGTGTACCTCTTAACCTGATACAGCATTGAAGAAAGATAAATACAATATATGCATTGATTAAAATGTATTCATTAGAAATCTAAACTGAGAGGTAAAGTTTCCTTTGTGAAATTGAGCTGTTCTTTACAGGATCTAACAGATGTACTGTTTCTGTCCAGCAGAGAATATCAGAAATCAGTTTATTTATCTTAGTGCTGTATTTAGAGTGTTATGATTGTAGAAAGGACAAATAGTAATCTGAAGCATTGCCAGTTTCAAATGGTGTGAGAGCTTATAATAAAATATGTAACTCTACACTTTTTTTTTAAATGAAAGGCAAAAATGTACAAAAGACAAAAAAAAATGCAATGACCTTGAGCAGACAGAAAGCAGCACCAACATTTCATCTAAGCCGTCCGGCTGTTAAGAATGGATTCTTACTGTTCTGGACTTGAACTCCAGTGCCAGAACTTGGGGCATACTGTGTGGAGAGGATAAAATATTAATGTAAGGTAAATGAGTGCTTGCTGAGCTGACCATGCCATATGGCCCTGGTAGTAGAAACAGTACGCTGGCCAGCCTCAGCTTGCCATATGGAGTGGGTGGATAAGAGAGAAGGGCAAAGCCTGGACCAAGCTGAGATCACCATATGGGCTGGGTGGAGTAACCTGTGAGCTGGCTGCTGCAAACACATCTGCACGCTGATGCATCTCGAACAGAATGTGCACAAACATGTATAAATAATAGAAACCATAAAAATTAATAAAGAAAAGATAGCCTGATGGTTCAGATTAAAGTAGGTGAGTTCTGCTTTTCATCGCTCCTTTCCAGAAGTGACGACGCCCACATAAAAGATGAATAATCAAAGTGAGCTGGAGTCTGTTAAAGGGTAACATCAATCATTTATAGTACTGACATTTTTGCATTGCATTTAACATATGGTATACAAGAAGACTTTACAATAGTATGTGAAAGATAGACAAAAGAACTTGTTTCATTAATTATTTTACATAAGAAGTATTAATAATATATTGTCAATTTTGCACCAAAAGATAGTTTTGATTTGAGCTGATATCTACCTTATTTATGCCGTCTATTATAGATGAGCACAGTGCTTATTCCTCCCTCTCTGCACCCGGTTAATTTATGTATATTTTGAATGGAAAGACCTGAAAGGTGCATATGGTTCTCCTTTCAGTTTTAAAAAGAAACTTGCACATACTTGTACAGTAAAAACTTGAGGGTATTTAAGAAACAGCAAATCAGCAATAAGAATCATCAAAGCTGACATGCAACCTACATAAGTGGGAGCTGCTAACGTACTTCAGTAGTAAAGTCTACATGCCTGCTGCGTTCCATGATTGTTTGGAAGGTTTGAAGAAAAGATTTTGAAAGGATGCATGACCCCTGATTGACTGCTTTCGCTCTGATGGGGTTACAGCAGGAGTAGTAAGTGTGTTAGGGGTACAGCTAAAATTAGAACCAGGTCTTAGGTACATCCGTTCTTGTCCGTCCAGCAGACTTAACTGGAATGGTCCCAAAGAAGAGTCATATTGGATTCGAAATGTTAACTCCATTCCTCTCTCCACAGATATTTCCAGACCTGCTGAGTTTTTTAACAGCACTTTCTATTTTTATTACAGATCTCCAGTATCCACAGTATTTTGCTTTTATTATACTGGAATGGCCTCGTAAGTGTGAGGTTGAGTCATAAGGGTGACTGGTGGATGAAGACCATGGTTGGAGCCTTGATCTTCCTACAATTGGGCATCCCTATAATCTCAATGTTCAAGCAATCCAGTGTGTACTCTCTATGAGTATAACTGTTGAGGCTAGTCATACTGGCAGACCCAGCAGTGGATGTCAAGACCACATAAAAGTTCAGGTTGGGATCTTGTCCTGTGTGACCTTGAATTTTTGCCATCAAATTTTAAACAATGTTTAAAGGTACCCCATTTCAAAAGAAGGGACAAGTATTCCTTACTTCTGGGGACCCTTGATAACCCTCCTTTGAAAGCTCTGTCACTGATCATTCCAACTTCTCCCCACCTCCTCCCACACGCATAGCACTGCCAGCTTATATGGTATGTGCCTGAGATAGACATCTAGAGGGACAAGGCCCTCATTTATTGTAGGCAAATTAGGGAACACCTCATTGATCCTGGGAAGATCACCATGGTCAGCAATGAGTTCCTGGTGGGTGTGATCCTGGCTTTCGCTCTGAACATCACCATAGATTTTTTGGGTCACAAGCTTTCAGAAGCTGAGAGGCAGAGTAGAATAATCTTTTTTGAATTGAGTGTCATTTGCTTTATTGTACATCAATAGTTCAGTTGCTTTTTTGTTTCACTTTGTTCTTGCATGTTCTTCGCAAAAATTGTCAGTATTGAAGGAAAAAAACTTTAAATGAATTGGCCTCATCTCAAGTTGAAGTTTGGACCAAACATAAGACATGGACATGGAACATAGAAATCTAGAACACAAGTTACATTAGCTGAGTCCAGATTTGTCCCTTTTATGTTCCTTCTGATTATCTGTATTGCAGCATTTTTTAATTGATTCTTGAGATGTGAGCATTGCTGTCAAGGCCAGCACTTATTGCCCATCCGGAATCGCCTTTCAGAAGGTTGTGCTGCAGCTTCTTGAACTGTTGCAGTTGTGGAGTAGGTACACCCACAGTGCCTTTTCCTGCATTGGTTTGATACAGCTAGGTGGCATGCTGGGTCATTCAGAGGGTAGCTAAGAGTCAACCAAATTTCGTGAAAAGTTGGGGTGAAGCACGTCACAATTTCAACAAACAGGAAATTTGCTTTTATGGACTGGGATAGGACTTTGCTAACTTTACCTTCAAGTGAAATAGAGTGTTCCAGTTGCACCTAACATTGGTTCCAAAGCTCTGGCCAAGAACATGCAGCATTATATCTTGTGATGTTTTGATGGCAGCTAAGATTGACATATGAACTGATTGACCTCCATCTTGGGCTCTCTTTTATCAGTTGAACGATCAAACCAATTTCTCCATCCACCTCTTAGGAGCATCCTTTAACTAAAAGGTTTTGGGATTTTTCTACACGTAAAGGTCATTCGATTCTATTCTTGTATCCCAGTATTGGCAGTCACATATTAGTTGTCTTCCATTGCTTTCATATTGATTGATGCAAAATTCTTTAATCTCAGCGGGGTGCCATTTAGCTATTTAGTTTCTACCGCTTTTGTTGTGTTTAATTAGTGACTATTGGATTCTGGGGCAGTAGAAACCCCTTTGAAAGCTGAAAATTGCTGTAAGCGATGTTGCCATAGGAACGTTTAAAACATTTGTGCCAGAATTCTCTTTCTGCCACTTTAATGGTGAAGTTAAGCCACCTATTTTAAACGAGTTGCCGGCCACATTATAATAGCATAGAGAAGCTTGACACAAGCATATTCAGTGTTTATACGATAACATCAACAATAGTAATTCCAGACTTGGGAATGCACTTTGTGCAGTAGACAGAAAGAAAATCCATGCATGTGGATGTGATTTTTGAGTTGGAGCTAGAGCTGTGGAATCTGCCTGAAAACTTAAGCGGGCTGAATTCTACAGTATCGGCATCCAATATTATTACAGAATTGACATGTAATATGAAGACAGTGTTCGTTTTTCTCTGATTTTATCAAGAATAACTAGTCAACACTACCCGAGCTGCAGGCAAATGCAATAGATTAATGTGGAATTATCTAATTTTGCACTCTACAGTGGATCCTCTTGCCAAAGAATTGAATATTATTTCCTTTGCATATAAGCAGAGTTAATGGCCTGATTTTAACTTATTCAAACCCCATTTACTTAGCAGTTAACAGCAGTGCCAATATCTTCCACACAACAGTCAACAAAATAGACCTCTGTCAAAAACAAATCTCTTGATTGTTTTGGAAATTGTTGGAAGTTAACAAAATAGACAACCATTTAATATTTCTGTTGTGCACAGATGAGGTCCTGATGTCCACTCCAACCACAAGGGAATGTTTTGAGAAGCTTTCCCTGGCTGGCCAGCATCTACCTCCAGGTTTTCCAACTCCTCTCCTCTTCCCTGATGGACTTTCCTCCATAGAAACTCTTCTGACGAATATCCAGGTAAGTGCAATGTACAGGTGCAGATACATTCTGTGTCTTCTAGTGTAGCTGTTGTCAGTAACCAGCATGATTGACACACAGTCAAATGGAAAGCAAAATGGGCATGGAAGCGGAATGGAAACAGCATTGCCAGAAATGCAATACAAGTATTTCCAAAAGCAAGACTAATTACTTATAATTTGTGAATGATGGTCAATTAATCCATGAATATATAGATAGTTTTCATATCCGTTTACAAGTTTCTTACATTCGGCCCATTGTACCTGTGTCGGCTGTTAGAGCTATCCCATTAGTCCTACTCCTTACCTTTTACCTTAAACTGTACAATTTTCTATTTCCAGGATTAACTAATTCCCATTGAAAGTTACTACTGAATTTGCTTCCAGCGCCCTTTTAGCCATTGCATTCCAGATCATAGCAACTCGCCATGTTAAAAATAATTCTCCTCTTTTCTCTGTTTGTTCTTTGTCAGCTACTTTAAATCTGTGACCTTTGGTTGCTAGCCCTCCAGCCAGTGGGAACAGTTTCTCCCCATCTACTCTATCAAAATCTGTTATAATTTTTAATACTTCTATTAAATCTCCTATAAACCTTCCCTACACTCCATTATTGCTTTGTTATTTACAACACCTGTACCACAAACTTTGTTCATAGAACCATAAAACCATAGAAAAGTTATGATGCAGAAAGAGGCCATTCAGCCCGTTGTGTTTGTGCCGGCCAAGAGAGAGAAAAAAAGAAACTAGCTGCCCATTTTTATTCCCACTTTCCAGCTGCAGGTTACAGCACTTCAGGTGCAGATCTGGGTACCTTTTAAATGTTGTTCACTTGAATGTATTTTTTTTCTCTCAAGTGGATGATTGCTGTAGCCATCAATTTTTAACTTTGCCATCACTACAGCTAGTCAGTATGTGTAAAATATTTTCAGAGTTGCCTTACCTGATAGAAAAAGTTGTTATTATTATAATTTGACATATGCAAGAGTAATTCAATGCGAAGCAAGTGCCACCTACTGGAAGTGATGATTGGAACTGTATATTTATAAGTTTGTTATAATTTACTGGAAACGGGACTACTTTAAAATAAAATTTCAAAATACTGACCAAAAGTATCAGCTCATATGTTGCAACCCTTGATGCATCTGAAACATATGTTTGGTGCTTTGCTAGAATTGTTTTGCATTGAGCTAGGTGACTCAAAGTACAAAAGGACATTGGGCATGTCCTAGGTGTTCCTCAAAATTGGTTCATAAATACAACTCAATGATACAGCTTTCTGTGTATCTTCTTTGTAAGCTGAATCTTTTGAAAGAATCATCTTTTTAAATTTGTGGAATGTGGGGGTTGCTGACAAAGCTACCATTAATGGCCCATCCCTGGTAGCACTGAGCATTAATGTAGGGCCTTCTCCTTGAAACCCTGCTGTCCAGTGGCGTCTCCCACCATGGCATTGGATGACGAACTCCAGGATATTCAGTGCCGGTGAAGCAACTCTTGCATATGTGTCCAAGTCAGGATAGTTTGTAACCTGCGGGACAACTTAGAGTTGACAGATGGCGTTCCACTCAGCAAAATTTGGTTCAGTGGGTAAATGCACTGCACAAAAAGGCGCTGAGTCATATCGATCAAATTGACACCTGATTCAATTCTTGGCCTGAGCTTATCCCTTTGCTCTCCACTGCAGTGGAGAATGGGATTTGGGAGGGACACAGTTGGCTTCAATGCCTTTTGAATAGTGAAACAGAGTAATGAAGCCAATATCATCGATCACTATCCGGGAATCAAGGACGTGCTTCCAAACATTGAGAGAGGAAGACTGGATTTAATGGTGAGGTCATTGAACATTGTCATATGATGTTCAATAAAACTCATTCTTTGGCCTCACATATTAATTGAAAGTAAAAGATTAACTAATTAGCGATCCACTGGAAGCCATGGAACTGCACCAAACATCAGTAGCTACTTTCAGGAGAGACGGGGAGGAAAAAAGGGGAGCATACTGGTGATATTTTATTTCCTATAATATAATCAGCTGGATATTTTTGTTAAAAACAAAAAACTGCGGATGCTGGAAATCCAAAACAAAAACAGAATTACCTGGAAAAACTCAGCAGGTTTGGCAGCATCGGCGGAGAAGAAAAGAGTTGACGTTTCGAGTCCTCATGACCCTTCAACAGAACTGTTCTGTTGAAGGGTCATGAGGACTCAAAACATCAACTCTTTTCTTCTCCGCCGATGCTGCCAGACCTGCTGAGTTTTTCCAGGTAATTCTGTTTTTGTTTTGGATATTTTTGTTGCCTGTTGGAACATGGGGTAATGGTGACTAAATGGCTGTTGTGAACGAATTAAAACACAATTAAATAGCAATGCAGAGCTTCCTAATGTTCAATGTTGCCTATTATTGTAAAACTGGGAAAAAAAACTTTATCCTTAAAAGTGTGAATTTTCATGAATTAATTTGTAGCCTTTTAAAACCAAGACAAGCAAATTGGTGTTGAATTCAATTCAATTTTCCGAGAGCCACCGGGAAACAGAGTAAAACTGCCAGAACTAATTTCTCTTGTTGCTCCGAAAAGCTGTCAATGCAAGAAGACGTTTGCTGAGACTTCTTGTCATGATCTTAAACCTAGGTTTCTGGCACAGGCACTTTGAATGATTTGCTAATGGCGTTTTGTTGTTCTCTGATTTGCTTGTTGCGAACAGGGGCTACTGAAGGTTGCCATAGACAACGCCAGGGCCCAGGAGAAGCAGGTGCAACATGAAAAGACAGAGTTGAAGATGGAATTGTTCAGGGAGCGGGAGATGAGGGAAAGCTTGGAGAAGCAGTTAGCTGTGGAGCAGAAAAACAGAGGTGAGTGAGTAGAAGACAGAAACATTGCATGTGCTCCTGACAGAGAGAGAGAGAGAGAGAAAGAAAGAGAAAGGGAAGCAATACAAGGTGAAACAACATGGCCTTCCTATACAAAAAAATTGACACCAACCTGTTACTGTGTCTCTCTTCCAGCAATAATTCAGAAACGGTTAAAGAAAGAAAAGAAAGCAAAAAGGAAATTACAGGAAGCACTTGAATTCGAAACCAAGCGACGAGAACAAGCAGAGCAGGCGTTAAAACAAGCTGCCTCTGCAGACAATCTTAGGGTCCTGAACGGTAAGTGCATGTAAATGACCTGTGATTGAATCTCATGAAACGATGTGGGCTCTTGTCACTTATCAATGCACAATAAACTTTGACAGAGGCTCTAGTCACTTTGCATTCAGATTGCAGAGCAGGCTGATTAAAGCATTGATAGCAGGAGAAACCGAGCAGTATAATAGACTGAGATTTCAAAAATAAAATAATGACAATAATTGCTTGGTCCCATGCGTCAACGTGAAATAAGTGGTGAGAACATATTTTGTCCAAGTACCCAATTTGAAAAGTGAACTCAGTGCTCTGATCTTTCCCATTGTTAGATTCGGTGACCCAAGAGATGGAAGCTGACCGCAGCACTGGACGAACAGATGCTGAAAGGACAATACAAGGTACTTGACAGCAATGGTTATAAATCTGGCTCATGTGCCATACATTTTGCTTAGCTTCAGCTTGTTATTCAAGCATGCAGGTTTCCAGCTGGGCCACATTAAAACACGCTTTGGCAAGGTCAATCTTAGTCTGAATGTTTACACATAGTCTGCGCATTGATCCAGATTTAAAAAAAAACTTTTCTTTAAAAGTCAATTGGACTCTTTTGATTTTTTAGGATTAAGGATGTACTTAAGTTAATTATAAGCCACATGAAGCTTTACCTGTTTAGAGAAATCAGATCATAGAATCCATGTAATAATTCAAACTCAGTAAGGCACCCGTAATAAGGTGTGCGATTGTAATTGTGTGTCTTTGGCCTCAAAGTTTTATTTTCCCTTGCCTGAATGATCACCTCTGACCATCTCATTGTTTTGATGCTTGACTTCCCTCGCCATTTACAAGCCAATCCTTGCCTCAGAAACGTGGTCGGAATTTCCCGGCCCCTCCCGCCGGGCGGGGGTCTTCCGGTCCCGCCGCAGCGAGCGGACATTTGATTGGCTGGCTGCGTTTTACGGCCCCGCCCTCTCCGCAACGGGGTCCAGAAAATTCTGCCGGTAAGAGCAGCTTGCACATGCGTGCTGAAGATGTTCTGGAAAACTGGGTGTGATGTAACGTGGGCCTGCACTCAATCTGCTGATCCGTGCTCTCATCGAGGGGCACAGCGTTTGATTATTAGGTAGAGGCAAACTTGCAGTTGACTAGTTTGTTACTTTTATTTTAGTTCAAAGGACTCATTTGTTTTGAACTTTTAGATATAATGGAGGACGACGTTCCAATTGTAGTTTAGTTCCCACAGCCCACCCTCTGCCTATCCCAAATTCAGAACTGGCGACTCAACCGTGCAGACAGATTGGAGTAGATTTTCATCTTCATCTCGTAGGCGAGGATCTGGCAGGACAGATTACCAGGCCTTTATAAAACTCACCTGATTTTCATTCTGTTTATTCACTCACAAGTTTACCAGCCAGCAGGCAAATTCTAAAATCTGCCTCGTTGTCTTTGTAGTAGACATGAAAGGCTGAATTTTTGCGTTATTTTGCTGCGCAGTTTGAGCTGGAAGAGTATGTAGTATGGGGAAAGGCAGTGCTACACTCTAGTCCCTAAGGATCAGTAGCCAAAACATTCCACCTATATATGACAGCGGTGTGTAAGTTGTATTCAAATGTTACCGAGACGACAAACATCATTTCCAAAATCTCTGCAATCTCCTTCAGCTTTACAACCCTCCGATCTGCATTTTGCTCAGTTCTGGCCTTCTTGGCATCCGTGGTTTTAATTACTTCCTCATTGGCAGCCGTGCCTTTAGCTGCCTTGGCCCTGAGCCCTGGAACTCCTTCCCTTTACCTCTTTGCCTCCTTTCTCTCCTTCTTAAGGTTGCTCCTTAAAACCTAGCTCTTATCCAAGCTTTCAGTCACATGTCTTAATATCTCCTTACCGAGGGTTCAGTGTCAAGTTTTGTTTGACACCACTCTTGTGAAGTGGCTTGAGATATTTTACTAAGGTGCTATATAAATACAAATGTATAGGTGGTGTTTATTCTCCCTAGCGTTTATCCATAGAGAATGAAAAATACCATCCCTGTGACTACTTATTAATTAATGCAGATCTGTGAACCATCCTACTCTTTTGTACCATGTTTTCCCTTGGTGCCCTGGGATGGAGTACCATTTCTGTCAGATTCTCCTACTTCTTAGTGCTCCTTCAGTGACAGGAAGGTGACTAGCAGATGAATTATTACACGGGGTCTTTGGAAAAGGAGGGGACCCTTACCTCAGACCAACTGAGACCCAGGTGGAGTCAGCTAGAGTTTGACTCTCATCTGCTACTGCAAAGGCACCCAGACCCTACAGGCATACATTGCTTATGTTAATCTTACTGCCCTTTACCTATCTGGTGCATGGCACAAGAAACAGTCAGAGATTACCATCTTGATGCCAACTTTTCTGTTCAGTTCACTTGGTGTCAGCCTTGGATCAGTAGCAATGCCTTAATCTGGAGGTTGTGGGTCTAAACACTCCCCCAGAGACCTAGGCACATATTCCAGATTGACTCTCGGGTATAGTACTCAAGGAGAGGTGCTTCTTTTTCCCTGTTTGAGACTGAGGCCTTGTACACTTTCTCAGGTTGACTTAAAAGATGCCATGGCAGTGTCCAAAGAAGAATGATGAAGAATTCTCCCTACCAGATTGCCCAATATTTATCCACCAACCAACACCACTAAAATGGATAAATATCATTGCTGTTTGTGGGACCTTGCTGTGTATAGATTGGGTGCTGGATTACAACAGTGGTTAAACTTCAAACATACTTCAATGACTGATTGACTTTGAGATTGTAAGAGGCATGATATGTTGTTTCTTCTTTCATCTTAAACTAGCCTGAAACTTCCCTGGCCCAATTTTTAAAAATTCTTTTATGGGATGTGGGCATTGCTGGCAAGGCCAGCATTTATTGCCCATCCCCAATTGCCCTTGAGAGGGTGGTGGTGAGCTGCATTCTTGAACGGCTACTCTGGTGACCAAATCTTCTGCCAATGTGGGCCTAACATTTGCCAGTGATGCAAAGTGAAATTTTCAAGACTGAATAAGTAGGTTTTTGTTAGGTATGGGTATCAACAGATATGAAACAAAGAACACGAAGAAAGACTTCCATTCATATAGTGTCTTCCACAATCTCAGGACATCCTATGTGCTTTACAGCCTATGAAGTACTTTTGAAGTGTAGTTCTAATATAGGAATGTGTCAACCAATTTGCACGCAGAAAACTCCCACGAACAGCAATGTGATAATGGCCAGATAATCTGTTTTTGTGATGTTGATTGAGGGATAAATATTGGCCCAGACCCTGAGGACAACTCCCCTGCTCTTCTTTGAATAGTGCGATGGGAACCCACCTGAGAGAGCAGACAGGGCCCCACTTTAATGTCCCTTCCAAACGATCGTATTGGAGTACAATATTGTACTGCATTGTACAGTAGTGGACTGTCCGCCTAGGTTTTTGTGCTCAAGTCCTGGAGAGGGACTTGAACCCGGAACCTTGTGACTCAGAGGTACGAATGTCACCAGCTGAGCCACAGCTGACAAGGGCAAGTGCATCACAGAGTCACAGAATTGATCGGTGTAGGAGGAGGCCATTTGGCCTATCATGTCTGCACTGGCTCTCTCAGCATTTTAACTTAGTGCCAATCTCCTGCCTTTTCCCCATAACCCTGCACATTGTTTCTATTTAAATAATCATCCAATGCCCTCTTGAATGCCTCAGTTAAACCTGCCTCTGCCACACTTCCAGGCTGGAATGGAGCTGAGCTACAGAGCAGCCACTATCTGATTGACAGAAACAGACTTGAGAGGCTGAATGGCCTACTCCTGCTACTATTGTCCCATGCCCCTCAATATTCATTGTTTGTAACTGTGCTGGTGCATTCACCCACCTTTTTAATACCCTTCAGCACTGACTTTGCAGATTCTGGTGGTTGTAATCATGGTATCATCAATGGGCGAGGCACAGAGAAATTTTGGGCTTGCAATATTTCTCCATCAGGCAGCTTTATGGTGTAATTTTCTAATTAGTGCAAAGGAATGATTTGAAAAGATTGGCCGGCACTATTCCAATTACATGACAATACAAAATATTTACCTTCAAAGTTGCAATAAAAACTCCACTGGCCTGTGAATGCTGCTTTTACATGGCCCTGCCCATGCTTTGCATGTCAAAACATTTATCTAATTGTCAGCATTCTACATTTTAACCACTTCAGTTTGAAAAAAAATATCCAGCACCTGACACTCCCCGCTTCCTCCATCCACCTCCCCTCTTGACCGTCTTCACTTTATTTCATTCACAGGATAACATTATCACAAATGTATTCCTTTAATGTCATCTCAGCTCCACTTATTCTGACACCTTTGATCCATTTGTTAGCCATCATTCATTTTCATGGGGGGGAAAGAATCTTCGTATTATAATGTCACCTTTCAAGGGAAGGTGAGATCAGTATGGTAATGAGCTGTAACTGATGCCAAGAGGCAAGAAAGAAAAGTGCAGGTGCAAAGTGTTTTATATACTGCCCCCGGGGTATCTATAAATCAAAGCTGAGGTGGAAATGCTTTGTTGCAGGCTGACAATGATGTCACTTTTTATTACCATTGTATCCACAGTGACTGAGTTCGAGGCAGCCAGCAGTTGGGCAAGTTTCTCCTTTTACTTTCAATTAACTGAGATGTTTGAAGAGCCAGCGCAATTCGATATACACCATTTAACTCAGCTAATTCAGGCTCAATCAAATAAAGGTGCGATCATTTTAAATTGTGTCGAAGGGGTAGATTTTCAACTCAACCAGTAAACGCGCCCCCCCACCCCCCCCCCACCACCACCGAGGCATTGCAGTTTAGCTTCCCATTTTCTCTTTATTTATCTTTCTATCTACCTTTCTTTCTGTCAATCTCTATCTCTCCAACCACCTATTGTCGCATCGCATGACTCAGCCCCTGCTCAAACTTATTTTCCACAGCAGCCCTCATCCATGCCTTTGTTTATCCCCAGTGCTCCCCTGGGTGCACCCTCTGTAACCTTGATCCAAAACTCTGTTGTCCTCCAAAATTTATCACTTGACTAACATCGCCAAAAAAGAGTTCAGGTTATGAGGTCATTACCACATTGCTGTTTGTGGGAGCTTGCTGTGCACAAATTGGCTGCCAAGTTTCCTACATTACAACAGTGACTGCGCTTCCAAAATATTTCATTCTCGGTAAAGCGCTTTGGGGCATCTTTAGGCCGCTACATAAATGCAAATCTTTCTTCCCTTTGGCCTGTATCCTATCTTGCACCAAATCCCATTTACCCATCATCTCCGTGCTCACTAACTTACAGTGGCTGCTGGTCTGGCAACATCCTGATTTTTTAAACATTCTCGTCCTTGATTTCAAATTCCTTCATGGCCCCACCCCTCCCTATCACAGTAACTTCCTCCAACACCCATCACTCCCTCCCTCTCACAGTTACCTCCTTCAACACCCCCACCCCTCTCCCTCTCACAGTCACCTCCTCCAACCTGCATCCCCCTCCCTATCGCAGTAATCTCCTCAAACCCCCACCCCCTCTTCTTATCACAGTCATCTCCTCAAAACACCCACCACCCCCTCCCTCTCACAGTAACCTCCTCCAACCTTCCGTCACCCCCTCCCTCTCACAGTAACCTCCTCCAACCCTCTGCCACCCCCGCCCTCTCACAGTAACCTCCTCCAACCTTCCGTCACTCCCTCTCACAGTAACCTCCTCCAACCCTCCGTCACTCCCTCCCTCTCACAGTAACCTCCTCCAACCCTCTGCCACCCCTTCCCTCTCACAGTAACCTCCTCCAACCCTCCACCACTCCCTTCCTCTCATAGTAACCTCCTCCAACCTTCCATCACTTCCTCCCTCTCACAGTAACTTCCTCCAACCCTTCACCACCCCCTCCCTCTCACAGTAACCTCCTCCAACCTTCCGTCACTCCCTCCGTCCCACAGTAATCTCCTCCAACCCTCCACCACTCCCTCCCTTTCACAGTAACCTCCTCCAACCTTCTGCCACTCCCTCCCTCCCACAGTAATCTCCTCCAACCCTCCACCACTCCCTCCCTTTCACAGTAAACTCCTCCAACCTTCCGTCACTCCTTTCCTCTCACAGTAATCTCCTCCAACCCTCTTCCACCCCCTCCCTCTCATGGTAACTTCCTTCAACCTTCCGTCACTCCCTCCCTCCCACAGTAACCTCCTCCAACCCCCAAGACCCTCTGAGATCCTCATGCTTCTCCAATCCTGATCTCTGGCACACCCCCTAAAGGGCCAATCAATTCCCACTTAAAAGCCTCATCCTGCCACCGCTGGGATTTAACCAGCAGCAAGGGAGACCCACGCCAAGCAGCCAGTCTCCTCATTGCCCGAATGCAGTACCGGCATAGCTGGTACTGGAGAGCTGCTGGAATCTGATTGGCTAACAGCTCTCTGAGGTGGGATTCCTGTGCCTGGGGGAAAGAAATCCTGCCTACAGTCTATCAACTGACCGTTAAATAGCTGTAGGGAAGCCATCCTTCTCCTGGTTGGTTGCTCAGTAAAATCCACCTCTCTGTGTCAGAGAAACGCACTCAAGAATGTGACCATGATAAATTGCTCCCACAGCCTTTTTCATTTGTATTTGTTCATTTGTAGTTGCCTTTAGGCAACAGATTGTTGGTTCCATGTTAGATCATTTTTAAACCTCCAGTGATGTTGCTCATGACTAGACCAAGTCTTGAAAACCCATCCTGTGAAGCGTCCAGTTTTTTCAAATATTAATTAGGTTTTCAGGGGTACCTCCATTTGAGGCGCCCTCACACTCTCCTCCCTGCCTCAGTAGTGCCCACATCAGTTGGTGGGGCAGCTGTCTGTTCGTTGCTGTGGGCTCTCCAATTGAGTCTCCTGCCTCAGGAACCCACCCATCCTTAACTGGACAGCAAATGTGGTGGGGACCTCCCTAACTGGCCACCTCCAGGAAGATTCCAACTGTCAGCAACACATCTGACCCGTGTGGGGTCAGGACTCTGAAATAGTCCTGAAGCCTGAAATTTTTCAAATGGGCATTAAATTCTACCCATTGCATCAAGACTTAGGTCAGCATTGTTACTTAGTGGTTTCAATGCCAGAAGCATTAAATCTGTTTATTCCCTTCCTATTATTTATGGCACCCAATATATGTTAATTTATTGCCAGGCTGTCATGTGAGTTGGATTGTTAAGGAATACTCTCTCACGCACTTAGGAGTTCATCAAAAGAGACTTGGAAATGGCCAGCAGCCAGGTGACATTCCCAACCCTGGTCAGAAGCCCCAAACCCTAATGAGAAGGTTTACAATATATAGAGGGAACTTAATTTCACACATTTAGTTGCATTACTGTCAGCAACCTATGTAAAGTAAAGCACATTAATGCATTTCATCCATACCTGTATCAAGCACTTGGAAGTGGGGTAAAACATAGCATCGTATGAAACCTTCACTTTGGGCGATGTTTACAGGGGGGCATGAGTTGGCACTAAGTTGGCATAGGGGCTTTAAGGGGCCATGGGGGTGGGTGAGGGGACATGGGTTATTATGAGTTCTCACTTTATCCTAACAATATACTTCATCCCCAAATCCACCAGTGTAGCAAGTTTTCCATATCTGAAATGAATCTCACTGACTTAATGAATAAATTAGCAGCGTTTGTTGTGCTGTCAGCCCATGATCACTAGGAATTAGTTTGGGGGCACTACCAATCTATAACCTCAATTCGGCCCATGTTTGAACCCAAATTCCAGAGATGAAAGGCCACTGCCTATTGCACCACCCAGAGCTCCACTTTCACACATTTATAACAATAACTAATTCCACAGATATGATTATCAATCTTTTTTTCAGAATTGTGTATTTTTTAATTTGTCTCTGATGATACTTCTGGCTGTATAGCCTGACCTTATTGAGGAAGCAAAATGGCAGCCAAAAGTAATGTGTAATAAAGATTGTTGACATTGTTGGCTTGTTTTGTCATAGCTGGTGGTTCCAGATTGCACAGTTAAAAACATTGCACGTGATTTGATTCGGCAGTCTTTATGGTGCTTGCTTCGAGTCGATTAAGCCCCTTCCAAAATCTAAGCAGTGAAAGGAACTATTTTGAGTATTTTTATATCTGTCAGTGGGATATTAGACTCATTTGGCACGGCTAACAACAGAAAATGTTTATTTGGGTCATTTGTGGTCTTGTAGCGAGTTTTGAATGTTATTACAGTAGGGAGAGTTTCCTGGTCTAAGACTGCTAATTATATTTAGATTGATGTTTTCTGCTAGTGAAATATGGTTGTAACTTTAGTGATTATGTATAGGTTCATTAATACAATGTTGGGTTGCCAATATTCATTGGCACGTTGAGAGCATCATTTCATGGAAATCAGATACTTTTCCACAGAGAAAATGGTTCTGGCCGTCCTTAACTGGATGAGCACCCACTATGAACACTAATTGGCCAACTGGTCAAAAATCCAGACACTCATTTCCTGATCAGCAACCCATCCACCGGCTTGAACTCCCTCCACCGCCTGCGTGCTGTAGCTACGGTGTGCCTCCAACTACTGAAAGGACTGCAGCAACTAACAAAAACTTCTTCAGCAGCAGCGTTCAAAGCCATGATCTCTACCAGCCAGAAGCTCCGATACTCAGTTCTCCTTCAAGTCAACCAGCATTGTGATTTGGACACATGGATTTCTGTTCCTTCATCAGCGTCAGATCAAATTCCTGAAACCCCATAATTAACAGCATTAATTGTGGAATTAACCTTCACCAGGAGTGTTGCGACATTCCAAGAAAGGATCTGCCATCAGGGATGGGCATTAAGTTTTGGCCTGTTCAGCAGTGCCACCATCTAGCATATTGATAAATAAAGTAAGATGTCTATTACCTGCTTTAGGTGGCCACCAGAGGTGCCTGAAAAATCATGCAGCCAATCTGAGGTTGGAGATTTTTCAGGGCCCCTTGAAGTGTTTCGAGGTGATTTGTTTCCCAAACTTGGGCAGAGCTGGACCAATTCCTTCCCCCTCCTCTCGCATCAAGAATGACAACTTGGGCAGAATCTTGTTGGGACATCAGGGGTCTCGCCTGGCAGCTGGAGAGCCAGTGAGTGACCCACGCCGCCTCTTTTTGGCATGGCACTCTGAACCACAAGCCAATCAGGCAGTGGTGAGGCCAGCGGTGGGCCTTCCCATGGAATCAAAACCCTGGGGGTGGAAGACTCACCCACTGAGAACTGCCGGCCAATCAGAGGCCAGCCGTTTTTGTGCTCAGCAACGCCACAGAGGAGGCAGTGGCTGCTGCAGGAAAAACACCCACTGGAGTCCCAGGGTCACAGACTGACCCAGGATCCCAGGCCATAGCTATGTACTGTGGGGTGGGGAGGAGTTTCATAGGATGGCGGTCACTAGGAGAGGAGTGTGGGGGTGTCAGCAGCAAGTGTAGGGTGGCTTTCAGCCACCACCCTCCTCTCTCCTTCCCAATGCCAAGTCCCTTGATCGGATTTTGATACCAGTAGCAGCGGGATGAGTCCCCTTAAGTGGTCATTAAGTGGCCACTTGAGCTCTCAATAGGTGGCGAGGCAGAAAGGTTGATCATGGACCCCCACCCCCCCCGCCCCAGAGCTTAATTCTGGAGGAGGCAAGAAGGTGGCAGGGTTCTAGTATGCCACCATCCACCTTCCTGCCCCCAAGCCCACCAGCAGCAAGAGCAGAACATTCGTCCTTTGACTCAGATACCTGCTGATTGTATTCCAACATGAGTCAATACCTTTGCAGAGTGCTCTTAAGACTCTAGAATGGGGCTTGAACCCCAAAACCTTCTGAGAGAGAGTGCACTGAGCCAAGGCTGATACACATGCCCACTGTCTCTTAAGGCATTGTTTCCCATTGTCTCTTAAGGCATTGTTTCCTTACAAGGCTGGCAAGTTAGTTGCTTCCCAATGAAAGTTAAATTCACCTTTGGAGTCAGACCCAGCCAAACAATTAATTCCATAATCCAGACTGGCACTCCAATTCAGTACCGAAGGAGCACTGTCAAAGGATTCAACTGCCTACTTAAGTAAATGTCAGAATTCTCCTTACATGATTTAAAGTAGAGCAGGGGAGGGCAGGTGCCCCTTCATATCTTTTTTGACAAATATTTATTCCTCAACCAAATTCACTGAAACAGACTATCAAGTCATTATCACATCACTGTTTGTGGGAGCATGCTGTGTATAAATTGGCTGCTTTGTTACCTCCAGTACAACAGTGACTGAACTCCAAAGACATGCACACATTGTTTGCAAAGTGCTTTGAGACACCCTAAGGTTGTTGAAAGTTGCTATATAAACGCAAGTGTTTTCTTTCAAAAAGGAAAAATTCTCACCAGGCTAATGCAATAGTCTTTGGATCGGGAACACAGTTTCGATCCCTGGGCTGACAGATTTCGCTCAGTGCTGGGGATTCGGAGTGAATAATCTCACACTCTTTCCATATGAGAATTTGGTTGAAGTCCAAGTGTAAATTGATAGCAAACAAATTTACAACTGTGGCTTTAACATGGTTTCTGAAGCAAGTGGGACACTTGACAACACAATTTAAAAAAAATAGTAGAGGTCTGTGTACATCAGACTGAAAATGTAAGATTTTTTTGAGGAAGTTTACTATTGATAAACTTGCCCAGAAACTTACATGGGCCTGTGGAATAAAATGTAATGCAATCCCCTCTAATGGGAGCCGACAGAACAAATAGTAACTCCTTTTAGGATTTTATTCCTCTCTTTTGTCTTGCTTGACAGTAGTAACATAGAATTTTTATCAGGCAACAGGGTTTTGTTACCACAGTTAATTAAAGCTACACTGCACAGTTAATATGTGGTCTAAGGCTTCTAAGCTGGTGTTTCCTTATACTTAGGACTCCAAAAGCCCTCCTGCGTAAAATAAGCTGTGTAAATATGCCTGAATTGAAACTGAGACCAGTAAACCTCCCATTGTTTTCTTTTAATAAAATGTTCAACCCCCCCCCCCCCTTTACAGATTACCACACAATGCACAGGAACCAAACATCACACACTTATTACCCTTTCTCCTTTTTTTTTGGCACTGCCATTTTGGTGCTTAACAATTCATCAGACCCGTGTAATCAATTGCCGGCAAGTTTGGACGAACAAAAACAGAAGGTGCAATTTATTGTCGGCGTTAGCAGAAAGGTTGAAAGAAAACATCAATGTTCTATAGTGTAAAGGTTGCTGTTAGATAAAGATTTACATCTGTGCCTTGCACATTAATTGCTGAGCATTGTCCCATACTAAGAGGCATGGGCTGTAGGCAGTTTTATAAACTCCATATAGCAGTGACCTCGAACCTTTAGAAATGTATTAAAAATATGACACCGCCAATAAGGACTCTTAATTTAGACATGTACTACTTTATCACGGTCACTGTGACAGGGGACAGAACATAGACCCAGTGCAATAATGTTTTTGCACTGTTAAAACTGCATTAATGAGAACATCATTTTGGGGAACTAATTATTTCTATTTGTCTTGTGTCATGCTTTATAATTCCACTATATTAGCACAGGCAAAGCAAATTAATTGCTTTTGCAGAAGTTGAATCATTTCCAAGAATGAGTGCAAATTCACTTCCAGGCTCTTAATTACTGGCAGTGCATTGTGTCAGAAAATTCTGTTGATCTTCCCCACAGCACCTGGAATAGATCTACATTATATAAATGTGTATGTATTCATATTATTTTAACAGAGCCGATTGTTTATTTTTTTTAACATTTGAGTGGGGCTGCTTTCCTAGCATTGGTCACATACCCAATTAAAGGACTCATCACTTAAAGGGTTAACTGCAGTGGGGAAAAAAAGAACAAATCTCATCGAAGCAAAAAGGCAGTAATTAATGCCTCCCTTAATTGTCTTCATAAAATATTTGCATGTGTCTAATTTGCATAATGTGCATGTATTAATTAATCTTTCAAAGGTATTTTATGCTGAAAGAGGCCAAAACCATTTTTTTGTTTTATTCAACATCTAATTGAATATTTATTCTTTCTTTAAAGAATATTTACAGCATTCAATGGCCCTGGTTCTGTTCTATTTTTTTTTCACGAATAGCACTGAGAACAGCAGAATTGTAAATTATTTTATTCAGCTGAATATTGCACATGAGTGTTCCCTCATATAGTTGCAGAGGATGCTTAATAGATCACGCAGCATTCTCTTTCTGTCTCTCTGTCTCTCTCACTCTGTCTATTCCAAATTGTTTCTAAATTTACCCAGGCCCCAGTAAATTCCTCCCCTGTTGCATAACACACAGCTTGAACTTTATTGTGAAACATTGGTGGGAAAGGTAAGAGAGACCAACTGCAGCTCAGAGCTGGGTTTGACTAATTAAATGGCGTTACAATTCATATTACAAATAATTAATTTTTTTTTAAACTTAGAACACGGCAAGTATCCCTTTTAATTGGCCTCCATAGACTATTTTAAGCTATTGAAAGTGTATTAAGCTCTTCCATGAAGGAGGTCCCTACAATGATTCAAGCTGGGACTCATCTTTTCCCTCTGACAGTGCTAACCTTGTGGAAGCTGGTGACATTTACAAATGAGTGGATTCTGCTTTTCGGGGGTGCAGTGAAATAGTCAACGCTGACCATTTTCTCCCTTTCAAACAAATACAAGGAGCAGTGGGAAAAGCTTAATGTATGTTAATGGTTTGCTGCAGTGTTAGTATTGGGGAGCGGCACAACTTCAGCACCATTCTCCAGCATAGACTTTCTCATTCACCTTTGAAGAAAATAATATTAACCTACACTCCGGTTTGGACTGCTATCCTGAAACTCTCATAGACTTTTCCCTTTCCCTGTGGGCTGTGAAAAAAAACTATCTGCAAAGTTATGATATTTTTCAGTCAATTTACTCTGTGGGAATAAAAATGTCAGGTAGGCAACTGTGAGCTTTTAATGCCTTAATAAAAGTTGTTGTCTGAAGATGATAGGAAAGAGAGTCACATAGACCTATTTTCATGCATATTATTTGTCAGGTTGCTCCTGGTCTTTCCTGGCGTAGCTTTCTCTCTCTATACAATATTGACAACTTTCATTTATATGGCCTTAAGAAATAAAGCGTCCCATGGCACTTCACAGGAGTGTCATTAAACAAAATTTGACATTGAGACACAGGAGAAGACAGTAGCACTGACAAGCAAAGTCTTGGTCGAATGAGTAGGTTTTAAGAATTGTCTTAAAGGAGAAAAGAGAGTTAGAGAGATGGAAGGCTTTTTGGGAGGGAGAAGGAGCGAGGCCACGGAGGGATATGAAAACCATGATGAGAATTTAAAAATCGAGGCACTGTTTAATCAGGAGCCAGTGTATGTCACCGAGCACAGCAATGATGGGTTGACAGGACTTGGCGTGTACAAGGACACAGGCAGCAGAGTTTTGGGTGACCTCAAGTTTACAAAGGTTGAATGTGGGAACGTAGGAAGGAAAGATCATTTTTGCTAGTTTTAGTCATGACTAACCTAGGGATGTGCTTTTGTATGGTACTATTCATTTAGCCTGTGCTTGACTCCCAGATACCCCTCATCCTGCTCTATAACCTCAAAGATGGAACACGCCATTATTCCACAGCACTTTTCTCAATTGTAATTTCTTCCATTAGCAGATGAGAAAATCAGCAATAAGCAAAAGTCATTCAATAACAACAACAACTCATATTTATATAGCTTCTTCAACATCCCAAGATACTTCAAGGGAGTATTATCATATCATTTGACACAGGAGATATTAGGACAGGTGACCAAAAACTTGATCAAAGAGTTAAGTTTTAAGGGGTGTCTTAAAGGGGGAAAGACTCATGGAGTGATGTAGGGAAGGGAATTTCTGAGTTTAATGCCTCAGCAGCTTCAGGCATAGCAACCAATGGAGGAGCGGAAAAAAAATCAGTTGCAAAAGAGGCCAAAAATTAAGGAACGTAGAGATCTTGGAGGGTTGGGGCTGCTGGAAGTTACAGAGATAGGGAGCAACTCATTGTAGTCTATTGTCCTTCCATACTACCTCAATCCTCCAACATGTCCTGTATGTATCTAGCCATAGTCCCAAAGGAGCATAGGCATCTCTCTCCATTAGAGAGAGACATCTTGGCTACTTGTAGCTTGAGGGGTGCCACTCTGAAAGTATGGCGCAAGGCGTCAAGGCAGGTCCTCCATGAATTGCCATAGCTGGTATAGGAATTGAACCTGCTCTGTTGGCATCATTTTGCATCTCACTCTAGCCAGCTGAGCTAACTGATGTGCTTAAATACATACATTTAAATGTATTTAAGATATAAGATAACCACTGGGTCAAAATCCTGGAATTCCTTCCCTAACAGCACTGTGGGTGTACCTACACCACATGGCCTGCAGCGGTTCAAGAAGGCAACTCACCACCACCTTCTCAAAGGCAATTAGGGATGGGCAATAAATGCTGGCCTAGCCAACTTTAAATGAATAAAAAATATAAGGAACATGGTAACATTCAAAACACATATATCTTTTGCAAAGCTACAATGATCAATCAACAAAACAGCCCGTACTTAAGTTTAGAAATTACTGCCAGTATTCTTTTTAAATTCTTTCATGGGATTGTTGGCAAGGCCAGCATTTGCCCTTGAACTGACCTTGTTAGGTTATTTCAGAGGGCAGTTAAGAGTCAACAACATTGCTGTGGGCTGGAGTCAAATGTCAGCCAGACCAGGTAAGGGTGGCAAATTTCCTTCCCTAAAAAAAAATTAGTGAATCAGACAATCAATGATAGTTTTATGGTCACCATCATTGAGACTAGCTTTCAATTCCAGATTTATTTACTGAATTCAAATTCCACCAGCTGCCATGGTGGGATTTGAACCCATCTCACCAGAGCATTAGCCTGGGTCTCTGGATTACTAGTCCAGCAACATTGCCACTATGCCACCATCTCCCCAACTAATAGTAATATCAGTGGATAAATGCTAAATATATTGCTACAACACTCCACTGTTGGTATTTTAACAGAAATGTTAACCCGTTTAAAAGACAGAAAACATCGACAAATGATTCACCTGATAATTCTGCAAGTATTAATTTCTACCTTTTAAGTTCCTTGGATAAATATTTCAATAATTCTATCTCACATTATTTATGAAAAGCTATGCTAAAAATTTCTGATGAACTGTGATTGTATCTTCTAAACATTTCGATAAAATTGAAATGTGCAGATTTATCCCAGAGTTCAACATAAGCGCCTGCCATAATAATTCCTAACTTTAGGTTAGGGGAAATTAGCCCAAGATGTTAAGGTGGGCAAACTCTAATGTTTTAGCTCAAAATCTATGATATGGCAGATGTGATGTGATTATCAATAATTTTATAAGAATATATGGCACTATCAAAATCAGAATGTGACTCTAATAGTGGGAATTATACATTTTTAATTACAGCACATTAATGCCCTCTCTATCATTTTCATTTGGGTGTAGAGCACCTCAATCTTGAGTTCAAAATACCAAACAATTAACACTTTGATTCTGGGTATTTGAACCTGAAAATCTGTTCTGGTCTGATGACATGATATTTAAAGCCCATGTTGGCAGGTCAAAGTTTCTTTTTAACTCCACATTCTCTCACATTTCCTGAATACCTTATAAGGGGACAGTGAATGCGCATTGAAACAGAGGAAGATGAGCTGCTATTGCGAGAGAGAACTGAGTGGTGGGATTACTTTTTAGATTCCTCTAACTAAGGCAGACTGAAAGACAAGCCTGGATTTTCACCACTGTTGCCAGCCCCACTGATTTTTGGGCAAATCTGAGGTGACCAGGAGTGTAAATTTGCTTTGGAGTTCTGCCCTTCCATGCTTAAGTGCACCATTTCCCATAAACCATGGTTTGCACCTTTACAACACTGCATCCAAGCAGTCCACTTTAAAATTATGCCAACTTGTGCTGAATAATGGACAGTTTTGTAACAGGGTGCCAGGGGTGAGGGTGAGTGGTGAGGGGGGCAGTGGGCATGCTGATTTGGATTGGGTTGAGGCTGCCTAAAGTCATTTTACAGCCATCAAAGAAAGAAGGGTTTCACCTCATCAATCTTTGCTCAATTAATTCCAAATTTTTAGATGTGAGAAAACAGCATATTTTTGCCATTCCTGGTTTGGGAGCACAGAATTGGTAAACTTACCCAACAGTCGCTGGATTTTTCTACAATTGACCGCTAATTTCCCACTTGTGTTCATGACGGTACCTCAGACACCTGGAGTAACAGGCACTGTTGTAGCTTGCAAAGCCAGTAACAGCCTGCGGCCAAGTGAACAAAAGAACCACCTATGTTGAAGCATGGACACAAGGTTAAATTCACTAATTCTTTGCTGCCAATGGGAAGAAATCGGACAGATTGGAGAACTGGCTTAGTTTGGATTAGTCTTTGGGACTTTGACAGAATGTTATCTTACAGGGGCTTAGCAACTCAGTGTGACGTGCCTATGATTTAAAATAATGGTGAGAATGAACTTGGCAAAGAGAATGACTGATCGGGGAAGGCCTTGTATCATTTTCGTCACAGTCTAGCCGGATTACATCATTACATTGCACGCTTCCAAACCAACAAAATGAAACTTTGCCTGTTGCTTTTCTGTGTGTGTTATAGCTCCATCGCCAAACCTTGCTTTGTTTAAGCACAGCTCCATGCTACACCAGTGCCTTAACTTCTATAATGGTTAGTCCTCAGCTCGACAGCGGGAACCACACTGACAAAGCCCACCCACCCATGGCTGGCTGACATAAGTGCTGGCAGTCACTGGGTGTTGTGGTAGCTTAAGGTTCCAGCCCTAGTCACTGTTCTGCCTGGCAAATTTTCAACCTTCTTCCTTGCCCACAAAAGACACATCAGTGACAGAAGATTGTGCAACGCAATATCACACATCGCAGGACAATGAGACAAAAGGCTACAAAACAGTAGAACAGAAACAATGCTGAGCTCAAGTATCGCAGATTCTGGCCTGCAGGTGTTTTGAAATAGTAAGACAAGTGTGTCATGAAAGCTACCTTTGGTTTATAAAAGTATCTATTGTGTAAAGGCTCCATTGAACAGCTTACATTGTTTCTGAAATGACAGCCTCATTTTTTTGTTGCATAAATGAGAGCCTATTTCCATTAATCACTAATTACTCAATTATAAGAGTTACAGCAGTCTGTAAGGCTAATTCATCTTTCAGAAAATTTGGATCAAATTAATTAAAAGCCATACACGTACTTTGCATTTGGCATTTTACTTGAACAGAGCATAACTTGGATGCACACATCCACTTGTATACCGCATGTTATAATCCAACTGTTAGCAGTTTGAAAGCTTAGTGAATAGAATGTGGTATGAGTAGTGTAACTGTGAAATAACCTCACTATTACACACTGTGGAAGCATTGTGTGGCCTCAGTTATAAAATTCTGCACTAAGAGCTAACTAAAGGACTCATTGACCTGTTCCTATACTAGACCTGGACTGACAATGGTATCAAAGGTACTTAAACAAGGCCCAGGATAGCTCTTATCCAAAACGCCCATTATAGATCATGGCTGCCCCACAGTCATTTCATGCTCGAATGCGCGTCTTCCGCCCCTCACTCAAGAGGAAGTCCTGCCAGAGCTACATCTGATTGGCTGTCAGCTCGCGAGTCCCTGTAGCGACAGGAGCTGCAGTGGACAGAAGAGTAAGTTCTTCAACATGCCAGAGCCCAAGTCCCGAGACTGGGCAGAAAGGTAAGTTTTGGGGGTCCCAGGATGGGGAGGGTAGGGAAGGGTTTGGGGGGTGGAAAGTGGGTGTTTGGGGTGTTGGGAGAGGCTGCAGTGGAAGGGGGTGGGGGAGGGGGGTCCAGCAGCCACCGGATCTTAAGGGGGTGGGCGGCGCCTGAAGTCAGGAAGGGGCTTCTGATGGAGGCCACCCCAACTTCTTGCCCGAGGCCTAAGCCTGATCATTTTCAGGCTTTCCCCCATGCCAGGTTAATACCTATCGCCAGCCTAAAAATTTGAGGCTGAGCAGGAAATGGCCTTTAAGCGGCCAGTAATTGGACACTTAAGGGCCTCAACTGGGGCAAGGGTGGGCATCCTGTCCGAGGCCTTGCCCGCCCCAGCTTAAAATCACTGTGAGGTCAGGACAGGCGGGAACCCAGAGGGAATCCCAGTCCTTCAATTTCACGCTCCCCCTGCCTAAAAACCTGCCGGCAGGGGAGTGTGAAATTCAGGCCATTGTGTATCTGTCTGGATGTGTGAAAGTAAATGTTTCTTATCAATACACAGAATTACACATAATATGCAGCACAGAAAATGCTCCAGTCAAGTCTCCTTCCATTCTTCCCCCTCTATCTACCAGCATTTCCTTCTTCTTCACTTGCTTATCTGACTTACCCTTAAATGCATCTATACTGTACGCACCTCAATTGCTCCATGTGATAGCGATTTTGCTATTCTCACAGTTTATAAGGAAGTTTCTCCTGTTTCCTTATTTGATTTCTTGGTGACTGCAACAATTGTTGTCCT
This sequence comes from Carcharodon carcharias, assembly GCF_017639515.1. Lineage (NCBI taxonomy): Eukaryota > Metazoa > Chordata > Chondrichthyes > Lamniformes > Lamnidae > Carcharodon > Carcharodon carcharias. The sequence goes on from NC_054477.1 coordinate 152,814,898, forward strand.
CTACTTTTGCTAACATGACATTGACCTTTTAGGGCAAAATGGCAGAGGCTCTACTCCCAGTGTGGAGACTTGTTCGATGAAGGAGCAGATTAAGTAATCAGGGTGGACTGAGGAATCTGTGCGGATTGAGGTATCACTGCTCTCCAGTCCGAACTCTCATCAAGTAAGACTCCACGCCAAGAGCACAATCTGTGATGATGTACCCCAGTATCTCTTTTTAGAAAACTCCAGCTCCCAAACTGAACCTGAATTGTCCAACAAAGAAACCATTCAGTCAAGATGAGCGTCCGGCCACTCATCAAGGCAGAGTTAAACCTCCCCTTCAGTTTCGATTTCAAAATACTTTCTTGTTTTGATTTTAGATTATTTCCACCATTTAGGCTAAATTTCGATTTCATGATTGTCAGGTGCCACCCCCATCCATCCATAACACAAGAAAAAAGTCCTGCCATAAATTGTGAGGTAGGCTTCATGTGCTGTTCTTTTCTGGTACTTTCCTCGAGAACAGAAATTTATTCCAACCAGGAAAAGAGCATTTAATTTTAAACCTTGTGCAGTGCTATCAGTTAACAAATAGATCCCTTGATACCCAATTTCGAGTTTGCTACCTGGCAATGTTACGAAATTGTGAAATGCAATCCTCAATACGCCGAGCAGATTTGCTATCTTGTGCAATAAAAATGCAATTTAGATTTTGTTACTGTAAAACAATGGTCTCCACAATCAGTTCAAGAGTCATTCAAGAGAACCGCATTTATTGTTCAAGTGTGCAGTGAGATTCGTTGGGTCACACCCTATTTTATTTTTGAAAAAATCGTCTCATCCTTTAATGAATTTTGCACAGCATCCCTGTGCTGGTGCTTGAATTTAAAAAAAATCACAAGAATGCAATGCCTTGGAGGCTTACAGCAAACTATTTTAGTTAGTCCTACTGCTGTCTTTTCTTGGAATTGCTTAGATTTTGTTGACAAAAGGTGCAACAACAGTAGCCAAGCTCGCAAGGTAAGAGAAAATGCTCCTTAAAAAAAAACTGGACCAGCTATTCGTCGTGCACTGTTCAGTGACATGTCCTTTGACTGGCTATTTATAAAGTTTGCAACATACTTTCGGTGTCAAATGTAATCTTGACGGAGACATGAAACTTTGGGGTGGTTCCCTGCTGTGACATAACTCTTAAACATTTTCCCATGCTAAAAGTTACACCCCCATTCGCTATGTTTCCTGCCTAATTCCAGAGCACTCTTTTGTGCCTTCCTGTCTATGTCTCTATCTAAAATTCCTAATGGCTTAAAAGCAAACACAAAATTTGTTTTTACAATCCTGCTCATCTCTAATTAGCTGCTTCCTGTTTTAAGTAATCTAAATAAAAGGGATTAGGAATTTGTAACAGATGCTCCCCGATGTTTGTTTGCTTTTTATTTTGACTTCTCCCGGCTGTGTTATCAGCGCCTGATGGAACATTACCACTTGTTTGTCATCAACTTCTTTTGTGTCCTTATAAAAAAAAACGATTAGCCCATCAGGTTAAAGCATGACTGTGAAATGAATTATGCCTTTTTTTTCCCCTCCCCCTTCTAGGCACAGTAGCATTTAAAAATAAACCACAGCTTTCGGATACATTAAAATGAGTCATACTAGGCCTAATAGATGCTGTAAAAGGCTGTAGGACAAGTGAGGTCATATGCGTTCAGACCAGCACGTAGGCCTGATCTTTCAAATGGACAGAACGCATCTTCCATTCCAGGTGTTAGTGAAAGACACTAGTTAACTCTGACCTCTTGCACATCCCCACCACCCCGCCCCATACAATTTCTATCACTTCACCATTGGTGGACATGTCTTCAGCTGCTTGGGCCCTAATAGCTGGAGTTCTCTCCCTAAGCTTCTCTGCTTCTCCACCTCTCTTTTCTTTTAAGATGCCCCTTAAAACCCACCCTTTTTTTTTGGTCACCTGTCCGAAATTCTCTTTATGTGCTTCGTGTCAAACTTTGTTTGTCAGCTGCTCCTGTGAAGCAATTTGTGATGCAATGTTGTGTAATAAAATAAAAAGCTCCCAGAAAGAACCCATTGGTTAAAAAGCTGGAAATTCAGCTTATGAGGTATTTTTTTTTTCACTGAGTACTGCTTTTATTTCACGCTGGTTGGCTGTAAACTCTGATATGACTGAAATTCTAATGTAAAAAGCTAAAGGGCCTTATCTGTTCTAGTCATGGCAGGTGGGATATATTTTATACTTGACACCTTAAAGGCAAGATACATTCATCCATCTGTTAGGAGCATTATGCAAACATGCTGATAGAGGGTACATTAGCTTTAATACAGGACCCAGTGACAGCAGATTAAACCTCACTATTCTGGAGTGGAGTGTCTGACAAATCTATCAGTAAATGCATTTCTGCAGTAGTCTTCTAAATATTCAAATACTTTTAGATAAAGCAGTTTATTCTGTACTTGAACACTGAAATAGTAACACTGATTGAGAATAACAGATTGATGTGGTGTCAAATGAAAAAAAAACAATCAAGGTATCCTCATGTACCATAAACCACGATAGAGGTTTGATTGTCAACAAAACTTATTTCTAGTTGCACTTCAAAAGAGGAAAGAAATTGCAGAGCTATGGGGAAAGGGCAGGGGTGTCGGACTAATCAGCTAGTCTTTCGGAGAGCTGGCACAGGTGTGATGAGCTAAATTACCTCGTTGTGTACCCCTGCCTACCATATTATTCTACAATTCTCAAAAAGAACCTTGGCCTAAATAGCCAAGTGGTTATGGTACTGGGCTTATAACCCCAAAATCAAGAGTTCAAATCTCACCATGGCAAACTATGAAACAATGTAACTTCATCTGAAACAGATGGAAACGTGTTTGTACTCAAAAGAGTTACAATTCTCAAAAAGAGTTACCGTCACTTATGTATTTACTGTCGAGAATTTGAAGGAATGTCCTTGCCTTCAATGCAAAACCGACTCTGCTTATTATGGGGTGTTGCAGCCCTGTACAGCACAAAACAATTACCACTCTAGGGAGAAACAAAGTCATTTTATTTTTTGGAACACAGTGCAGTTTTAAACATCTTTACTGTAACAATAGGTCGTGCCCAGCGATGAAGAGAAAGCTCTTCCACTTTGTAATTACTTGTGTGGTGCCAGTTGTCAAGGTCTGTTTCCTTTCTGATCTTCCTTCTCCCATGGACCTGGTATAGACTCAACACGGAAACACAAATTGCTGGAAAAGCTCAGCAGGTCTGACAGCATCTGTGGAGAGAGAGAGAGACAGAGTTAACGTTTCAAGTCCGTATGACTTCTTCAGAACTGCTATAGAGTCGGCTTCAGTTAAACTTGTCAGGCAGGTCCCATATTTCAGTCAGACCAGGAAAGAAGCTGACAGCTTCTCCTCTCCTTCTCACATGGCATTTTTCTACCTCGGTCTGTGCCTTCTAGCTACAATACAATCCTGTTGACAGCTTTTATTTTCACCTCTTTCTCCCACCGCCCCCCCCCCCCCCCGCTTCCACCGCAGTTCCCAAAATTTTTCATCATTGAAGACATTGATTTACACTGGGTTGGAGTTCCACAGAGACCAGAGACCAGCCCCTAACTGCAATCAACTCGATTTCAATGTCTGTGAGTTTTGGCAGATGGCATGGCCATGCCATTATGATCAAGACATCACAGATAAGCACAAACATGCCCTCACCTGATGGACAGCTACAAACACCTTTCTGCCCAGCTCATTGAACAGTGGTCAGGAGCAGGAACTCTGACCGCATTTAGCCGTCTTCTGACCCAGTGGGGCTGATTTTAACCCATTCGGAACCCATCCACTCGCAAAGAGTTCAAATCTGGCCCATTGTTGCTGATGCCATTGAATCGTCTCCATTATCACCATTGGGTGTATAAGTGTAAACTTGAACTCTAAAGAATCTATCCCAAATTAGTGAAAATTAGGGAACGCTGCATGCCTCTGTCAGCAGATATATTCAAAAGGGTGGAGGTCACTGCTGGAAATTCTCCCCCATTTGTTGGTCTACATAGAGTAACACTTTATAAACGCTGAAACTGGGTCTATATATTGTTGATTAAATTTAGGTCACCAGTTTGTGTTTTTTTTTTCAGATGGAAGGATGTATCTGAAGTCATCTGTCATGTACTGAGATAACTGCAGTAACACGCCACATGACACAAAAAGACAATTAGGAACATGAAAGAAACAATGTAAAAAAAAAAGACAAAATACTGTCCTCTACGAACAAGCGGGTTAACTGCGCTTTCGAGACAGCTTTACCCAGTCTGCATAACTGTTACTGTGTCATCCATGAAATGTTTGATGTATTACGACGAGAGTCCTCTCACAACAACTGACTTCGATGGAAGAACTCTGAAGCAGACACTGTTGCTGAACTAGAAACAACCAAACTCAAATAGTGACTACATTCAGGAGGTCACTGCTGGCAGGCATACGTGAATAAATGGCTCAAACATGAGCTTTGTGCTTTTTCTTTTGGACTAAATTATGACCAGTGCTGACAAGTACAATGTTAAGCACATCACGCAAAAAAAAATACTCACCAGTAGTCAAAAAGAAGCGAACAAACTTTTCTTTTTAATGTTTGTTATTCCCCCCTCTCTCTTTTTATTCTTATCATTGCTGTGTTTCAACCCAGCAAGAAAGCTTCCGAACTTTTCTTTCCTGAACTCAAAGGAATTTAACTGATAGAACTGAGAGGTTATTAAAAAGCAAACACTACATCACTGTTGTGCAGATGCGTGTTTCAACTGGGGAAAGAGAGAAAGCCACATTGCGTATTCAGGCAAGACTTATGGAAGATAAAACTGGCATTGAGATTTCTCAGCTTTAGGAAGCAAAATTAAAATAAAAACACACAGTAAACAAAAGTGAATGTAAGTTGTTTTAAAAGTCACAAAAAATATACATTTGTGCACTCCACCCTGACATATATCTGTGAATACTGTTTGCTTCTTTCAGCCAAACTACTGGTCGTGTGTATATATGACACAGGGAGTAATGTGTATGCAGTAGATTATTAGAGAATAAAACTACACTACTTTTGAAATTTAGATGCTGATATGTTTTGTCACTCTATTTGTTCCAGAAACTGCAATTTTTTTGTGATGAAGCTCATTAACAAAGCATGCAGGCATGTAAATATTTGTTCTCAAGTCACAGTATTACTGATCGGGATCCTTGGTGTCTGCTGTGCGCCTCTGCAAAATCAGCACGGTGGGTCGAAAGTTCCTCTCTGCCTGCCACTCATGTGAAGAGAGCTTGTCACTAACTCTCTGATACAGAACTGATGATATTAATTAAGATTTGTGGCGGTTGCAGTGAGTTGGATCAAAATGCCACAGAAATGTTTCTCATTTTTTTTAATTATTATTTTTGCGTCACCTTGAGGCGTTACTCTTCAAAAAAAATAGGAACTTTGCAACACTTGATGTAACAGTTGAAAAAAACCTAGCTGAGTGGTGAGTTAAAAGTCTGTACTCTCCCTGTGTAATAGGGAAGGATGGTTATGTGTAATTATCACTGTCTTTGATAAACTGTGTGTTCACCTTTGTGCAAATAATTGGAAGTAAACTCCAACACCGTGCTAATTTGCTAGTGTAGCTTTTTCTCTTCATTTTGCCTTTGTTCACTGCCATGCTAACCCTGAAAAGACTGTCTTTGCAAAGAAAAAACAAATGGCCACTGTTGACTACAGTGCAAAGGGAATAAGTCAAACTGTACAGTATTGTACCTTGCAATTTTTCTTGGTCATTGGTGAACTTTGAACCATCAGATCAGACAAGCTGATAGGTGTTACAGGGCCTTCAGAATTCTTTCAAGTTCACAAATTGATTTAAAAAAAAATCTTTCCCTTGCCAAAGGATCTATTTGACTGGCCTTGTGAAATCTGGTTGCGTCCACCAAGCATTTTTTTTTTAGCAAGGGCGTAAGAATAAGAAGAGATGTATTGAACTTGAAATCACAGCTCAGAAATATAAGATTATGCAGCAGTATAGGAAAGAACAAAAATGACCAAAGTTGTTATGAACCTGACAACAGCTTGTTTTCCGCATGGAAACAAGGCACCTAGATTTTTGAAATGGCATTTCTGAATTAACCAGATCCTGAAATCTTGGAAGCAAGATATCCTTGGAATATACAAATAAGTCGGCATGAGGCTTTGTATTCAGGTGGTGATTATGGGATGACAGATATCTGAAAGAAAAGATGATGTGCAAGCTTAGCACCCATGTAATGATTGAAGGCATTATCTGGCAGGTGAAGGGATACAAATTTTCCCTTGCCCTCCCACTACTGTGCAGACATAGCATCTCAAGAGTTGCAAAAGGGAGAATGAGAAAGGGTGCCCCTTGTTTTTCTAGCAGCGATGGTCTTGAAAGGGTTAACAGCTGTCTTGACGTGCATTCTGGTAAGGAAAGCAAACTTAATTGTCCATGCGATCTTTCTTTTAAGACGAGAGAAAAAATATTAAAACTCTTACCGAGCATTTGTTGTTCCTCAGCTCCTTGCATAGAGTCTTTACTTTAACGTAGATCACCCTGGGACAATTACCAATCAGGACATTTTCCATTCTCTCATAGATTTAGTGCAATTGTGGTGACTCGCATTTCAACAGTTAACATGCTACTGTCAAGACATTAGACAAACCATATTCTGCCAATCTAAATCAGACATTCCCACATTCCAGTTGGCACATGACACAAGTGGCTGGCACTTTGATGGTTAATAGCCTATCATCTTTTGTTGAGCTGTTTGAGATGCCAAATACTTTGGTTTTGAAAACAGAAGTGAAAAGGATAAAAAGGAAGCTTATAGGAACCCAATTACTAGAGAAGGTTTCAAAGGAAAGAATATTTTAGAATATTATTGCAAGTTTTCAAGGAAAAAAGTCATAAGAAGGTTGTGCTGTAGTCTTTTTTTAATTACCCCCAGTTCTGTTGTTTATTAAACTCTGTTCATTGACTCTCAATACAATACATTTTCCCGTTATTGTTTATATACTTTTTATCTCAAGCATTTTAATGTTTAGCTATCCTGTATTATAACCACATTTGTGCTCTATGCAAGCCCTTGGAACAGAACACACTCATCTTCAACTAAGACATACGAAAATTGTCTATTTTTATCTATATATTTAAAGTTTTCTAAAAAAAAAGGTTATTACGAATTTTGTTGTACAAAATCTGTACAAAAAAAATCTGTTTTTACATCATAATGCAAGAAATCAAGATTTTTCTATGGTAGCTTAGTTATTTGAGCCTGGTTTAAATGTGAGAACCACGTTTACTGTATTGTATTTAATTTTCTTTCTTTTCAACAATCTGCTAATAAAATTGTCTGAAATCTCCATATGATGTCCACAAACTTATTGTTTCCTTCCATCGAGCCCTCAGACAACTTCTGCAGCACATTTAAAGATATGTGCCATGGCTGAACCCATTCCAGTAAGTACGGTGTTAGCCGAACACAAAGGACAATTCCAGAGCTGTGGGAAAAGGGCAGGAGAGTGGGACTAATTTCGGGAGCATTTTCATAGAACCGGCACCAATATCATAGGCTGAATGGCCTCCATCGGTGCTGTCTGATTCTATGACATGAAATAATGGTAGGTTCGCCATCTAGTTTTCCTTTATGATTAGACTTGTTAAACTGCAGGCACTGATTTTGAGTTAAACTGCTGGCTGTGCCTTTTTTCCTCTTATGCATGCATGAAGCTCCGGTTTCTGGTGACCAGATGTTGCCCGGCCTTTAATGTTGGTGAAAAGTTGATTGGACACACTGCTCACTTGCTAACGCTAAAATGATTTACAATGAATTTTTAAAGCAGGATTTCCTTGAGATTCCCTGACATTTTTTTTGCAAATTCGAGGCCCAGTCAATTTGCTAAACCTCTTGTATCTTCACAGGACCCTTGAGTTGCATTTATAATGGGCATGCCTCCTGACTCAGGTGGTAATTCCCCGTTATTTTCGGTGTTCCATCTCTCCATCTCGGATGGACAGGGGGCCCTAAAACTACCCGTAACTCAAGTCAGGTTGGGAATATTTAGGAACTTGGAAGCAGGAGTAGGCCATTCAATCCTTTCAAGCCTGCTCCACCATTCAGTTAAATTATGGCTGATCTTCTACCTCAAGGCCACAAACTATCCCCAAATCCCTTGATATTTTTATTATCTAGACATTTATTGATCTCTGCTTTGAACTTACTCAATGATTGAGCCTTCACAGCCCTCTGGGGTAGAGAATTCCAAAGATTCGCCACCCTCTGAATGGAAAGATTCCTCCTCACCTGAGTCCTAAATGGCCTCCCTCTTATTCTGAGGCAGTGTCCCCTGGTTCTAGACCCTACAACCAGAGACAACATCCTTTCTGCATCGACCTTGCCAAGCCCAGTAAGAATTCTGTATGTTTCAATGAGATCACCTCTCATTTTTCTGACTCTAGAGAACACAGGTCTAGTTTCCTCAATCTCTCCTCATAGTACAATCCCGCCATCTTGGGGATCAATCTGGTGAATCTTTGTTGCACTCCCCTATGGCAAGTATATCCTTTCTTAGGTAAGGAGACCAAAACTGTAAACAATATTCCTGGTGCGTTCTCATCATAGCTCTATACAACTGCAGCAATTTATTATGTTTCACTCTTGCCATGACCTTCCATTTAATCTTTTGTTTGAATGACCACACAAAATAAGGAATCTGCTATTTGTAAATAGTTAAATGGTTCTGGTAATTTATTTTGCATTGGTACTTTGATATCTGTGGTGGGTTGCTTGTGTTACTTGCTAGGAGGGCTGCGTACTACATGCTCAGTTGCTGAAATGTACATCTTGCACACTGTCTGAAGGCAAGCTCTTCCTGCTTAGTTATTTATTACTAGTCATTTGGTAGTACAGAGCTTGAGGATTGCTGAAAAAAGAGACATGCTATCGAAGTTTTTCCTCTTGTACTCATCAGGACAGCTTGCAAAAAGGGAACAACCATTTATACTGCATGAGAAGAGAGTGCTGATCAGTTGCCAAGTGGACTTTGATTGGTAGAGACATTGCCATGAAGAATGCAACAGGGAACAGTTAACTGCTACATTTTTTTTCTAAATTCAAACCAGGCAGCTTGAGTCTGGTCAAGGCACTGCTAGGGGACAGCTATTCCCTAGTTCATTCCCCATGGCAATGCCTTGAAACTAAGTTTAAATTTGAACAAAAGCTTGGCAGTTAACTGTTCCCTACTGTATTCTCCATGACAATGTCTCTACCGATCAGAGTCCACTTATGAACCAATCAGCACCCTCTTCTCATGAAGTATAAACAGTTTTCCCCTTTACTGTTGGTATTTCTTGTAGGCTATCCTAATGAGTGCAAGATGAAAAGCTTCGATAGCCTTTCGCTTTTTTGCAGTAATACTCTAGTTACTTATTCCTCATCCTGTTGATCTAATTGAGATGGAAAAATGCATTCCCTTTTGTCACTATTATACTTAATAAGCTGGGCTTCCTTTTGGCTCTGTCCAAGTGGGTCAGCCTAGATATACTGTCTGAACTGTAAGTGGCTACCATTTTCCTTCTTCCTTTCGTGAATCCATTGATGCAGTTTGAGCACGTTTCTATTACATCACCGGTTTGTTCAGTGAGTACATATGTAGACATTCAAAAGGGAGTTGGACAAATTCCGGGAGGGAGTTGATATTGCACACCAAAAGTTGGTGGGATGTTGACTAAGATACACCCTGATCATTGCTATCTCCTGGCTCTTGTTTTAATATAAGAACACTGTAACACAAGATGGCTGGCAACAGCATTTCTGCACATGTGCACTGCTCCTTGGAAATCCAATGTTGTCACTATGCTGTGCCCAGCATGCCAGGGTCACATTACACATGTGCCAATGATGTCACTGCATGCGGGTGGTAGTGAAGGCAGGAGGATTGCGCATGCGCAAATTTTAAAATTTGGCATTCTTTTAAGCCGTAGAGAGAGAAGAAGGCCTGCTGTCTTTCCCCCTCTCTCTGTTTCTCCACCGGCAGGCTCTCCGCAAGGTCACAACAGAAGAGACTACTGAACAGCGCAACCGAGTCAACAATGGGCATTTAAAGGAGGAAAGAGAGGTGAGGAGGCAGAGAGGTTTAGGGAGGGAATTCCATAGTTCGGGGTTGGGGCAGCTGAGACAACGGTCACCAATAGGGGAATGATTAAAATCAGGGTTGCTCAAGAGGCCAGAATTAGAGGTGTGCAGATATCTCAGAGGGTTGTGGGACAGGAGATTACAGTGATAGGGAGAGCATGGCCATGAAGGGATTTGAAAACTAGGATGAGAATTTTAAAATTCAGGTGTTGATTAAACAGGAGCCAAGGTAGGCCAGCAGGCACAGGGTTCATGGATGAACAGGACTTGGTGTGGATTAGGACATGGAAAGCAGAGTTCAAATGAACTCAGCTTTAATGGATAGTGGAAGGTGGGAGACACGCCACAATAGCATTGGAATAGTCAAGTCTAAAGGTAACAAAGGCATGGATGAGGGTTTCAGCACCACATGAGGTGGGGCGGAGTTGGGTGTTGTTACAGAGGTGGAAGCGGGCAGTCTTGGTGGTGGAGGGCCTATGTGGTCGGGAACTCATTTTGGGGGTCAAACAACACAATGGAACATTTTAATCCCCATTTACACATGAAATTTGCATGAAGAACTCTTTTGGTCTGAAGAGTTCCTCCCTTTGCTGGTGGTAACAAAATTATGCACATGCTTTTTGCAGCATGCTTACAGCTTAGTTACAAATAGTGAGCAGAATTCTTCCCATCTGGTTTTCCGAAGTGTTAATGGGGGTGAAGGTTTTCATGGGCTGTTAGCATATAAAGGCAGATAATAAATTAGGAGCTGGTTTTACATGGGCCGCAAAGTGATGAATTAGCTGACAGGCATGAAGAGGCCATTGGAAATGTTGCAGCACAAATTAGAAATAAAAACAGTAAAGGTTGGAAACTCTCAGCAGGTCAGGCAGCATCTGGAGAAAGAAAACGAAACCCTTCAGGTCAATGACCTTCCTGTTTTTGTTTCTGATTTCCAGCATCTGCAATATTTTTTAAAATTTTACTCTTGCAAGGGACGTGGGCATCAGAGGAAAGGCCAGCTTTGCTGCCCATCCCTTGGACTGGTCTGCTAGAGCAGTTAAGAGCCATCCACATTGCTGTGGGTCTGGAGTCACATGTAGGCCAGACCAGGACAAGAGATTTCCTTCCCTGTGAAAGTGAACCAGATGGGATTTTATGACAAACCATGATAGTTTCACAGTCACCAGCACTGAGAGACTAGTTTTACCAATTCCAGAATTCATTAATTGGTGCTATGGTGGGATTTGAACCCATGTCCCTAGAGTTAGGCTGGGGTACCAGATTACTAGTCCAGTGAAATTACACTACACCACCATCTCCCCTGGCATGAATTGGGATTTATATATTAGTGTGGGAGAGTCAGGGTGGAATTAGGAGATGGTTTACAAAGAAAATGTCTTGGCTGAGACGGGTGTTAAATTGGGAGGAAGGATTTGCGAGAGTGGAGGAGTAGTGGCAGACAAGCCATTGGCCTGAATTTTGAGCATCTCCTGCACTTGTTTGTGTTCAACAATTAATCTCACAAGTGAAGTTGGAGAATGCAGAGAAAGAAGATTGGGTTGCCTTGCTTTCTGGAGTTACAGGAGAGCTGATTGTTTAGAATGAGTGTTTGTACTATCTGAAGCTGTCAAACTGGACTCACTGAAGTTTTATGTTCTATAGTTCATGATGACTTCACATAAATTTGGCTTTTGTAGTAGGGCCAATGGTGGATTGGGAGACTTTCCGAGAATTGTCACCTTGCTGTGGTGGAGAGGCTTGCGTGTCCCAGCGAACCTGAGAGCGATGCCGTCTGGAGCACATGCTCCTGGTAGGGTCTCCCACGGCGGTAAGGTTGAGGGGGAGGTTCCAGGCAAAGAATGATCCAAGAAGTCCTCAATGGTAGAGCAGGCGGAGGAGGGCTGTGGCCTCAACAGCTGCGAACGCTCGTGGGGGGGGCGGGGGGGGGGGGGGGGGGGTGGTGGGGGGGAGGCTGCAACGGGGAAGTAGCCCCAGTCATCGTAGTCTGCCAGGCCACTGAACCCAGCCACCAACCGCCAAGACCCTGTGGAACCCGGCTGCGCACTGGAGTTCCCATGTTAAACTACGGCAGGTTCAGGCCTCTGTCAGGTGAAAAGCCCTGTGGCGATGGCGGATTGGCGACAGGGGCAGGGCTGTGATACCTGGACGCCCCCCCCAGCCAGGATTGTGCACGCAGGTGGAGGATGTGTGGCAGTCATCGGGCACCTGTGCCGGGACAAGGGTGCCTTTCAGCAGCTGCACCTGTGGCTGAGCAGCCCTCTCTCTGCGCACCAACGTGCCCCACTGCAGAAGGACATGTGCATTCGGAACTAGGCTCCTCAGTCATCCGAAGCCTCAAGAAGCCTGACAGACATCATCCTTGATTCCGAGGGACTGCCCACAGGAGACGGCGTGGGATCTGGTGGTGATGAGGAAGTCAGGGTGAAGTCAATGCAGTTCTGGAGTAGATCGCAGGTGTTGGCACTGACCCAGAGGAGAGGGAATTAGGGCTTGTGGTATTTCTAAGGAGGTTGAGGGATGTTTCTTACCCCCCGAAGGACAGGATGATAAGGTGGGAGAATATGGTCCTGTCAGTGATTGAGAGGGTGAGCTTTCGTGTAAAGTCAAAGATTCACCCATGGTCATGGATGGAAGAGTTTCTGTGGAGCAGAAGATTGAGAGATGTGAGGAGGTTGTTGAATTCAGAAGAGACAGGGCAAGGTAATTTTAGCATCGGGTTTAAGTTGCCAGAGATGAGGAGGCAATCGGCACAGAGCGTGGTTGAGAAGAGGAGAGAAAATAATTCAGAAAGGAAGGTACTGAATAGCCAATGGGATAGGAGGTTATAAACAATGGGGATTTTGTAGCAGTGGTAATAAAGAGTGACGTTGCTGAGTAAAAGGAAAGGTCAAAATTACAACCAAAGGGCTGAATTTTCTGGTGGGCATTAGAACCGTGATCTCGTGCCCATATGGGTGTTCCGAGCCTGTACATGTTGTCAAAGCACCCTCCAGAGCAATCTACTGGGAGGTGGCCTCTACCTGGTTACCTTTGGTGATGTCAGGCTGGCAGCCCACCAGGTGAGGTGGATGATGCCAAGGCAGGCAAACGCGAGGGCACCTCAACACGGAGGCACCCTCAGCTTCCTGCACTGAAGTTAAAAGTTAAAATGTCTGAGGCTGATAGTGCCTTCAGTGTGGACTAGGAAACCCCTTCAAAGATGGGGCTATGGCCTTTCATCCCTAGGCTCTGTTGTAGGAGCATAGAGAGCCTCTGGCTCCATTGACCCCAGGGGCCTGCCACTGGGAGACTACCTCGATTGAACTGGCGGCCTCCACAACCAGTGAAGAGCTACTCTGATATGGACTGGCACTGGCACAAAATGGCCCATAAGTGGGGTTTTAGTTGGATTAATTATGAGTCCATCTCTGTGGAGCAGCAGCTGACCTGGTTCCTAGCCCATCCCTCAGAGCCATTCCAATGTTGCTCCTTTCTATTTTCCCAGTCATGCTCCCCTTCTGCACACCCCACCCTCCCCAATGCAGCCCCCCCAATAGACACACACACACACACACACACACACACATCGAACCTAATCTCTACTGGGGAAATCCAGCCCAAAGTGTACCACTCAGGAAGAATACATTAATGTTGGAGGGGGTGCAGTGTAGGGTCACCAAAATAGTGTTGAGAGTAAAACGGTTAAACTATGAGAATAGGTGCACATATTTGTTCAGGTGTCTAAAATTATAGAAGTATTTTACAGGGTAGATGAAGAACAAGGGAGAATTCAGGTGTTCAGGCCATTCAAAGTGAAAACAACAAGTATTATTTCACACAAAGGGTATGGAAAATTGGATCTCACTCTCCGCCAAATCCCATGGATGCTGGATTATTTGAAGTTGTCAAAACTGAGATTGAAAATTTGTTTGTCAGGTAAAGGTATCAAAGATATGCATCAAAGTAGGGTGGATGGATTGAGGTGCAGGTCAACCATGATCTAATTGGATGGCAGAATAAGCTTGCGGGGCTGAATGCCCTACTTCTATTCTTCTATTCCGCAGTCTGCATAGGGATTCCAGTGGGGAACAGGGTAGATCATATAGGGCCTGATTCTTAACTCAAGTTAAGTTCAACTCAAGTAGGGGAGAAGGTGGGATAGTGGTGATGTTGCTGGGCATCTAGTAAAACTGAGGCTCAAGCTAATCCTCTGGGGACACAGGTTCAAAATCGCACCATGGCAGCTGATGGAATTTAAATTCAATTCAAATAATCTGGAATTGAAAGCTGGTCAGTAGCTGTAACCGTGGCTCTGATTTTCCGGACCCGTCAGGATCGGGACAGAAAATTTGTCGAACCAGGGAAACCATCCACTGACTTCGGTAGGAATTTTCAGAGGCCCAAGAAACCATCATCAGTTGTTGTAAAAGCCCATCTGGTTTGCTAATGCCCTTTAGGGAAAGAAATCTACCATTTTCACCCGGTCTGGCCTACATGTCCACAGCAATATGGTTGACTCTTAACTGCTCTCAAGGGCAATTAGGGATGAGCAACAAATGCTAGCCTTACCCGCACCTACATCCTATGAAGGGGGAAAGAAAGATTGGGGTTTGAGTGAGTTGTAGCCTGCAAAGGCACTTTCAATGAAACTTTCAGTGAGCCAGATTTCAATCAAGTTAGAACAAGTGAACGTTCAGTCCAGGATAGATACGAGCCTGGGATAACGGCTCCCAAGAGTTCAGCTGGGAAATAGTAATGGACAAGATATCAACATGAACATATTATAGTGGATCAGGAAGAAGGTTAGGGATATAAGTGTCCAAAATTGGGAAGAGGAAGGATAGAGATGAGGTAGAGAAGCATGTAGGGGAGAGAGAAGATAGATGGAGAGGCAGAGGAATTTGGATTTGGGGCAGGAATTGGTATGTGCAACCAATAGCTATAACAGTTGAAGGGAGTTTGGGAATGTTTTGCTTGGTACTTCCAAGTGACGGCCTTACAGAGTAATGATGATGATGATGAAGTGGGCTGCTCTGAGGCTCTTCACAGTGGTTGATTATATTACGAAACCCTACAATCCACAATTTAAGCAGTATGTCTTTTGGAATTGAAACAAGGGAATTTTATTTTGGAATGCTGGAGTTTCCCAATTTCTATTGTTTATTCTGTCGCCCTGTGACTCTCTAGCAATTCGCATCCCTCAACTCCTTAATGTTGTACTGTTTGTTTAAGTACATAGTCACAGAAGATTTCCTCTGTGCATTGGTTGTGGCAAAATCATAAATCCATTCTTTACAGGCAAGTTTACAATTTCACTACAGCAGAGAAGGCTCTCCATATATTTTGCGAAGCAGCCTATTGCTAATATTTTCCTCTGCACATTAGTTTAACAAATTTATAATGGCATTTGCAAACATCATTAAAATTAATGGGTAAAATATTGAGATATATTCACGAATGTCCTATCATTGTGAAAAATTACATTCAATCCGACTTGTTTGGAGCTTGTTGGAAATGACCTGAACCACCTCTTAAAATGCTCCGTTTTTCTTTAACCACAAAAACTCCAGCTCTGAAAAATGTTTGCAAAATCCATTTAAAAGCAAGATACTGAATTAACAATGATTCATTTGTGCACACTGGACTCTGTTTCCCAATTTAAATGCTGATGCTAAGCAATGCTAACAACTGTGGATAAATTAATGCTTACCTTTTGAATTAGAACCCAGGGGTGTTAATTTAAGGGAGGACACTTCTTAAAAAAAATAAACAACCCAGCACATGATAAATCATGCGAGCAGAGAAATTATTTTTGCTAATGATCTTTAAAATCACCGCTGCAAACAAAGATACAGCACAACTTACTCAGTGAAACCGAGAGTTCCACATCTTTTGTTAGCAGTTTATTATCAATCCCAGAAAGGGTTCTTCACAACTCCAGGGAACAATTGTCCATTAAATTAACCGTGAGCTTTAGCAACCAAAAGCCTTTTAGCACATGTTTTTCCAAATGAGACTAATGACCGCACAAAGCCTATCCTTTGTGATCCAGTTTACTGCAGACCTGCATTGTTGCATTTTAAAAACCTAAGCATTTTCTTCCCTTTTTTTTTGCTAGTCCTCCAAATAATCAAGGCTACTGGCCATTCAGTGACTCTTTACCAATTGACCATTCTTGTGTGAGCCTGCTGGATGCCAGTTAACTGCCCTACTGGGGTTAGCCCTCATTATCCTCACTCACTTTCCACCAGGATTCTCTCAATTGAGAACCAAATGATTTTGGGGTACAAGGGGAATCAATGGACATGGGGATAGGGAGAGAAAATGGGATTCATGTAAAAGTTCAGCCATCATCTTATTGGACATTGGTGAGGGCTCGAGAGACCATACTGTCCTCTGCTCTCACTCCTTATTCTAACCTGACTATATTTCCCCCTTTTGCTTTTTGCTTTTATCTGTGCTCCTCTCTGCAGATGCTGCCAGATCAGCTGAGTTTTTCCAGTTATTTTTGTTTTTGTTTTATATTTCCCCCTTTCCTAGCTTATTAATCCTGAGACTAGACCGGACATTTTCAATGTTTACATTCAATGGGTCATCTGAATTTTAAATAAACATTTCTTATCTACCCCACCCTCAACACACACACCCAGAGGGTATATTGGCTTAAGACTGATAGGAATCCAAGGAAGGCAGAGATGTTAGAGATTGGTTCACAATGGGTTAAGTCTGAGGCAGTTTACATGATACCATAAGATTGGAAGGATATTTAGTTACTGTGGGAGGCTTAAAACAACAGAAGTCAGCTATTTGCAATGGCAGGAGAACAATGCACTCAGGATTTGTGTACATTCAAATGCTATTTTCTTGAGATGAATTACTGCGGGGCAAAACAGCATAAAAGCATACTCGATAGTTCTTGTTAAACAAGCACATTTTCCATAATTGTACTGCCAGCTAAGCAAGCTGCTTGCATTTAGATGATTTATTTATGTACATTTCTGTATTTATGATGCTGTTATTCGTGTTTTTATTTCTGTTTTCCATTCACGAGACAAGGAAAGGAATCATTCACCTCCTCAATTAGATGTCTGATCTCGGCTAAGACAAAAGGATTTTGGATGAGCTCTTCTCTTTGCAAAATAAGTTTAGCATTAAGAAGGATCATGGCAAATATTAGCTTAAGCCTATTTACATTCTGAAGTTCAATATATTTGTATTGCGTAACAGGAGCAAAATAGAAACAGCTGTATGAAATGGTATTTTATTTCCTCATGTTAAAATATTTTACCTGCTTTTGAGATACAAATTAACCAGTCACATATACTAACCCAATAAAACCCTTACATAAGCTCCAGTGATATGATAAAGTAACTCCTTTATTTGAGCCACAAGCCTAAAGTCTGCAGTTGATCTGTAACAGGTACCTCATTACAAATCAGCATGGAAAAAAATAGAATCAATGTTGAAACAAAAATTTGTCTTGTAAGCAATCTGGAGTGAAATGTGTTGACACAGCAGACATAGCATTCTGTAAAGCCATTTCTGCATGCTTTTCAAGCACAGCCATCTCGAGCTGGAAGAGATGAATAATTGACTGATTACTGCATAATTCAACATACTGTTGTAAAAATTCAAGGTCTGGCAAATTTGAAGCTTCTTTTTTATTGAGACTGAGGTTAAAGTTTCAATCAACCTTGAAGTAAAGCTCTTCAAAAAAGGCAGGGATTAATTATTTATTCTAGATTTATTTATTTCTGCAATACAAAGGGTTTCTTTTTACATTTAAAAAAAAACTTTCTTAAAGCAGACCCTACCCACCCCCCACAAACTCCATCACTGTTCCATCGCCTTGTTGGGCTCTTGACTCCAGGCAGTGGAAGCTGTTGGCTCATATGTCAAAATGTGTCAGAATTTAAAATGGTAGAACTGGCATTCAACAGCAATTGGCTTTTCAATCAATAATGCAATCAATATATTTCACAGATATTTTCCCATATCTAAATTACTCCGCCTAGATGATGTACACTGAGTGAGTGTTTTTAGAATTCAATAGAGTGTACTGCCAGAGGACGTTTGATATTGTTGTTCTACTTCAAGGTGCTTTGCAGCTTGGATTTGCTTGCTGTGTGTTTTAAAGATCAGCAAATATTGATGGATTTTTGTATATGCAGCCATCTTGCCTTCCCTTCTTCTTCCATTTAAAATTGTCCACAATGACATCTCCATCCCCACATTCATTCCTTCGGCACATCTTCAACTCCCATCTCCATGCACAGATAAACATTAGGAAGTGCACCACTTGAAGACAAGAGGGTGTTGGTTCTCTCTACAGACGCATTACACCATCACCACTAAACATCCACTCTCCCTCCCGTGTAATCTCCACCCCCCCATCCCAACACACAAAGTCAATTAATCTGATAAAGACCTAAATATAACTCTGGCATTATTGGTATACCGAGGCATCAGTAGCTAATAGGACCAATCTATTGAATGTGGAACAATCCTCCTAACCGTTATACCAATTACACCTTTACACAAAAGCTTTGAATTCTTCAGAAGTGAGGCTCGGAGTTCTTTTAGCAAAGTTTTTGGCCATCTCTTTTTAAACATGTGAATTGATAAAAGTATCAAATCATAGCCAAGTGCTTTACCCAACTCTTCTACCTCTTATTCCATCACTCTAAGCATTGAATTGTGTACCAAAACCAATTGTACATAAATATCTGCATTTGCAATTAGATCTCAAAATGCCATGGTGTATGACACCCTTTAAGTAGCTGGGTGATTTTTTTTGTGGTTTGGTGTTTTCAGAATGGATATTACGGTGGTCTGAAACCAATTCATCAGCCAATGTGTCAGTTTTGTAACATCTACAGCGGAAGTAATATTTGCTTTTGCATTGAGGGAAAATGCTACTGTCACACGTGCAAATTTACTTTTGTGTTTGCACAGGCAAGGGTATCGTTTTATATACATTTTTTTGCATTAGAGGCAATTTTCTACAGATTTGTGCATGCAGAGAATTGTTGAATATGGTTATTTTTGCAACTCATGAATACCTTAATTATTAGCACAACCAGCCATTTTGGCCATCTTTGTCAGTTATTGCAGATAAATTACATGCTGTAACAAAATCTGTTAGAACCAAACTTTAAGTGTGTGCAAGCTATAGAAATATGACTAGGCATGCTGCAACACTGAACTGCAGGAAAAGTGTATCAGAACTTTGCTTCCTGGAGATGTTGAGACAGACTATACAAGAGCAGAAAGAAGGATGAAAGATATTCTATAGTTTGTATCAGCCTTGAATACAGATCCACTTAGTTTATTGCAGATGCACTTTGATTGCAAGATACTGACATAAGTTGCATTTGCAACATGGGGTCTGCATGGCTTAATATACATGGTAACTTGTATTATTGATCTTTATCAAGGAGCTTAGACTGGGGCAATCTGAGAGACAGAGAGTGGACATGTTGTCAGTGGATATTATTTTTCAGAGAGGGTATAGTTTGAATAGAGCTATAGGTCTTTCCTGCTTCAGGTGTTGTGGATCCTGCTCTGGATGGTTGGTACATGAGCAACACAGGAAGTGTTTCAGGGTGCTGACCGGGGAACCTGATTGTGAAGGATTTCTACCTGTTTGGCCCCAGAGAGGACATAATAGGGCAGGTTTTATAAATGTGACACTCCCAGCACTTTGCCTTACCTGTCCAGAGTGCATTTAAAGAATTCATGGGCGGGCTCCCCATAATGTTTCTTCCATTTATTTTAACGGGTGCAAAATTGGGGATATTTTCCATTGTCCAATCAAGGAGGACAAGACATTGCATTGGGAGTGTGTATCCATACAATTTACGACAGTGTCTCAAATCTTTTCTTTTACCAGGGGTTTCTTTGGGCAATATGCTAATTGTATCGCTAGGCGAACAGTTCTTGGTTTCTATCAAAAATTGTAAGTTTTGTTTCAATTCTATGTTGAGCAAACTTTCCCTGGTAGCACTGAAAGGTTTTTCTCCTTATCATCCCATATGAAAATGTGTTAGCCAGATAGCAACTGGTTTGCTCTAGATGGCTGGTGGGTGATCTATTCAGCTCTTACAATGGATCAGCAACAGGAATACTGATAGTTTCATGAAGTGGAGTCTTTGGGCTAATAGATTGCACATATGTACACCTTCACGAAATCCCTTTTTGCAATCAGTTGGAAGGGTTGCAGTCTGTCAATATTGTCATTGGCATCCTTCAATCTGCATAAGATGGTGGACATGTAGCAAATTAAATCCTTCGGGGGTTGGCTTTTTTTATATTGCAAGATATGAGCATTGTGCCATATTGCCCTCTCTGTTTGGGAGGTGTTGAAGAGTTGGTGAAAATTTGTGGTGTGTCTCAGAAAGGGAAATGATCCAACCAAGCTCCCCTCTATTCCATAATCAAATACAAGAGAACTTTGAGAACAAGTACATGTTAATTTTTTTTTGCAGTGGAAGGTAAAGAGTGTTTTGTTATGGCCGATAGCTATAGCAAGTGGATAAATGTTGAGTCAATGCCCAATACTACAAATACCTAAATGTTTGAGGTTTTGAGAATTTGCTTTGAAATTGATTGGTTGCCGAAGGTGTTGGTATCAGATAATGGCCCACAGTTTCTGTCAGAAACGTTTGAAATATTTCTGAGTAAGAATGGAGCCAAACATTCTCTAATGCCACCATATCATCCATCATCAGATGGTGCTGCTGAAAGAAGTGTACAGATTGGGAAGAGATCTTTGCAGAAGCATTTGCTAGGTGACAAGCTAAGTAGAAATTTCAATGTTTCTCTTGAACAGCAGCTAGACAATTTCCTGTTCTCTGGCAGAATAACTCCACAGTCTACAACAGGTTGCTCACCTTATGAGTTAGTATTTAAACACACTCTAAGGACAAGCCTGACATCAATAGCAAAGTAAGAGAAAAGTATGATGACCCAAATGCTGGGAAAAGTCTGCATTTTCTTTAAAACCAAAGTGGACTTGGGAGTATTCTGAAAGAGGGTTAATTGGTTTCCTGATTACGACATAACTCCAAGAAATTCCCATGTAACCGGATGTTGCCATAGGGATGAACAGCTAAGAAGTAAAGGGTAAATAGAAAGTTAATTGCAGTGAAGTTGCGTTCCAGTCTGTGTTTTCTGTTTAGTAGTTTGGAGCACACTGAGAATTCAGGTGAGGGAAAATAAACAAGGGTGGAATTTTACACTGGTGGGATTTTACCATCCTGGCAAAGTCAATGGACTTTTGAAAGGCTTGCTCCCAGTCCAGCCATGACCAAAATTCTGTCTGAAAGGAGCAGTTTTCTATTTGGCTGTTTTAGAATAGATATTGGTGCTGAAAGAAGACTCTGAGAATAGAACAGAGGCTGTGTTACCATGTGTGTATTACAATTGGAAAAGGCAGGGAGAAGATGGGAAAGTGATTTTGAATTGGATGAAGACCCACAAAGACCCACAGTTGTTGTTTCAGTGTTGCCAGAGCCCACCTGACCATTTAAAGGAAAGGGATAAAGGAGTTCCTGGGGATTCTATGCCATCAGGAATGTTGTGTTCCAAGTGAAAGAGAGTTTGTAGATGTGTACCTTGTCAGCATTAACCGTGTGTGGGAAAATTGAATGGAAGAAAGCTGCTGGTGAAAGCGACTCAAGGGCCAAAATGTTTGCATAGGAAATGAGAAATCCTACATAGTTGAAGCCATGTTGAAAAGACTGAAATTACATGTGGTACCACACTTGTGCAGGAGGTAATACAAGTGCTCATAGCTACTTGTTTTGGAAGTCTTTGTTGTATGGACTATATGAAGTGAAACACGTTGCTATTTGAAATATCCTTCATTTGTTAATTAATATTTGAATTATGTTGATTTTAATTGGTTTGTTGCAGTCAAAATTTTAAAAAGTGATATCCTGTCCAGTGGCGTTCTTTCCATCGGTATCATGGAGATTCCTTTCATTTTGAAAAGGCTATCGGTCTCTACAGAAATCATAACACAAGACAAAGTGAAGATGAGTCATGAGGCATGACAATTTGAGGGTTCACTGCTGGTCAGAAGGTCACGGTGAAAAACCACTGAGATGATGATAAGTATGTGATTGGAGTTGTTGTAAAGAGACAAACTGCATTCACATATCTAGTGAAGATTGGAGAGAGACTCCGCCATGTCATGTAGATCATTTGCTTGGAAGAGGAAATCTGACAAAGGGAGAGCATGATAAACCTCCTATAATCCAAATTCCTCTTCCAGTCCAAAGTGAAAGTCAGAAAGAAAACAAATGTCAAAAAGAAACTGAAAGCTTACTGGTATTATGGCACCCATCTATAGAGCAAAGTGAGTCAGCGTCTTTGATTAAGACAAATCAATTGTCACAGGCCTAAACATTAAGTGGGATTGAGAGTCAAAGTCAAAGTTCAGATTTGTTCTTTTCATTTTTTTCTTGTCAAGTGATGATATTTTTGTTAGAGGCATACTGGTGTTAAAGAAAAATATTTTTGTTTACATGTAAATTACTCTGCTAGTATCTGTCATAGATGTTTTGGTTGCGATTACAATAAAAATAAGTAGGAACCCTACTTTTCAGGTATTATTGATGTTGATTGACTCATATTGTGTTCTGAGAGCATATCTACATGTACCATTTCATATTTTAATGAGTGATTTGTTTTTTTTTTAAGTGGGGAGTGTAGTATATTTGCAAGATCTAAGCATTTTATTATATTGCCCTCTCTGCTGCCATCTTTGTTGAGGGAGTGTAAATAAGGTTAGTTCAATAATGGCTGCCTGCTGTGAGTCCACATATTAATCTTTTATCAGTGCAATATAACAGATGGGATAACTTCATATGGTGCAATTTTGCTGAAGACTGAGGAGACCAGTACATGAGAGGCAGGTTCTGCCCCAAGTACTGCATATGAAGTGGTTATCAGGTATTGTTATGGTTTGTTGTTTTCAGTATTGGTGCCTGTTACCTAGCCATTGTAGCCACTTGGTGGTGCATGCTGGCCCACATGTGATGTCACCATTTTCCTCTATCATGGGCTGGTGCCTCCCGAATCGATGTTTAGGGCCTTCTTGTCAAGCTTGCAAGCATCCTCGAAACAGAGCATTGGGCGTCCTACTGGCCATCTGGCTCCAACTATCTCCCCATATAAAAAATCCTCAGGTACTTGATCATCGTCCATTCTGCGAACATACACAAACCAATGATATCATCTTTGCTTAATGAGCATCAACATGCTTGGGAGTTTTGCCTTTGAGAGGAGTGTTGCATTTATGATTTTGTCCTTCCATGATGCGCCCAGAATGTGTCGCAAACTGTAAAAATGAATGTTGTTGAGCTTCCCTTCTTGATAGCCATTGTTGAGTAACTCCCAATGATCCTGTCATAGTACATTCATTCTGTCCCAGCCATTAAGCCCCAGGTGCATAGGAATAGAAAGGCTCATGTATAAAGTTTTCACCAAGAAGAGGAGTCAAATCCCTTTCTCTTATTTCTTACTGAATTTGGCTTCCCCTCCAGCCCCCCAGACAGGCAACAACATTCAGAGCTTGCTTTTATAGAAGACCTTTAACATAAAAGAAGTCCCAAGGTGCTTCACAGACACAGAACCAGGAAAATAAGACAATCGCAGCCCCCCACCCCCCTCCACACCCCCCCCACCCCCACCTCCGTCGGAGGGGTGGGGGGAAGTTCAGGAGTGGCCACGCCTCCGATCGGCACCCTCAATCGGGGGCGTGCCGCCATTTTACGTGGGCGGGCCAATTAAGGCCTGCCCAGCGTAACGTCCACCAGGAAGCACTATGCACGCCCTGTGTGGGCGGGGAGGGGGGGGGGGGTGGATTCCCTGAGCTGGAAGTGTGCTCTTTTGCGCATAGAGCGCACTCATCTCCCTGAGGCTAAGTGCTGCCTCGGGGAGATCGACTCCACAATAAAAAATCTTAAAAACAGGAAAAAAAGATTCCCTGACATGTCCCCTCATGTGACACTGTCCATCACTTTTAAATACACCTTTATTAAGTTTTTAAAAACCTACATGAAATCTCATCCCCCCCGTGGATGAGGTTTCATGCTCTTTCCAATGCCGTCCAGGGCTCCTGGCCTGCCCACCAACCTTAAGGTTGGATGGGTAGGTCCATTAATTACTTCAATTACTTTGTCAATGACCACCGACCTGAACATTGAAATGAGGCGGGGTGAAGTCGGGAGTTCTGCCCGATGTCATCCTGAGTCATTTTACGCATTGGTGAGCACCTCCCCCCTTCCGCTCACTAACAGGGAAATCCTGGCCATGGTTACACTGGTAGGTAGAAGAAGAGTCCAGCCACACGTTTGATGGTGAATCTGTTATGGAGGAAAAATGTAAACCCAGGAATAGGCAGCGAATATAAAGTATACGTGTTTGTCAAAGTGCCAGGAGCAATAAAGGTTTTCTAAAGGAATAAATCTCAAGATCTGATTTATAGACTTCGTTATATCATGTTTTAACTTCCAAATGAGGTCAATATAGAGAAGAAACTCCTCTACACTTCAACTGGTTAAGGCAATGAGTAACTGAATTGCTGTGCAAAGCAGCAATGTCCCCAGTTTCATCTCTGACTGTGCCCCATTGACTAATTTCTATTGTGGTGGCATTAGTCTTGTCGCAATTGGCCTCATTATCCTGGGTTAGGGAGGGGGAAAATCAGTTCGTATTTGCTTTCGTGCCAGCTGTCTTAAGGTCTTTTCATGAAAGTGTGCATGTCAGGACATCAGGTGAGAACAGGATCGGCCAGAGCTATAACACCTTCCATTACCTCAAACACCTTTGCTGGGGCAAATTTCGCATTTCTCCCTCAGTGGTGTTATATGTTGTTTTGTTGTGCAGGACCGATGTTAAGCCTTTGCTTTTTCATGATTTAAACCATTGTTGTTGTAGTTAATTTAATACCACTAGGTCCAATATTTAGCAATCAGACACTGAATACTTCTTCAAAACGATTGACCATTTAAGCTTTCGCTTTTCTTTTCCTTTTACAGTAAGACACTGGGCAACTTATTCCCAGAAGTGTGGATCAAGCATATTGGAATCAGTCAGATGTTAGAGTGAAGGATGGAGATGTTGATGGTAACCCTATAGGTTTCAATGGATGACTGGATTTCAATTTTTCATGACGGATGATTTTTAATAGAAAATGAATTTAAAAAATAATTTATACTAAAATTGGTTAGACGCAGCTGCTACAGATTGGATAGCTTTGGCAGAAGTTGATTAGTTCGCTGACCGGGAAGTATGAGTTTCTGTCCTGATAAAGCAGCATTTATGGCTTGTAGTGACAAGTAAAGAACACATTACAGGAAACAGTGCTTCATCTTTTTTATAGCTTTTGCTACCTACCAAAAAAAAGAGTTCAGCTTGCAGCACTAAACGATGCAGCCTCCTCTCAGTGCATTGCTGCTATGGAGTTTAATTGATTTTTAAAAAATCTATCAAGAAGTTAATCATTTGCCCTACTTAACTCAATTATTTCTAATTGAAAGTGCACATTCAGTCACATTTTCCATGGAGGCCAGCTTAACCCTTAATTTCCTCTGCACAATCTTTGCTTTGTTCCTACAAAGAGAGAGAAAAAAAGACATTAAATTCTACAGCGTCCAGTTAACCTGGAAAGATTATTACAATTGCAGTTGATTTAGTCACAAAATGCTCTTTATTTCTGTTGTCCAGGAATTTACTTTTTCTAATTGTTTGGAGAAGTTCCACTCTCAGCTAAGGGTAGCACTCTTGCCTCTGGGTTAGATGGTTGTGGTTTTTAAGCTCTTCTCCAGGCATTTGAGTGCATAATCTTGGCAAGTGTTTCAGTGCGGTACTGTATTGTTGAGGTGCTGTCTCTTGGATGAAATGTTTAATATCTTTCGGGAGCATGTGAAAGATTGTGATTACTTTTCGAAGAAGAATAGTGGATTTGTCTTAACCAAAAATTATCTCCCAACCAACATCATAAACTATTTAATCAGTCATGAAGTGTTTACATTTTCAAAAGCACTTCATTGCCTGTGAAGCATGTTGAGCCTTCTTGAAGATAAGAAAGATAACATGTAAATTCTTTCTTTAATGGAATCATGAGTTTTTTTATAAATGACACCAGCTATGCAAGTCTGTAGTTTTTAAAATATACCTATTTTAAATAGTTTCAAGTCAAAAATGATGAAGGACAAAAATGTCCTTGAGAGCTTGTTACTTTTATCTGAATCATATACTGAGGGAAAAAAAATCTATGGGTGACTACTAAACAATAGATTTAAAATGCAATGTAATCTAAGTTGACTGATTATTTAACTCCAGCACTAAGCCTTCATTCAGAAAGCTGGGAGTCGAATTTGTGCTTCAGTTGACAGTACTAGCTATTTCTCCAATGGATGAATTACGCTGTTTGAGAAGGTGCCAGATGGAGTACTTAATCTCTGGGGTAAAAAGAAAATAAAAATTGGTTAGGTGACCAATCCCTCTGAACAGAATTGTGGAGTAATTACGGTCCATTATCCGAGCTGAAATAAGACTGTGTACGGAAACATGGAGGGAAGGGAAGGAAAATATCGAGACCAGTTCATTTATAAAGCAATCAGAATTGTAGGTTTATTAACACTGTAAATAAAATTGAAAGAAGGGGTAGGCAGTCATGTCTATTATTCCCAAAATGAATTACAACCACTGAAGATTCAAACACTTTGATTGATAAATGTCATCTGATTTTCAGCATTGGATTGATGCATTAAATTGAGAAATATTGCTTATAATGCATAATATAAATGATAATACCTAAAAAGACATTATGCACTTTCTTCTTTAATATGTCTCTTGTTGTGTTTCTCACTTTGCAGCTTCTATTACACTTGATGATGACGACGGAGGTGCTGTAGCCTAATAGGGCAAACAGAATTTCTGATTTTGATGGATTTGAAGGCATATTGCTCCACTTGATAGAGCCTTTAGTAATGTTAACAGTGCATTAAACGAAAATTCAGTGTGTTTATCCGGGAAATGTGAATGTGTAGCCTCAGACAGAATATTTTGGAAAGAAAAATGGGTTGGCCCTATAGATTTAGCTCACGACACATCAATAAACATGTCTGCAAATGGACATTAAGTGGAATTGATCATAGTATTTACATACTATTTCTAAATCATAGTGAAGAATAAGCCGATTCTGAAGAAAGCATAGGTAAAAAGTCAACTCCTGGACACCCATTTTTAATCTGTAAAATTGACATTAGTTCTCCGAATTTCACACGCCCATCTCTTATACCATTTTAAGGGACATGTGCCCCATGTCAGCCATAGTTCAGTCGGAAACACTCTCTAAGTTAGAAAGTTGTCAGTTCCAGTCCAACTCCACAACGTGAGCACAGAAATCTGGGGTGACACTCCAGTGCGGTATAGAGGGAGTGCTGCACTCTTGTGTCTTTCAGATGAAATGTTAAAAGTATGTCTTCTCAGGTGGATGTGAAAGCTCCCACGGCACTATTTCAAAGAAGAGCAGGAAATATATCCAAGGCATCCTGGCCAATAGTTATCCTTCAATCAACATCACACAAAAAAAATCTGATCATTATCACATTGCTGTTTGTGGGCGCTGATGTGAAAATTAGTTGCTGCTTTTCCAAAGTTGCAACAGTGACTACACATCAAAAGTACTTCATTGACTGGAAAGTGTTTGGACATCCCAACATTATTGAAGACACCAATTAGGTGTAAGTCTTTTTTATTGCAGCATTCAGTTAAGTGCAATTTATTTGCCTAGGGTCTCCATCTGAAACCAATAATGAAGACCCTGAGCTCATTTTTATAACCCTATCACCTTCATCCATTCTCTAAAACCAACCAACAAATCCTGGGTATGAACGGTCTGGATGGACTCTGACCCAGTGGTATTTAAAGGAATTGACAGTTGCATTTATTGACCCCCACCTACTTCATACCTGTTTTGGGACGGAAGTTGAATTTCTTCCCCACCCCACTCCCCCCACAACTCTGGTTCAAAGGCGCCTTCGAAGACTACGTAGATGTCAGCCGTGTGTGAGAGAAGTGAATGGCTTCATTTAACGGAAGATAGAGGTAATGCTGCCTAATCAGAACAAACCATTATATATTAGCGAAACTGCGGAAACAGGATCATGCAACACGAGGGCAAGCTACATTATTTAAATTAACATTTTGCAAGCATGAACATGAAGGGCCAGTGAGAGGGTGGATGTGGGGTGGGGGTGTTGGTGGAATCAGAGCTAAGATGGTCCGCATTTATTCAACCTGAAGTAATTATTAATTTATGCTTGTCTACAGTCTTAATGAAAGCGAGAGCTGAGAGGAATGAATGGGAAGAGATAATGTGCCATGAAATTGTGTTTCAACATGAAACAGGAGTTACCTTTTCTTTCTCGACTCTCTCTTGAACCTGGCAATAGTGTTTCAGCTTTGCGTTGATCAAAACCTGGAGAATGCAGAGAGACTGAGTGAGAGGCGAGAATGAAATTAAAAAAAAATAAAAACACACACACACACGATATGAACTGGAATCTTATGGGATTTTTTTGCTTCTTTGTTTAATGGCTGTGTCATAGCTGCCGAACGAATGTTGCTGTGCAGAAAAGCATGTCAGCTATTAACCTTTCCCCAGCCCATCAACTTTACTTTGCAATTTTGCCTGTGAACCATTAGAATACCCTGAAGAAATGACTTTCCAATTAAAGCGGATCTTTGAGAACAGCGCCTTTTTTTTATCTCTGACTCCTAGTGTTCTTTATTCCAATAATTTAAATTGGAATTGATTTTTCAATTTGAGCCTCGAATGCAACAGACATGCATCCAGCAAAGGCCGAATGGAGTTGCAGGGCTGAAAGATGTGTCACAGTGAAAAGCATCCCATAAATTCACAGGGTCCTGACTTTTTAATGCATTCTTTTCTCTCTCGCTGCTTTCGCCCACCAGACAACAGACTTCCAGAGCACCATCGACACGCTGCGAGCGAGCACCTGGCGGAGCTGTGAACCCCCCCCCCCCCCCCGCCGCTCACTTTCACTGGTGATTTTTTTATTTTGTAGGCTGGTTTTCTTCTGAAGTGAAGTATGAAGCGGTTATGTTCCAAGTTTTTCGTTGCCACAGCTAGGAATCAATAAAACGTTAGGCTAATGTTTATTTTCTATCTGCGACGGGGTGTAAAGATTCTGCAAACATTTTAGGTTTCCTTGGCTAGAAAGTCCTTGGCTAGACCACATACAGGAGTCTCTGTGTGAAATAAGGTTGGTGGTGAGAGCTGGGATATCCGTGCGCAAGGTATGCCTTGCCCTCCAGAATATTGGTTAAAAGACCCCAGTATAAACGTCCAGGGACCCACATATGAAACCGGCTTTTACGAATGCCTGGGCTCGTACATTCACAATCACCATGTCTATAGAGGCCGTCATGACCAGCAGTCCTCAATGGGATCATTGGATGCCCTGCCAATAAGGTAAATGGAGCGATCCATCCTAACTCCACAGCAGTCTTAAAAGGTAGTTGCAAGCTCTAGGTCCCATGTACTTTATTGCAGCTGTACAGAGGTGAGGGCCTTGGTGGAATATCGTGTACAGCTTCGATCTCTCTATTTAACAAAAAAAATAATTGTATTGGAAACAGTTCAGGGAAGCTCCACTCAACTCATTCCTGGGATGAAGAAAGGTTGAGCAGGTTGGGCCTGTATCCTTTGGAATTTAGAAGAATAGGAGGTGATCTTATTGAAAATTTAAAAATCCTGAGGGAACTTGATAGTGTGGATACTGGGCAATGGTTCCTCTTGCGGGAGAAACTAGTCGGGGGGCTGTTGTGTCTCTTATAGTCTGCTGCCACCATATGTGTTAAGAACTCAAGGGATCTGTCTCTGCTATCTATGCTAATCAAGATATTGAGACTGATGAGTGTACTGGTTGAACACAATTACATGATGTTTATAACTAGCAACAACTATATACAGCTCTGCACAGGCCTTGATCTAACCTGGGTCCTAACAATTACATAGGCTGAATATTTGAGTATATGCCTAGATTATTATGTTACACCAAAGTGAACACCTGCAGTGGAGATCACAGGCAATAGTGAACATCTAAGATGGAGGTTGTACTTTTATCGTCAGCTTTACACACGGTGATGTCGTAATGATGTCTCTCTGCAGTTCCATATAGGTACATGTCATTGTCTGTATTTGCACACACCATTTCACAACATCCCCCTTTTCCTGTTTGATAAAAAGAAAAACTTTGTGAGAACATTCATAACAGCAAATATCAGGCATATCAAGATTGAGTCACGTTATAGAGTCTTAATACATGAACGGCGTATGACATGACCGAATCTTGTTCTCGTGTAGTTTTTCAGGGTGCTATGTTGTGCTCTATGGTTGTGCATTCACAGCTTATGTTCCTTGGCTGTTCACTACAGGATCACCTTGTCGTACAGTGTTGGTACTTGTGTGGTCCTCTGCGGCTGAGAAAACACTGTGTCTGAGTCAGCCTCAGTCTGATTCGTCGGTGGTTCAGCATGCACAAAGTGAATGTGCCAATGGTTCCTTCTAAGGATCTGACTGTTTGGCATCTCAACCTCTTATGACCATGGCAGTCCACTTTCACAGTACCTTTCCTTGTATCCACATGTTTGTGTGTTTTTTTTTTCAGGGGATCTGGGTGTCACTGGCTGGGTCTGTATTTATTGCCCATCCCTAATAGCCTTGGGAAGGTGGTGATGGGCTGCTTTATTGAACCACTGCAGTCCATGTGGTGTAGGTACACCCAGCGTGCTGTTAGGAAAGAAGTTCCAGGATTTTGACTCAGCGATAGTGCAGGAACAGCAATATATTCCCAAATCAGGATGGTGAGTGACTTAGAGGGGAACTTCCAGATGGTGGTATTCCCATCTATCTGTTGCCCTTGTCCTTCTAGATCGTAGTAGTCGTGGGTTTGGAAGGTGCTGTCAAAGGAGTCTTGGTGAATTCCTACAGTGCATCTTGTAGATGGTATGCACTGCTGTTACTGTGTGTCAGTGGTGGAGGGAGTGAATGTTTGTAGATGCGGTGCCAATCAAACGGACTGCTTTGTCCTGGATGGTGTCAAGCTTCTTGAGTGTTGTGGGAGTTGCACTCATCCAGGCAAGTGGGGTGTATTCCATCACACTCCTGACTTGTGCCTTGTAGATGGTGGACAGGATCTGGGGAGTCAGGAGGTGAGTTACTCATCGCAGGATTCCTAACCTCTGACCTGCTCTTGTTGCCACAGTATTTATAAGGCTAGTCCAGTACAGTTTCTGGTCAATGGTAAACCCCAGGATGTTGATAGTGGGAGATTCAGTGATGATGCCATTGAAAGTCAAGGGGGGATGTTTAGGTTCTCTTGTTCGAGATGGTCATTGCCTGGCACTTGTGTGGCGTGAATGTTACTTGCCGTTTGTCAGCCCAAACCTGGATATTGTCCAGGTCTTGCTGCATTTGGACATGGACTGCTTCAGTATCTGAGGAGTCGTGAATGGTGCTGAACATTGTGCAATCATCAGCGAACATCCCCACTTCTGGCCTTATGATGGAAGGAAGGTCATTGATGAAGCATCTGAAGATGGTCACTGCCTTGAGGAACTCCTGCAGTGATGTCCTGGAGCTGAAATAGCTAACTTCCAATAACCACAACCACATACCTTTTGTGCTAGGTATGACTCCAGCCAGTGGAGTGTTTCCCCCCTGATTCCCATTGACTCCAGTTTTGCTAGAGTCCTTAATGCCACACTCAGTCAAATGCAGCCTTAATTTCAAGGGCAGTCACTCTAACCTCACCTCGGGAATTCAGCTCTTTGGTCCATGTTTGAACCAAGGTTGTATTGAAGTCAGGAGCTGAGTGGCCCTGGCAGAACCCAAACTGGGCGTCAGTGAGCAGGTTATTGTTAAGCAAGTATCACTTGATAGCACTGTGGTTGACCCCTTCCATCACTTTCCTGATGATCTAGAGTAGACTGATGGGGCGATAATTGGCTGGATGCTGGATTGGATTTGTCCTGCTTTTTGTGTACAGGACATACCTTGGCAATTTTCCACATAGCTGGGTAGATGCCAGTGTTGTAGCTGTACTGAATCAACTACAACACTGTCAGTTGGTGATCCGTTATGTGAACACTTTGACCTGCATTTAACTGTGTTAACGGTTTTGCTCTCTGGTTGTGCTGTTGGGACACCCTCTCTCTCCGTTCTAATAGAATATCATGAGCTTCCATCTGGATTAGGAGTAGATGGGATGAGAGAGTGGTACGGACCTGAATTCCAAACATCAAATTGGTGGGTGAGGGTAAATCGTCTCCCTGTTTTGTGGCACAAAGATTGAGCATGGCGATTCAGAAATCCTGTTAGTTGCCTTACACTTCAGAAATGTTACCTTGACCATCTTGATGGTCCATCCTGTTAACCTGTTGGACTGAGGGTACAGTGGGGAAGAGGTGATGTGTTTCACACCCCACTTTGTGCACATGTCCTGGAAGTGTCGTCCTGTATATTGAAGACCGTTGTCTGAGACAGTGGTTTCAGGTGCACCAAACATGCTGAAAATCACCGTGAGTTTGTCAAAAACTGTAAAGCTGGTGGTGTCCTTGAACTGGCGAATGAAAGGGAATTTGTTAAAGTAGTCTGTTAGCAAGATGTAATCTTTGCTGTCTAGATGGTATAAAGAACATATTTTTAAATTTTTTTTCTTGGACTGTGGCTTTAAAAACTACCATGGCTGCAGCTTGAGTTCAATGGAGCAGGAAGAAGAAAATCTACAGTGTTGCTATCCTGGAACAGTGTGTGCCAGGTTGGACAGAATGGTGCTGGAAAGGAGACATGGTTTAAGAGGGAACTGCCTAGTGATGACATTTTGATTGGCTCCTGACCAAGTGGCCAGGTTCTGTGTGAGGATAGTGCAATAGATCAGCTCCTGGCCTGAAAAGAGGAGAGACCTGAAACCTCTCTCTCTCTCTCCCTCTTTCTCCTGTGTTTTGTAAAACTCCAGTAATCTTGCCATAGTAGCTAGCTGGCTATTCCGCACTTTGCTGTATCCTACTTTCTCTGAGAAGCCCCTGTCAGGAGGAAAAGGGGAAAAATCACCAATAGAGACATTAAAAACAAGTTTTAACCAGACAGTCACAGAACTGCAAGGGCTGGGAGGCCACCACGTGTCAGCCACAACAACCTGCAAGAAATTTGGTAGAAAGCAATCAAAGCCAGCCCATCTAATCCAGATTGGTGCTATTGAACTGTTTTATTTCACCCTTAAAATCCATGGTGTGTGTGCGTAAAATGAGGTAGAGTTTTGATTATAGACTTACAGGTTAGCAGGGCTCGTCCGGGATATTTTGGAATAAACGACAATGGTAAGTATAAAAGCTAATAGGAAATGCCAGGTCAGGAGGAGATGTCCCTGACAATTTTACAAGGGACTCCGAAAGCCAGGTTAATTGAATTGGCAAGTAAGTTAAGAGGAGGATTGCTTGCCAAAGCTAGGAAGGCAGAGATAATTGAAGAGACAACACAGCATTTAAAACTGGAAGGAATACCTGAGAGATTGTATTCTCCAAGGGGTGGTTCATTGGAATGGGTGCAAATTCAGTTGCAAATGCAAAAATTAGAACCAGAGGCAGCAGAAAGAGAAAGGGCATTCCAAAGGGAACAAGCAAAATGGCAGGAGAGAGAAAGAAAGATGGAAATGCAAAACTTGGTCTCTAGAAGGAATTAGAAATGGTAAGATTAGAAAATGAGGAAAGAGAAAAAGAGAGAGACAGAGAATTCCAGCTTAGAATGCTGGTAGTTTAAGAAAAGAGACACCAGGAGGTAAGACAGAACATATGTTCAGATCAGAATCCAGTGGGGAGATGTTTAAATTTGTACAAGCGCTTCCAAAATTTGAAGAAAGAGATGTTGAAGCATTCTTTGTTTCATTTGAGAAGATAGCTAAACAGATGAATTGGCCAAAGACAAACTGGACATTTGCCCATGCAGAGCAAATTGGCGGGGAGAGCACAAGAAATTTATGCTTCACTGTCCAGGGATTATGATGTGGCGAAAAAGGCCATTTTGAGTGCATTTCAGTTGGTCCCTGAAACATACAGACAAAAGTTTCCAAATTTAAAGAAACAGCATGGGCAAACTTACATTGAATTTGAAAGGCTTAAACAAAGCAGTTTTGGCAGGTGGATATGAGCATTAGGAGTTTAAACTACCTATGAAGTTCTCAGAGTCACCATTCTCTGAGAAGAATTTAAAAACTCCCTACCTTCTGTAATAAGAACCGCTGTGGAAGACCAAAGGGTTGCAACTGCCAGACAGGCAGCAGTAATGGCTGACGATTATGAGCTGGTCCATAAAACCAAACCTTTTTTTCCATCGCCCCCATAAATTTGAAAAGGATGGAAAGTGGGAGAGTGAAAGGAAGGCAAGCAGCCAGGGTAAAGAATGGATAGCTGCGAATACTTTGAGATCTCCTCCCCAGATCAGGAAGGAAGGTTCTGAGGGTGGAGGTGAAACTCAAACACTGAAGTGTAGCCACTGTAATAAAGTGGGGCACATTTGTTCAGAAGGCTGGAAGTTGTGAGGGAAGCCAAAGGGACTTATTGGAGTTCATAAGAGTGAGCCCGAAAAGGGAACTCAAAAAGAAAATGCCACGGATCAAATTGTAGCTTTAACTACAAATAAGGATCTGGGGGTAAACACTGCTGTGAATGCAGGCAAAGTGAATAAGGTAGATGAGAGATATAAAGGGTTTTTATCTAAAGGGAAGATAACCCCTTTTTCATCAAATGATGCAGTTAAACTATATTAAGGGACACAGGAGCTACTCAAACTCTTTTGCTGGAGAAGGACCTAGTTTTCCCTCCAGAGAGTTCAATGAAAGCTAAAATATTGGCAAATGGGATAAGTGGAGAGTATATCCCGGTTCTGTTGTACAAAGTGAAATTGGAATGTGATTTGTTGTCTGGATCGGTGGTTGTAGGAGTGGTTAAGAAACTACCTGTTGATGGAGTGGGTTTACTCTTGGGGAATGATTTGGCAGGAGTGAAGGTTATAGCTTCGCCAATAATCACAGCAAGTCTGAAAGAGGCTAAAGAGATGGGAGCAGTTACAAGAACGAGTTCCTGGTATTTTACCATGTATGGTGACCAGAACAATGGCTAAACAAAGCCCATCACCAGAGGTCAACGGAATACCACGAGCAAATGTTAGAGTAGCTGAAACCTTAAGGATGAGGATAATTCAAAGGAAGTGTTTGGCATGTCTTCATTAATTGAGGCTCAGAAAGTATATCTAGAGTTAAACAAGTTAGCACAGTCAGCTCACACTGAAGTTGAGGCTGAAGGAGTTCCGGAGTTCTGATGAGGAAGTGGAGACACCCTCACAGACCCACAGATGAGGAATGGACTGTTGTTCATCAGAAAGTATGCCCAAATATTGTAAGGAGACATTGCAAGTAGCACATGAGATTCCCGTGGCAGGACATGTAGGAATATGGAAAATCTAAACATCGATTAAATAGGCATTTTACCTGGCCAAGACTTCACAAAGACCTAGTGCAATTTTGAAGAATGTGTCATACATGTCAGGTATTAGGTAGACTTCAACATGTAATCAAACCAGCATCTTTAATACCCATACCAGTTTTTGTAGAACCATTTGTCAGGTATTAGTAGATTGTATAGGACCATTGCCCAAAACAAAAGATCCTGACAATCGTGGATATAATAACCCGATTTCCAGAAGCTATTCCTTTAAGGATGATTACAGCTAAGGTGGTAGTAGAAAAGTTAATTCAGGTTTTCACTCGTTATGGCCTACCGATTGAAATACAATCTGACCAAAGTTCTAACTTCGTGTCTAAAGTTTTCCAGGATATAATCAGCAGTTTGGGTATCAAACAAAAGTCTATCGCTTATCACCCACGGATACAGGGAGCTTTAGAGAGATACCATCAGACTCTCAAAACCATGATTAAGACCTATTGCCATGAATACCTAAAGGATTGGGACAAAGGATGAGATTTCTTACAATTTGCTACCAGAGATTCTCCCAGTAAATCTACTGGATTTAGTCCATTCAAATTGATCTATGGTCATGAAATAAGAGATCCTGTAAAATTGATTTAAAAAAAAACTTCCTGAAGCCGAAAGATGAATTCTCCATGTTGGATTACCTGTCCATGTTCCTGGAAAGACTTACAGGAGTGTGTAAAGTAGCACAGAGCATTTAAAAATCTCTCAAGCCAGAATGAAAGAATGGGCAAACATGCTACAACTTGAACATTCCAAGCAGGAGACAAAGTCATGGTATTATTACCTTTGCAGGGTGAACCCCTGAAAGTGAAATTCTGTGGCCCCTACAAGATAGTTAGGAGGGTCAGCGCAGTGACTTATCTGATAGATACTCCTGAGCATAGGAAGAAGAAATGGTTTTGTCACATAAACATGTTGAAGCAGTATCATCGCAGAAAAGATGATCAGAAAGAGCAAGTGTGCCAGTTGGTAGGAGTAGTGGAGAATGACAAAGACAGTAAAAGTCAGGTAGAAGGAGAAATCGACAATGCACAAAGTGAACCGCCTACGACTCAACTAGCCAATATGAAAATAATGGGGCAGTGAGACACTGTTCTCGTATTTACAGGAAGGACCAAGGGAAGATTTAATAAGGTTACTTAGGAAGCATAAGGAGATTTGTAGGGACACACCTGGATGTACTACGTTAACTAAACATGATGTGGACGTAGAGACTCAGTGCTGATGAAAAAACACCCATATCAGTTGAGTCCGGAAAAATGAGCTCAGTAGAAACAGAGATCAAATATATGGTAGAAAATAAATTGATCGAGCCCAGCCTAGGCAGCTGGAGTTCACCAGTCATGTCGGTTCCTAAGCCGGATGGATCCATTAGATTTTGCGTGGATTACAGGAAAGTGAATGTAGCAATGAGGATAAACTCTAGCCAAGGAATTGGGTATGAAGATTCCATTGATATGGTGGGCAGTGCCTCATTTTGTTCTAAAATTGATCTATCGAAGGGGCACTGACAAGTGCCATTAACATCAAAGGCTAAAGAAATATCTGCCTTTGTTACACCAAGTGGGTTGTATCAATGTCTAATCATGCCCTTTGGGTTTAAAAACAGCCCAGCTACATTCCGGAGACCTATGAATTGAGTCGTGGCTGAAGCACCTAACTGGTTTATTTAGATGATGTCGTAATATAGAGCAACACATGGGAAGAACATGTAAGGCAGTTAGAGAACCTGTTTAAACAATTGCAATTAGCTGGCTTAGACACGAATCTGGCCAAAAGCAAATTTGCAAAAGCAAGGGTAACTTACCCATGTCACACTTCCAGACAAGGGCAGGTGTTGCCAAGAACAGCAAAAGTGAATGCACTAATGGAATTTCCCATTTCTAAAACCAAATGGGAAATTATGAGGTTTCTGGGAACGTTTGGGCTTTATAGCAAGTTTGTGCCTAATTTCAGCACAATAGCAGTACTTCGCACCAATCTCTTAGGAAAAGAGGCAAAAGTGGTATGGTCAGCAGAATGCCAAGCAGCCTTTGAGAAGCTGAAGGCCGCCCCTGACTTTTCCAAACTTTTTAAAATGGTGGTTGACACTAGTAACTTGAGGGTAGGAGCAGTTCTATAACAAGATGATTAAATTAGGGATGGGGAAGCTGGTGGGGTATTTTCTAAGAAACTAAATCAATATCAGCGGGAGTGCTCTAAAGTCGAAAAGGAAAAGAAACATAGAAACTAGGGGCAGGAGTAGGCCATTTGGCCCTTCAAGCCTGCTCCACCATTCCATATGATCATAGCTGATCCTCTATCTCAACATCATATTCCCGCTTTCTCTCCATATCTCTAGATGCCCCTCATATCAAAAAATGTATCAATTTCTTTCATGAATACATTCAGTGACTCGGCCTCCACAGCCTTCTGTGGTAGAGAATTCCACAGGTTGAGTGAAGAAATGTTTCCTCATCTCAGCCCTAAATGACCTGCCCCGTATCCTGAGACTGTGGCCCCTGGTTCTAGACTCCTCAATCAGAGGAAACATCCCCTAGTCTGTCTAGCCCTGTTAGAATTTTATACGTTTCAATCAGATCCCCTCTCATTCTTCCAAACTCTAGTGAATACAAGTCCAATCTCTCCTCATATAACAGTCCTGCCATTCCCAGTATCAGACTAGTGAATCTTCGCTGTAATTCCTCTATGGCAAATATAACCTTTCTCTCTTCACATATTTAGAGAAACTTTTACAGTCAGTTTTTAGGTTCGTTGCAAGTTTACTCTCAAACCCCATTTTCCCCTTCTTGATCAATCTTTTTGTCCACTTTTGCTGAATTGTAAACTGCTCCCAATTCTCGGGCTTGCTGCTTTTTATGGCAATTTTATATGTCTCCTCTTTGGATCTAATACTATCCCTAATTTCTTTTTTAAGCCATGGTTGAGTCACCTTTCCTATTTTTTGCACCTGACAGGAATGAATAATTGTTGTAATTCATGCATACGTTCCTTAAATATTAGCCATTGCCTACCCACTGTCAACCCTTTTAGTAAGGTTCCCCAATCCACCATTGCCAACTGGTGCCTCATACCTTCATAGTTCCCTTTATTTAGATTCAGGACCCTAGTTTCAGATTCAACTTCTTTACTCTTCATCCTAACGAATTATTCTATAATTTTATGGTCACTCTTCCCCAAGGAACCCCACACAACAAGATTGTTAATTAATCCTTTCTCATTGCACGATACCTAGTCTAGGATATCCTGCTCTCTCGTTGGTTCCTCAGTGTATTGGTCTAAAAAACCGTCATGTACACACTCCAGGAAATCCTCCTTCACAGTATTATTGCTAGTTTGGTTTGTCCAATCTATATGTAGATTAAAGTCACCCATGATTACAGACGTACCCTTATTGCATGGGTCTCTGATCTCTTGCTTAATGTCTTCCCTTACATCTCCATTACTGTTTGGGAGCTTATTGACAACCCCCATCAATGTTTTCTGCCCCTTGTTGTTTCTTATCTCCAGCAAAACTCATTCACACCATGATTTCCTGAGCCAATATCCTTCCTCACTATCGCATTGATTTCCTCCTTTACTAACAGTGCTACCCCACCTCCTTTCCCTATTTGTCTGTCCTTCCTAAATACTCCTGGATGTTCAGTTCACCCTTTCCCTTACCTGAATATGAATTATAAAAGCAGTGATCTTGGAAATATAAAATGTTTTTTCGTATGACACTTTATTGTACACTATTAATAATTACATTATTATTTAGCCAAATGCACTAAGTGAAGGATAGCTACCTAATATAAATTAGATGTATAAAGTCAAACTGAGTTACTTACAGAATAGCTAGACTCCAGGTGTGCTTGCTGGGTGAATTTCCCAATCATTTCCATTATGGCCAGATTATGTCGCCACTAAATTGAGCCGTTAATATTGGGCATGAGGACACTTGTCTGTAGAGATGCAATAAAGGCATCTTCTATTTTCTATCAGCAAGAGAAGCAGAACCCCACCATTCCGATGGACAGAAGTCCTTCCCCCAGTCCTTAGACGATGAACGAGGGACTAGGGGGCGGACTCGGAAGAGATCCCAGAGAGGAGGTAAGGGCCCTAGTTTACAGTCCCATTATTGAGGGACTGGACTGGGGAAGACTCAGAAGAGGTCGGGAGGGGAAGCACCCTTGGCCACAGACATAGTGTCTGACTGCCCCAGGGCCTTCTCCTCTCCTACCGGCCTCATCTCTAAATCCCGAAGTCCTCTTGAATTAACATTTCAAAAAAATATGAATTACATTTCCCTATGTTTTTCCCAGTTTCCTTCTACATTTAAAGTTCTAAGTTTGCAAAAGGAACTTTAAAAGCAACCTGTGTGCACTTTGATTAAAATACACTCAATGCAGAACTAATCTAACCCTCTATCAAAACATAATCCAAAGGATTTGCACAATGCACATTCATAACCCCTTTAACGCTAGCGGATTATGTTACTGTTAATGTATCACATACCCTGTGATGAAATGCATTTTTTTAAATCGTTTTCATCTTTTTAACTCTGGCATTGTAGTTTCTTCAACGCTTTGAAGTTTATGCCCAAGACGATAACAAGGGAACACTAATCTACACTGAGCATAATCCGCTGGCATTCATTGAGAAGTTTAAAACTCGAAATGCGAGGCTGTTTAGATGGAGCCTTTTGCTTCAACCATTGAATGTTAAGATTGTTCACATTGCCGATAAATATAATGTGATTGCGATGCATTGTTACAAATGTAACTTACTGAAATCAGTTAATACTTAAGATGGTATAAGGGGGAAAGATGGATGAATGAGTGTAAATCTCGTTTGTTGTTAATGTATCACATACCCTGTGATGAAATGCATTTTTTAAGACGTGTTTCATCTTTTTAAGGATGGAGGCATGAAAAGAACATATTTTTATTTTTTCTTGGACTGTGGCTTTAAAAACTACCATGGCTGCAGTTTAAAAGAGATGTTCAATGGACCATGAAGAAGAAAATCTACAATGTTGCTATCATGGAACAGTGTGTGCCAGGTTGGACAGAATGGTGCTGGAAAGGAGACTTGGCTTAAGAGGGAACTGCCTAGTGATGGCATTTTGATTGGCTCCTGACCAAGTGGCCAGGTTCTGTGTGAGGATCGTGCAATAGATCAGCTCCCAGCCTGACAAGAGGAGAGACCTGAAACTTCTCTCTCCTGTGTTTTGTAAGACTCCAGTAATCCTGCCATAGTAGCTAGCTGGCTAATCCGCACATCACTGTATCCTACTTTCTCTGAGAAACCCCTGTCAGGAGGAAAAGGGGAAAAATCACCAATAGAAATATTAAAAGCAAGTTTTAACCAGAGAACCACAGACTGCAAGTGCTGGGAGACCACCATGTATCAGCCGCAACAACCTGCAAGGATTTAGAAGAAAGCAAACAAAGTTAACCCACCTAATCCTGAATTCTGGATTGGTGTTATTGAACTGTTTAATCTCACCCTTAAAATCCATGTGTGTGTATGGGGGTTTAAGAAAGGGTAGAGTTTAAGTTATAGACTTAAAAGTTAGCAGTTCATATTTCTTTCTTTTGCCACTGATTACAGACATTATTTGATAAAAAAATATTTATTTAAGTTTCAAACCTGGTGCTCATATTCTTTTAACCTAAATTAAATAGTTAGGGTAAAATTGGGGCATTTTGGTGGTCTGATTAAACTTCTCACATTTGTCTCCGCTCGAGGTCAGTAGGGCTTGATATTACACCACACTATCCCCAGTGAGTTGTGACAGTGGAATAAATCAGTGGATATTTTCGACCATGGGACAGAGGCGATTTCATGTGGTAACAATGGCTCTCTGCCCTGCTGTGGTTAGTGCATCTGTCAGGTATGGCAAGTCTGTGTCAATTGTCAATGTCCTTATTAATTCCTAGCCAATAAACTGATTCTCTGGCAAGGTGTTATGTTCATTCTGTGTCTATGTGTCTGATTTGTAGGTGACTTAACATGGTTTGAAGCATTGCCTGAGGTACGAGGACTTGCTTGCCTTTGAATATCATATTCTTTAGATGCCCAGTTCATCTCTGCAGTGCCAAAATGATTGGATACTTTTGTGAACATCCTTGATGTGATCAGGCCAACCTGAGATAATAACTTGCTTCAGCTGTTGAAACTGTGGATGGTCTTGGGTGGCCTGTTGATTCATTTAACTTGACCTTGCCTGAAATGGATCAAGTTGATGTGGAGATTGAATATGAGGTAGAGGACAATATTGTCCACATGGAGGTCTAGAGGCACCTCTTTGTTGACTGGATTGGGTAACTGACTCAGGATATCAGAGGTTACCTGTGTGTCTCTTTATGGAGTCAGTGCCTCCTTCAGTGCTTTCCTGTGCAGTGGTAGTGGCCTCTACCACATTATGGGTAGTAGACCTGAGCATGTCACTGCACGCTGGAAAACCAATGATTGTCAAGCCACTGGTTCCCACAACATAAAAAATCTTTGGTGTTCACCTGGATCTTTCATATTGGCACATCACGATACAATGCCAATGTATGAGCCGGCAGACCTGTTGTAGGCGGTAAGCCCGTTAGATGTTGACTGGACAATGCCATGCCATTGTCCCGTGCGTGTGGTGTTGAGAACATGCAATGGCAAGATTTTGGCTGACAAGGGAGTCCAGCGTTATGGGCTGGGGTGGGGGTGCAGATGGGAAAGTCAAGTTGAGACCACAACCAGATCAGCCATGATCTTATTGAATGGTGGAGCAGGCTTGAAGGGCCAAATGGCCTCTTCCTGCTCCTGAGTCCTCTGTTCCCTTCACTTTCAATACCCCTTCTGTTCTTTTGCTCCCTTCTCTCACGATTGTCTCCACCCTGGCATCTGAGAGTGCGGCCAGTCCAACTTCATCCTTGCAGATTGGCAAACTGCTTCCGGGTGCTTAATTGGCAACTGCAGCTTATTTGAAATACACTGATGAGGTCTTGGGCCGCTGGCTTCTGGACTGCACTGCCTCTGTCAGACCTGAAAATGGACCAAAACAAATTTCTGCCCCTTTTTGTTCATTCCCCCTAGATTCCTCCTTTCCTCCCTGAAGATGCTGACTCTTGCTGGGGTTCAGCACCATGCTTTCTGGCAACTCTTCTGTACTTTGCCCAAGTGGCATTTCTCAACAGCTCTCTGTAGACAATTGGTAATGAGAGATTATTAAATGTGAGTGGCATTACAATGGAGTTTGTTCCCATCTATCATATTTTGGGAATTTTTAGCCATTTTATTTCAACCAAAAGCACCCTTTTTATCTAATGCATTATTTCCTCAGAAGTTGAAAAAACACTTCATCTAGTCAAAAGCAGGACAATATGTCAAATAG
Source organism: Carcharodon carcharias (assembly GCF_017639515.1). Lineage (NCBI taxonomy): Eukaryota > Metazoa > Chordata > Chondrichthyes > Lamniformes > Lamnidae > Carcharodon > Carcharodon carcharias. Next base: position 152,857,982 of record NC_054477.1, read on the forward strand.
AATTTTTTTCCTCCAGGGACAAATGATGACTAGTTAACTAGCTAAACCTCACTCCCATTGTGTTGAGTCCTTCCAGACCCGCAACCTCTACCATCGAGAAGGACAAGGGCAGCAGATACATGGGAACAACGCCACCTGCAAGTTTTCCTCCAAACCACACACCATCCTGACTTGGAACTACATCATCGTTCATTCACTGTCACGGAGTCAAATCCTAGGACCCCCTTCTCAATAGCACTGTGGGTGTAACTATATACCACATGGATTTCAGCAGCTGGAGAAGGCAGCCCACCACCACTTCTCAAGGGCAATTAGGGAAGGGCAATAAATGCTGGCCTAGCCAGTGATACCCACATCCCATGAAAGAAAAAAGGGGAAAAATCCCTGTCCTCTATGAACAGAGTAGGAGCTAACAAACAGCACCAGAGAGTCTTTTATTCCAAAACAGTAAACTGGGGTGGGAAGTAAGATTTTTAAACAGGGAATTTATGGGAGAAGCTCATACCGAGGAACAAAATAAAGCATCTATATTTGTGACACCATAATATACATATATACAAATGTTACTGGGTAACAATCAGGAGTGGATACTTTACCTAATTTTATTCCCCCATCAAAGGATGCTGAGGCTATTTGTTGGCGCTGACTGAGACTTTTGCTGAGATCTTAGCATCATCTGAGGATTGAACCTATGATCTGCCAGGGCTGTTTGAGTCACAATTTGGCCAGCCACATTCTAACCTACTAAGCAAAGATGGTCAAAGCCTCTGAATTACAAGCTAAAAACTGTTTTGCAATGTATTGCAGCTGTGGATATACATACAACAAATAAATATATATTTTGCACTTGCAGCATCCAAAACAAGTCAATTGAAGTATAAGCTCATTTGGCTATTGTGCTGGTTCAGTGAGATTCACTACTGAGTTCGCTGAGGCATTTGCATTAGAATAGACCTCAGTGCTCCATAGGGAAGGAAGATTGGTCAGAAGCTCTATTCCTGATTAACAATCATTGGTGGAAGTGAATATGAGTGAATATAATGTGAGAACAGTATCATGTTCGGTTGTGATGCACCCCTCCCTACATTGACACATATGGTCAAGACCAGCATCTTGTCATGAGCTACTTGGACAAGGTGACCAGTGCTTGTGCAACCATAGCCCAACATCTTGAGGAAAAGACAGACATAATTGACAGACAATGACCTGAAAATAAGCAAAAGAAGTGGGTGGAATTAAATGGTGCCAGCTTTCCTGACCTCTGCCCAAGTAAGAACCCCAATTCTGGGTTTGAGGAGGATGCAAATTGGACCATGTCGGAACAAAGAGAAAGTGAAGTTGTTGACCTGAAAATTAAACTTCATAAGGGTCTAAAGAATGGAGTTCATGTTGCGTAATTACCCCAGAACACTTACAAAGTATTTCTTTTTTTCGATGGGAGATCTTTTATGTCTTCTGTCCTTTTGTTTAAGAATTGCAGTGACCTCATTTTAGAGGCTTAAATTCTTAGTGATACAGCCTTGCACACAAGATCAAAAGAAAAATAGAAAAAGAAAATAGAAAATTTGTGCAAACAAATGACATTATCTTCGAAACCAAATACAGTCCGATACAGTATTAGGAAGTAAATGTTACTTTCAGTGCATATAGACATGTTTGTGCAGCAGTACACCTTTTAGTTATGGTCAAATTGAAAAACAGCCTCATTAACACAAATTGCACGTTAGTATACATGTCTTAACAATGACAACTTGTATTTATACTGGGCCTTTAACATAACAAACTTTTCAAAGCACTTCACAGTGACATTATAAAACCAACTAAGGCATCATAAGGAGATATCAGAACAGACGACCAAAAGCTTGGTCAAAGAGGTTAGCTGAAAGAAGCGTCTTAAAGGATGAAAGGGAGATAGAGAGGGAACTCCAGAGCTGGGGCCCAGCCACCTGAAGGCACACCCATCAATGGAGGACCGATGATCAAGAGGCCAGAATTAAAGAGTGTATTTATCTCAGAGGGTTGTGGTGCTGGTCGAGATTACAGAATTATGGAAGGTCGAAGCTACTAGAGATTTGAAAACAAGGATACAAATTTTAAAATCAAGGAATTGTTCAACTGAGAACCAGTATAGGTCAGAGAGCACAGGAGTAATAGCTGAACACGATTTGTTGCAAATAAGGACATGGGCGGCAGAGTTTTGGCTGACCTCCAGTTTACAGAGGGCAGAATGTGGGAAGTCAGCCAAAAGTGCATTGAAATAGTCGAGTCTGGAGGTAACAAAGGCATGGATGAGGGTTTCAGCAGCGGATAAGCTGAGGTGGGATGGAGTCAGGGAATGTTGCAGAGGGTGAGCTAGGTGGCTTTTGTGATGGTGTGGATGTGTGGTTGAAAGCTCACCTCAGCATCACATAATATGCAATAAACTACACTAAACATTGAAAAATTGTTCAAAACACGTAAAGACCTTCCGCTCATGTACCACAACTGGAATACCAGACATTATTAAAGATTAGGGATACGGCTTTAAAGAAATGTTAAGGGACGTCACAGGCAGATTAAATGCAGAAACTTGATGGATTGTACCAGCTCAGAAGAACCTGCCATTGGGGGTTTGCAATTTGTGTGAGGAGAATGGTTGCAGTGAGATTAAGGGTTATTCTGGTGCCTGTGAGAGAGATTTTGTTTTGCTCGGGTAAAACGTAATTATTGGTAAATGTGAGACTGTTCTGGCAGCATGGGGTTGGGAGCAAGGTGAATTTGAGAGCTATGGGAGGGAAGAAAAGTTTTCATGACATTACATGAAAACTGCTGTGGAACCAGAGATTAAATATTGAGTTTTAAAAGTTTATATTGTCCATAATAAGAGTGTGCATGTATGCTGTTCCTAAGTATTTTTGCTGCTTTTGATGGGACTTAAGCTAGCACATATGTGGAGATCGTACTCGGTTTAAAAAATAAGATGACAGCAAATTCTACCATGGTAAGTGTTCCTGTAGTTGAGCTGTGTATCAGTACACGATTCAATCCTTCATCACTTTAGATATTTGCTGACATAACAACAATCACTGTCTTCAAAATAATTTCAGCTGTGAAGTATTTGAAACATGTTAGTATGATGAGGCTCCAGGATCAGACCTGTAGTCCAGTTTGAATTCTATACAAACAAATGGGTTTTGACTTTTCAGATTCTGAAGGGGGTTTTATAGGATGGACGCTGGGAGATTGTTTCCGCTGGTCGGAGAATCTAAAACATAGGGGGGGGTCGCAGCCTCAGGATAAGGGGCCGAGCATTTAAGACTGAGATGAGGAGAAATTACTTCACTCAAAGGGTTGTGAATATTTGGAATTCTCTACCCCTGAGGCCTGTGGATGCTCCATTGTTGAATACACTTAAGACTGGGATATACAGATTTTTGGTCCTTGTGAATCAACAGATATGGGGAGTGGGTGGGAAAGTGTTGAGGCCCAAAATCAGCTATGATCATATTAAATGGCAGAGCAGGCTCAGTTGGTCATATGGCCTACTCCTATTTAGTGTGTTCTTGAATGAATTAAAATCCCTATAGAATCATAGAATGGCTCAGCACAGAAAGAGGCCACTTGGCTCATTGTGCCTTTAGATCTATCCAATTAGCCCGACTGTCCTGCTATGTCCACATAGTCCTTCAAATTTCAACTTTTCAAGTACTTATCCACTTCCCTTTGAAAATGACTATTGAACCCACGTCCATCAGCCATTCAGGCAGTGCATTCCAGATCATGGACTGAATTTTCTGGTTGGGGGGGAGGGGAGTGGGTGCGGGCAGGTGCAGACCCGATTGCCGCCCACGGTCAGGTCCGCATCACCATTTTATGCGGGTGGGCCAATTAAGGTCCGCCCAGCATAATGCGTGACTCCTGAGGACAGCGGGAATGGGCGGGCGGCGGTGGGAGCGCATTGTCGCCGGGTCCAATGGCGACCCGGCGGCCTATTTATATGAAGCGCTGGCAGCCTTTTCAAGGCTGCTCACAACGGTAAGTGGAAGGGTTCACCAGAGGGCTTCTGGTGGGCAGGCCAGGGTGGAGGGTAGGGCAGCGGGACAGGCCAGGCCAGAGAGTAGGGCATGGGGCTAGTGTGCCCCTCGTTTTTCGGATGACTGCCTTGCTGCCCTCCTTGAGGAGGTGGCAGCACAGCGGGAGGTGCTTGTCCCCCATGATGGGTGGAGGAGGCCCGCCCACATGACAAAACGTGCCTGGGAGGAGGTGTCAGAGGTGGTGAGATCCCGCGACGTGGTGTGGCGCACCTGGAACCGGTGTCGCAAGCGCTTCAATGACTTGTTGCTCTCTGGCAGGGCAAGTACCATGTTGGCATTGGTCATTTAACCCAGCAGGTCGGCTTACCACCCCCCCCCCCCCCCGCCCCACCAAGTCTAAGTGTAGTGACTGCATTGAATTATTGATGGCATTTGTCCTTTGCTGCGTGGGCCAGCAGATATTGCCCATGCTGAGGTCAGCCTGAGAGGGTGATAAAGAGATGTGTATTGCCCCTGCAGCCTGGTTTGGGGGCAACCTGGAGGAGTTGCACCTATGCGCTGTGCTTGAACTGTAGGACATGTCCAACCCAGGGTGATGAGATGCTGGGAGGGGAGCTTCAAGGTGATGTGACAATGAACCATCTTCTGTGCTCTAAGCTCCACATGCTTGTGCCTCCTTGCTATGGAAGGATATACCGTGTGGTGCCTAATGTGATGTAGGCAGCATGTGGCCAAGGTAGGGGGCAGTGGCGGGGTGGGGAGCAGGCCTAGCATCTTTGTGTGAGTGTTCGGCAGCAGCGGGGTGAGGAGGCTCTGGAGCCCTGCAATGTCCCACTCTGGTTGGGGTGGGCCGTGCGCGAAGAGAATCCAGGTACAATTAGCACTAATCAATGCTTGACTCTCATTTTCAGGCGAAGAAGCTCAACGTGACAGAGCGTGTGAGGACTGGTGGCGGCTAGGCGCAGATCACCATTCTTAGCTGCTTTGAGCAGAACGCCCTGGATCTGGAGAGGTGCCATGCGCCAAGGTCCACTGGTGTTGGTGAGGCTGGAGTGCCATGGCCAGGTAGATGGGCCAAAGGGCCTTTTTCTGTGCTGTATACCTCTGACTTTGACTCTGACTCTATTTATGCCCAACAGAGAGGGCAGTATTGTTCTCCCAACAGCCATGGCAGTGCTGAATGTTAAGTGATTTAATTTTGCAACATGGCTTAACCATTTGCTTATGGAAGAATGAGCGCATAATGATCCGGGGGACAGGGATGCACATTGACATTGTCTTCACGTTAACTGATCCAATGTCCTTGTTCTTCCTTTCAGCATCAGCAGAGCAGGGCCGGGAGGAGGAGCAGCAGAGGCCCCCTCTCACACCTGAGGGCCCTGAAGTCTCACCAGCATCACACCATCTCTGCTAGGCAGGCACCAGCACAGACACTAGCATCTCGGTGGGAATTCGAACATCGACTAGTATCCTGGGGCACAGCAGTGAGGGCTCTTCATGGTTGCTGGAGGAACTCGCAGAGACAGAGAGTGCCCATGGCACCAGCAGTCGGAGGACTGCAGGGGACCAGGCACATGCTCAGTTGGTGCCTGATGATGTGCCTCTGGAGTCGTCCGCGACACAGCAGGGACAGGAAATGCAGCTGGGTGTGTGGGAGCATCTGGGGGAGATACATGAGGCTATGCTTGGCTTGGTGTCCGTGGTGGAGGAGTCTATGTGGATGATCACTGAAGCAATGAGCCACATGTCTGAGCGATGTGCGTCCTCTATGGGGAGAATGGTGACTCTCGTGGAGAGGCTACTCCAGGAGATCCATCAGGTCTTCCTGGGGGTGATCTCTGACCAGCAAGCCCTCACATCAACATTGACCTCAGCTGGTCAGTGCCAGTGTGGGAGATGGTCTGGGCATCAAGTTTCCCAGCTCAGTGCCCATCCATCCACGGTGAACAGTGAGGTTGAAGTGACCTCACGTCAGCACAGCAGCTGCTTGTCGTCTCTCAGCGTACTCCGGATGAGGGCAGCAGCTCCTCCGCCCCTCTCCCAGTGACTGTACCACCTGGTGCGGCTGCGATGACTGGGGAGATGCGAGCTGTGGAACTGGCAGCTCCCTCCCAGGCGGGGCCAGCACTGGCTCCATGGGCCAGAGGACAACCACCAAGGCCAACAGGACAGCAGAGTCAGCAGGCTGTCTCAGACACCACTCCCAGCGATGGGGCAGCGCCAAGACGTAGCATCCGGAAATGAAAACATAAGGCACCTTAGGCACACCACGGGTTTTTCACTGGTGCCTTTGTGTTAGCCTGAGATGAGGTCCTTATGATTTGTTTTGATTTATAACACTATTCTCTTTTATTTGGAATAAGTTAGTTTGCTTGACATATTAAATTCAGATAGGTCACCATGGCTGAGAGTGCCTCTTTTCTTCTGCATGTGTATGGTTTCCAAAACTGTAAAGAGTGCTTTGCTGGACATTCAGCTTTATTAACGAGGCCCTTAGTGACTGTTTCTAACCTGGCAGATTTGTACTTAGGTGTCAAGTATGGAGCCCACAGCCCAGGCTTGTCCTTGAGGTCCATCTGTGGTGTGCTAGCTGAAGGTTCATCGGATTAATGCCTCCTTGGTGTCCCTGCCTCCCTGGAGTAGAGTATGCCCGGGTCAGTGTCTCCCCTGTCAGCATTCTCCTGTGTGTGCTTATCCTCAGACTCACTGCTGGACTCATCGTGTGCAGCCGCAGCCACTGCATCTACGTCTTCATCATTCACTGCATCCCCCCCTTTCCAGCGCAAGATTGTGGAGAGCGCAGCAGACAACCACTATCACTGACACATGACCTGGGGGTACTGGAGTGTGATCCCTGAGCGGTCCAGGCATCGGAAGCGCATCTTGAGAAGACCGATGGCTCTCTTCACCACAGCCCTTGTGGTGCCCTGGCTCCTATTGTACCGCTGCTCAGCTTCTGTTCTTGGATGGCGGAGAGGCATCATGAGCCACCTTCTGAGGGGATAGCCCTTGTCACCCAGCAGCCATCCATCTAGCCGGGCTGGAGCACTGAAGAGCCCCAGCACCTGGGAGTGTCTGAGAATGTAGGCGTCGTGGGAGCTGCCTGGGTACCTTGCACAGACTTGTAGAATCAGCATCCTGTGATCACACACTATCTGCACGTTCATGGAGTGGAAGGCCTTCCTGTTGACAAAGGCATCGGGCTCACCTGCTGGCGCCTTGATGGCCACATGTGTACAGTCTATAGCACCCTGGACACGCGGGAAGCCAGCAATGGCCGCGAAGCCTCTGGCTTGCTCTGTCTGACTTGCCTGGTCCTAACAGAAGTGGATGAAAGTCAATGCACACCTGGACAGAGTGTATTTAACCTGCTTGACACAAGTGTGGACAGCTGATTGGGAGACTCTGCAAAGATCACCCACCGAGCCCTGGAAGGAGCCAGAGGCACAGAGGTTGAGGGCAGCTGTGACCTTCAGAGCCACTGGCATGGGGTGTCCACCTACACAGTTAGCGGAGATCTCAGGCCCTATCATCTAACAGATAAAGTTGACTGTCTCCCTGCGGCATCCCTGCGGCACTGCACCTCAGACTTATTGAGGTGGCTGCTTCGCTGCCTGTATATACTGGCAGCAGGATAGTGGTGTCTTCTGCGGCCCCTTGCGCATTGGGCTACCTCTTGTCCCTGTGCCCCGTGTGCCTGTGCCTGTCCTCCCAAAGGTGGCTCCCCTGGAGGCTGAATGTGCACTCCTGGCCTCCTCCCCCTTCTCACCCTCCCTTCCTCCTCAGAGGAGCTGCCCCTCCAGTGGACAGTTCAGCCCCCATTCTCAGGCTCAGCGAAGGCTTCCTGAAACGTGCAGGCCCAGAAAAAGTTACTCACTGCGAGAGTGCTGACCTGAAGGCTTAGAGTCCAGGAAAAGCAGCTGGTATATGTTTTGAAGTATCGCAGATCACACAGGCAAGTCTCAAAAACTTGTAGAAATAAATACTTGACTGTGCACACTCGCGACCCCACTGAGCCCTCTTACCCAGCCCGTGGATGAGGCTAATACAAATGTGTCCTACACTCCTGCCCATTGCACCGGTGCGCCAACCCAAAGATTTGCATGGGTACCGAAAAATCAGCGTCGATTGATGAGTCCGGGGCCTTAAGTGGCCCGTTAGTTAATGGCGGGCGCGCATCAAACATCATGGCGCACCCGCCCAGCGAAATATCGCGATGGCGCACGGTGACATTGGGACTCTTGCCCGACGTCACCGCGCGTCATTTTGCGTGTGGATGTGCGGGGCCCGCCCGCCCCCACAAGCCAATGGGCAAATTCTGCCCCATAATAATTTTCAGCATGAAAACGTATCCTCCTCATCTTCCCCCCTGACTTTTTTTTTGGACAACTATTTTGAATTTATGTCCATTGGTTACTGATTCTCCTGCCAGTGGAGAGACAGGTTTTTCTCCATGGGGAGTTTATGAAACCATGCTTTTGGGAGCATGCTTTGCTGCTGGAAATGCATGTTGGGAGTACAAAGGCGTGCTAACCGGGATTTTTCAACCTCAATCGACAGAAAGCCACAGAAGCAGGTGCTCAAATTCCTAAAACCTAGTCCTGGAGGCTCCCCCTGTAGAAACGCAGTTTTTAAAAAAAAATTGCCCAACATGATTATAAGTAATAAATGTCCTTATTATGAATCACAGAACAGAATTAGTAAGCGTTTGCACATTTTTTTTGAAGGAGTGTAAAGTTTCCAATGTGATCTGATTCCGCTTTTATCATTATTATTGATGTACTCTCAGAAATGTTTGTTTCGGAAGAGGACCCTGAAAAGGAAATAATTCTGATGTATGACACAAAGCGATTGCCGCTCGCATTGATCTCGCTTAATGTGCTGTTGCTTCATCAGCCTTTTATCTCTCTTTCCCAATATGTCAATAAGGGAAGAGGGACGACTGTTTCTCAAGGATTTAATGTGATTTTTACTTAGGCATTACCTGTTGAAGGAAAGCCTCGTTACAAACGCATGCATCGTTGCAAATGGCTTTCACTTTGCTCAGAACGGGGTATAAAAAAAAAGCTGTCCTCTTTAAATGTAATGACCCAAGGTGAATGCAAGCCAGATGTTTCGCTGGTTTGCAAAACTAATCTGTTCTTGCTGATTTTTGAACGCCGTTGATATAACGAGCAGTTATTGCTTCCTTCGAGCAGCAAAAACGTTCTCAGGTCACGTTCTTGGTAATTTACGAAAGAGCTGCTAGTGTATTGCATTGAAGAACGTTTTGAGGTGCTTAGAAGCATTGCTTGACTCAGTCGCATTTCTGTCTGTGGCTGTCATGTTAACAAGGAAATTATTTTGCAGTGATTTTTTTTTAGTTTTGTTTTGGTATGGGTCTATGCTGTTTAGTTCAGTTTGTATACTAGCGCTATTATCTATAAGATCAAGAGTACCTTGTGACTGTTGTAAGTAGAAATGGGATGGGGCAGAGCAGACCACTGCCATTTGTGCCTCCAACTAACTCTAACAGTATCTTCAAAATGTAAATAACAAAGAAACACAATTTCTAACGCAGTAATAGAGATTAATCTTGGGACAATTAAGTCTCGAGGGAAAACCTTTTTCCACTGGGTTTAATTGTCCCAAGATGAATGTATACGATTGTGGCTTATGAGAGGCAATCTTCGTTTCTTGTCTCTTAACGGTGGCCTTTACTCCCTGGCCTCCAGCCTTGTTACATTCTTCTAGCCCTTTGGCACATATCATCAAGCCCTTAGGCTTCTTCATGACAATCCACAGATTGATAGTCACTCTGAATCTTCACAGGAATGTCACCTTGGTTAAAAGAGTTGTGAGAGGATTTTTCAACTCGCTGTTGCCTATCGCCTTCAAAAAATGAGAATGACACCCTCAGAAGCTGTGAAAAGAAATGGTTAGTGGTGAAAGTCAATTGTATATCGTTGCGAATGTTCGGTCTCTCAATGCGGCACCAGGATGTAATGCAGATTGGGGGGGTGCTCAGTCAGTGATAAAGGAGAAGAAGATGGCTGTAAGGTCAAACACCCTGTAACGTGAACTTTTGACTTTCCATCTGCAACTGCTCTGGTTCTCTCTGCACTTCCACACAGACATATAAGGGGAATCTACTTGCTGCATGAGGGAGAAAGGGATAGAAAGTTATGCTGAAAGGGTAAGATGAAGTAAGGTGAGAGGAGGCTTGTGTGGAGTATAAGACTGGTCAGAGCTCTGACCAATCAGCTTGTTTCAGTGTTGTAACTTTGATGCGATTTTAAGGCTGGTTTCCCAATCCTCTCTTTGTCCTTCTGTGAACGTTCGTCATGCAAGGGGAAAGACAGCACATTATGTCATTTGGTGTGGCAGAGTTGTGAACACCTGGATGTGAGGGTTGAATAATTTGGTTGGCACCATGAAGTAGCATCAGATTTGTTCAAGAGAGGGCATTAATTGTTAAATGGCAGAGTTCTGAAGTGGCAGCAGGAGGAGGAACACTGATTAACTGTCGAAGTGGGGGGAGTGGATTTTTTTTCTCCGTAGTGCAGCTTGTCCTCTGAGTCCAGTACATCTGTATTCCCTTGATCCATTCTTAAAGTTTTTTTTTAAGTGCCTATGATGTAACTGAACGGAAATGAAATGTTTGGTGGGAGAACCAGTCTGGGTAATATTGGGAACAAATGCATTGGTGTTTGTGTAGGAAATGTGTTTTGCCCACTATGTGGGGGTAGATGGTGGCGTAGTGGTAATGTCACTGGACTAGTAATCCACTGGACCCAAGCCAATGATCTGGGACATATAACAGCTTCAAATCCCAGCACAGCAGTTGGTGAAATTTAAATTCATAAAATTCAGTAATAAAGACCTGGGGCAGAATCTTCTAGTCGGTACGCATAAAATGATGCATGATGACATCGGGTGTGCGTTCTGACATCATGCACCGTTACAGTATCTCATTCGGCAGGCACACACTACAGTTGGCTGAACACCCACCAAAATGTAAACGGCCTATTAAGACCGCTAAGTAATCAGTTGAGCCACTTGAGAACACTGTCCATCCAACCTTAAGGTGGAAAGCCCAAACAGTCTTTACCTTTTTCAGGAAACCTCATCCACAGGTGGGAAGCCTTTATAAAGTAATTAAGTAAATTTTCATAAATATAAAAACATGTTCCCACTCACGTGACACATGAGGAGACATGTTTAAATAAATGTTAAAGTCAATTATTTTATTATAATATATATTTTCAGTCTCCCTGGGGTAGCCCTGTGCCCCAGGGAGATTGCTGCGCTCATTTGTGCGCAGGCACGTGAAAGAGCGCAGGCCCCGACTCTCTCTCCTAACCCCCACCCCCCACAGGTGCTACTGGCCACGTATTACGCTGGGTTGGCCTTAATTGGCCCCCCTGCGTAAAATGGTGGGGTGGAGCCGATCATGGGTGGCGATTAGCTCCACACCCACCCCCACCCGCCCGCCATAGGGAAAATCCTGCCCCGGGAATATTAAATAATCTCAGTAATGATGATCATGAAGCAATTGTCATAATAACTCCTCTGGTTCACTAATGTCTTTTAGGGAAGGAAATCTGCCATCCTTGCCCAGTCTGGCCCACATGTGACTTCAAACCAACTGCAAAGTGGTTCATTCTTGACTGCCCTCTGAAATGACCTAGCAAACCACTCAGTTCGAGGATAATTAGGGATGGGCAACAAATGCTGACCTGGCCAGTGATGCCCACATCCCATGAAAGAATAAAGAAAATAACAATTTGTCCGAAGGTTATTTTTGGAGGCAAATGTTAAATTGTGTGTAAGTAATTTAGAGTTGTTCAAGTAAGTATAATTCTGGCATTATCCATTTGTGTATGGCATATTTGGACAGCAAAGATCGAAGATGCAAACTGTTATACAGCGATATTAATGATTGTTTACAAATCGATACAAGTATTGCTTGAAAAAAAGAGACATGCTGTTGAAGCTTTTCGTCTTGCACTCATCAGGGTAGATTCTCAAGGATACCAAATCTCAAAGGGAATAACTATTTATACTGCAAGAGGAGAAGGGTGCTGATTGGTTGGCTAGAGCACTCTATTTGGTAGAGTCATTGCCATGGAGAATGCACTAGGGAACAGTTAACTGCCAAACTTATGTTCAATGTAAGTGAACATAAAGCATGGAATAGGGTTCCCTATTAAGCCTATTTCTTCCTCAAATACCAAACTGCTGCTGCTGCTTGTAGTTACTGCTGACAGGAAATCTGCTGTCAGGATGTATCACACTCAGCCGTCTTGCGCCATCTTCACAGATCCACTGTAGCTCGTCTGCAACCACCCTGTGATGTCCATCGCCCAATTACACCCACTTTGACCCCTCTTTCCGTTGCCCTCCACTTTGTCCCCTAGAAGAGATCTCTATAGCTTTTTAGCTTTGATCAAATGGCTGAAATGCTGACATTTTCTTTTCTGAATGCCAAAGCTTGTCCACCATCTACAAGGCATAAGTCAGGAGTGTGATGGAATACTCCCCACTTGGCTGGATAAGTGCAGCTCCCACAACACTCAAGAAGCTTGACACTGTCCAGGACAAAGCAGCCCACTTGATTGGCACCACATCCATAAACGTTCACTTCCTCCCCCACCGACGCAGCAGTATGTACCATCTACAAGATGCACTGCAAGAATTCACCAAGGCTCCTTGGACAACTCCTTCCAAGCCCATGACCACTACCATCTAGAAGGACAAGGGCAGCAGATAGATGGGAACACCACCACTGGAAGTTCCCCTCCAAATTACTCACCATCCTGACTTGGAAATATATTGCCGTTCCTTCACTGTCGCTGGGTCAAAATCCTGGAACTACTTTCCTAACAGCACTGCGGGTGTACCTACATCACAAGGACTGCAGCGGTTCAAGAGGCAGCTCAGCACCACCTTCTCAAGGGCAACTAGGGATGGGCAATAAATGCTGGCCCAGCCAGTGACACCCACATCTTGTGAATGAAAGATCATTTTAGTGATCTTTTTCCTCTTACTATTTCAAGCGCCTCTTCGTTTGTCTTGTAGAATTTTAAAGGTATATTTTAACATTCACATTTCAAAGGCCTCTATATTTTCTTTCACTCATCTTTATTTATTGTCCAGGTTTCTGAGCCGTGCAGGACAGTGGAAAGAATGCAGCATTTTGAGTTTTTTCCTTGAAACAAGCTTGAGTTTTCTTGTTCTAAACACATCCTTCATCGTCAACAAACAATCCTTTCTAAAGCTATCATGTTGCAAATGTGTAGATTGGCTAAGCTGATTTAAAACAAAGTTCAGATGTGATTGCTTTTCACATTATCAAAGGGTTGATTTTTTCCCCTGGAGGTTAGTTTGGTTCACTGATTTAAATTGCTAATAGCTACAATTGCAGGGGTCCTTGTGAATAGAATGAGGGAAGTTATTGATCACTGTGAATGTCACAAAAATAAACATTAAAAATATCTTCAGCTGGTTTTTGAGCCATTCGTTAGGTCTACAGATGGGCAGAACAGGCTCCACACATCTGTACCTGAAAGTAGCACTTGGGGTCCTTGTGGCTTTTAGTGAGTGTCACAGAAAAACACTTGAGAGAATTTTATCCCCGTTGAGGGGTTGGTTGGGAGTGGGCGATGGCAGGCACACAGCCTATTGCCGCCCGTGATCGGCTGGGCGCCGCCATTTTACGCGGGTGGGCCAATTAAGGCCTGCCCAGCGTGACGCGCACCCGGAAGCGCTGAGTGCTGCCTGTGCGGGCGGGGAGGAGGAGGCTGAGTCGGGGCCTGCGCTCTGTCGTGCCTGCTTGCAAAAGAGCGCAGAAATCTCCCTGAGGCACAGAGCTGCCTCAGGGAGATTAGTTTGATCTTTTAAAAATTTTAATAAAAAAAAAAAATTTTAAGACATGTCCCTTCGTGTGACAGTGACACATGAGCTGGGATGTGACAATGAATTTTATTAAAAATTTTCATTAAACTTTTAAAAAAAAACCTTCATGAAACCTCATCCCACCCGTGGATGAGGTTTCATGATAAATGCGAAGGCCGCCTGAGCTCTTCACCTGCCCCCCGACAACCTTAAGGTTGGACGGGCAGCTCTGTTAGTTATTTTAATTGGAATTTAAATGGCCTTAATAGGCCTTTGACAGGTCGGCGGGAACTGAGGATCTGAACGACGTGCAGTGATGCTGGGACACACGCCCGACATCACCACATGTCATTTTACGCATCGGCGAACGGGGGACTCGCTGACCCGAAGATTCTGGCCTAAGGGACCAGCGATGAAAACCACTGTTTGATGCCTTATCTAAGATGTCCTGGTTAGGCCACAAAGCAAAATATTGGTTGGAAGGAACACAACTTCACAATAATATGAGCTCGTGTCTGCAGCCAGCCATTTTAAAGCCCTATGTTATTTATGCGTGTTTCGCAAATTTCTTAGGTTAATTCAAGTGCAGAACATCCCTGAGGGATAAACAGGAGTGGATCCTTATTGCTACTAAATCAACAGAGTAATTGACACCCAGGGCTGATTTTTTATTTGTGGGGTGGGGAAAACATGGTGGCGTGGAGGGGTGAGGGAGAATGAAGGCCTAACAGCTTCTAAAACAACTGAGGCAACGTCTCAGAAGACCAAGTTGGGCCTTCTAACCAGCCCGCCTTTTCACTCACCCGCCCCTGTGGCCCCCTCACATCTGTTTCTGGGGTCAGTGGGCCCAACTCAATCCTGCCGCTGCCTCCCTGGAGCAAAAATTGGACCTAACGGGTCTGCTGGGTCAGGAAA